>NC_073745.1:299581428-300181428 GCF_029784135.1 Toxorhynchites rutilus septentrionalis | reverse complement strand
AAAGAAAAACCCTATAAATTTAATCGTGCAGTTGAAAACCGAAAGTAATCAATTTCCACGATTCGCCGCCGCCGCCGTCAAACGATTCTTCCCACAATTCTCGCTCCCAACTCCAGCGCTTAACCACGGAGAGCTGCGCTTAAATCGTTTAATCTGCAAACTAGCCACCGATGTTTCTTTTCGCGTCAATCTGTCAAACAACCGTGACTTGATCAGTCACTGGTCGCCGCGACTTCGCTGACTTCGAACTTCCCTTTCAAATTTGCTTCCCACCTTAACCGACACATGAAATCGTCGGAATGGTGGCGGAATGGTGCAGCATTAAATACATCAATAAAACATCATTTTGCTCGAATAGGTCAACGGGCAAATCGTGATTGCACCCCTGGGGGAGAAATGTGAAATGTGATCCTGTGTGTGTGTGTGTATGATTGTGGCCGGCTGGAGCTTTCGATGCACATTGTGTTTTTCCTTTCCTGTGACCGACCGGCGATGGCCTTATCGGGGCGGATGGTCCAGCGCGACAGCGGAAACTGAGCATCCAACTTTCTTTCGCGGTGGCGGGACACGGCACAAATTTATTCTGAAGCACGCGAGCTGAGGCTGGGGCTGGCTGGTGAAACCCAACGCGGGATGAAAGCGAAAGTTCGCATGAATCAAGTGAATCGCGCGGGACCCAAAGGGGATCGACCGGTAAGTACAGCTTTTGGCACACCGTAGCTTTTTCCTGCGGTGGATTATTCAACAATGCGTGATGTGCTTGCTGGTGGATAGATAAAACCTGGCCATAATAGACCCCACCGGCATAAACTATATGATTATTCAAAGCGTAATTTCTATTGCGACGAAGTGGGAATACACAATTGCGAGAAAAGTCATGATAAGTCAAAACAAACACTAATTACGATGCACTTTTTTTCTCTCCTATCTCGGAAAGGGGGGGGGGGTGATTTTATGCGCAATGAATACATGTCGAGGAAAAGTAAAAGTGAACGGCGAATGGGAAAACAATAATTATTGTTGTGGTGTAGTGCTTCTTCCAAAATGCAGATGCGGAATTTAATTCGATAGGATATTTGAAGATACAACTCGGAAAACGATTTCATCTGGAGAATCACAGTCATTGCTGTATAGAAGATGATCGTAACTTTGCGAGCATTCGCCTTATTTTGCATGTATGTAAATAGGCCTAATCTTACTAAAATATATACATTCATACAAAATGGGAAAACGAGAAAACTTTCGAAGGTATCGTTTCTAAATTTGTTCACTGTTTAGCGGCTGCGGGTTTGTCGCAAAGTAACGTAAAAATTGCATTATATTTTAAAAGTTTCTTATGTTAACATATTTTATTTTCTTTTTTTATCATCCTTGTTCATGAGTTATCTATATAAATAAAAATGATTTGGTGTCCGTTCCTCACGATTTAACTCAAGAACGGAGCAACGGATTTGAACAGTCAGTATCAGGATTGAGGAGTATCAGTGTGTGCCTGGTGTATATGTCAAGAAAGAAATTATATACTGCCAATATAGATCGCGCACAGAAAAATAATTCTCGGGAACGTGAGTGTTCGAAATTATTTAAATCATAAAAGCAATTGTGGGCGGGACGAAGTTTGCTAGCTAGTATGAAATAAAACATTTGAGTAAGTAAAATTCAAGTAAAACTGATACACCCGAAACGCACAGCTATCAGACGGAGGCAGATCATTGAATTATTATTCCTAACAATAGTAGGGTAGGGCGAGGCTAGTTGGTCATATGGGTAAGTTGGTCAGTGACGATATCTTGGAATCTGAGAATCCAAAAAATTTGCGATCTATGGATGAAAAATAGCGAATTGCTGATACAAAAAAATAAGCAAATCGGAAAAACTTTTCATTAAGTAGGTTAAAAAATACGGACATGGTTCCGATTTCGTCAAAAATCATTCACGGCTTGCGCATTATAAAATGTGTTCTAAAACTGGTTAATAACCATGAACAAAATCGGCTCAAACGTAAAACAAAGCTTTATTGTACGTATTAGCTTTAAATGTTAATAGAAATCGCTTTTACAATTATTTTTGTTGAATTTTCATGAATATTCTTTTTCTTATATAGAGGGGCTAGTTGGTCACACAAATTGATCGTTTGAGAGCAACGCATATAAAATTTTCAGGTATGCTGTGTTTCCTTACGCAAGCTATAAACAAATAAAGAAGGCACATGTTTTACTACTAAACGCAGTGTATTTGAAACGAGACAACCACCACACAAACCACTTGCAATATAATTGTCAGAGTTATATTTTTTGTTGTAGAATTTTCATTAAATATAATAAACGCTAACATTGAATATCAGAACTCACAATAATGCATTGAGTATTGTAGCATACCTGAAGGCTATTTCTATATACTTTGGGGCGAACGGTACAATTGTCATCAAAACAAATGTAAGTAAGAATGCAAGCGGTTTTGCGTCGCAGGGATGCCATTTTTTCAAAAGTCTTGACATGGTACGAGAAATTTCTTCATCATAATATCGGAGGAAAGATCTTCACACAAAAAAGGAACTCTATTTGTTTATTTTAGCTTTGAAATTTTGGTTGTAACTCAAACCATATCCATGAAACTAATTGTAGAAAAGACATGTAACCGAAAGACCTTCGATTTGTGAAGTGGTCGTTTGAAAGATCTAGGTTAATCTATTGTATAGTAGGGCCAAAATAATAGAAATTCTATGTCAAAATCATTCGAATTTTCGAGCGCAAATGATCTAATGTCTTTTAGAGAGAATATGCATTCGGACCGCTTCGATCGCTGAGACTAAAGCCCTACCTTTTGGACGATATTTTCGGCCAATAGTTAGAATTTCATGGAAATACTATCTTTTAAAAATCCACGTACGCTATCATACTGAAATTTCTTCACATATTTCATAATGTCTTCAAAATGTCTTCACAAAATCAAATGTCTTCAAAATGAAGACATGTATTCAAACCTGGCATCTCTGGTTCGCCACAAAGTGGAAGACAGACGAAATCGCTAGAAAAGATTGTCTGACTAATTTTCAACGATGATAATTTGAAATTTTCATTAATTTGTTTTATTACTTGCTACATGATATCAGTTAACTGTTTTTGTTTTGATTTAATTAATTTATTTATAATGAAGGAAACTTGTATTCCGTTTGGGTTGGAGGAAATATGAGTTTTCCACAGCATTTGGGAATTTTTTGACTCATATGTAACTTTTGAAGAAGGCGAATCGATTTTAGTAAGAGAAATCTTTGATAATTTATATCTCTAAAAATAATAAGTCGTACCGAAATAGTGTCTTAGAGAGAGTTATAGAGTATTGTTGTTAAAACGTGAAAAAAATGTACACTAAGAAAAGAAATTAGTACTCTAAAAAACTTGATTGCAATATCTAAAATATATATATATATATATTATTTTATTTTTAATTATTCATATAAAATCGAAATCATGTAGAAAATTTAAAAAATGATTCCAAGATGGTGAAACTATTTTTGACAAACTTTGTGGAACGTCGAATTTTTATGAATTTTCGAAACTTCGAATTTCATTCAATCCATTTCAAACCAATCATTTTTAGCCACAAATAAAGAATCCTGATGTGATTTAAAATAAAAAAGCTCTTTATCAATCTCCTTCTAAGAGCAGCCATTCTCGAGATATTTGAAAAAAACATTTCTAATTTATTGTCTTTCAATTTTATTTTATTTTTTTTAATTTTTATATGTATTTTTAATTTTTTTTCTATTTGTTCATATAAAATAGAAGTCATGTAGAAAATTTAAAAAATTAGTCCAGGGTGGTAAAACTAACTCCTAAACATATAGTTTTATCATAATGATGTATTTGGAAAAGTTGTTGAAAATTATAAACAAATTCATAAAATTTTATGGACATGGCGGTAAAATACGACAAACATTTTGAAGGAGTCTATTTACTATAAAAAAGACAATACATTAGAAATATTATTCAACACCAAACCTACCATGAGGGGTCAAATGACCCATTTTAAACATTTTCAAAATTTTCTACCAAATTACCTTGTCACAACATCATTTACCTACAATACTTTTCCTAAAACATACATCGAATGCATTTTTCAGTGGTTACTCCTCTCTTGGTATGTTTTTTACTGAGAAATATATGTAATTTGCCCTAACTACCGCAACGGTTCATTTGAACCTTGCAAACATTTATATGATACTAGCTGACCCGGCAAACTTCGTCCCGCCCAAAATTTGTTTTTTGTTATCAATACTTTCAAACATTTACGTTTTTTACTAAGCGCAAGTTCATGGGTCAAATCGCAGAACTGTTCATTAATTGATCTTCTAATCGACCCTGTTAAATTTACCTTTTACTATAAAATTCCTAGTATTTCTACCAAAACTCATCATTATAATATCAGATTATTTTCTGACACAATTCTCGTTCAAGATTTTTCAACCACTTGCAAATAACATGTTTCGCCGTTACATGGAATAAATGTTTGACACAGAAAATATGATAGAATAAAGACAGCCCTAAATCGGACAGTTCCTTCCTCGAGTTTTGCTCTTATCAACATATTCGGCAATCCATTTTTATTGGTATAGATAGAAGAAGATAAAGATATTTCGTTAGCGCAAACATCAAATGGACTAACAACGCTTGTCACTATGTAATTGTAGAACATATGGGAATTTAATTTTCCGAATTTTCCCTTTTTCCTTTCCCCCCTTAGATAGGGAGGAGTGCATTCATCATAGAAACGTTTCGTGCCCCCTAACACCTTCACCTGCCAAATTTGGCTCCATTTTCTTGATTAATTCTCGAGTTATACAGAAATTTGTGTTTCATTTGTATCTTCTTAGAAAGATGGAAGGAGTGTTGAACCACTTTAGAAATGTTTCTTACCCCCTAGAACCTTTGGTTCCGTTAGCTTGATTAGTTCTTGAATTATGCAGAAATGTATGCTTCATTTGTATGGCAGTCCCCCACCAAGTGCCAATTCACCATAGAAACGTTTCGAGTCCCCTAAAACATTCGCATGCCAAATTTGGCTCTATTTACTTGATTAGTTTTCGAGGAATGCAGAAATTTGTGTTTCATTTGTATGGCAACCCACCCTTAGAAAGGGGGAGGAGTGTCTAACCACCTCAGAAACATGTATTGCACCCTAAAACCTCCATATGCCTAATTTGGTTTCATTTGCCTCCCCTCAGGGAGGGGGGAGGTGTCTCAAACTATCACGAAAACCTTCCCTGACCCCAAAAACCCCTAGATACCAATTTTCATGTGGATCGGTTCAGTAGTTTTCGAGTCCATAAGAATCAGACAGACAGACAGACAGACAGAAATCCATTTTTATATATTAGGCTGTCAAAAAAGTCCTGCGGTATTTTTTTTTTGAATTTTCATTTGTTCATAAAATTAGTTACAATCATCTGTTTTAAGTCAAATATGCGCCGTTTTGTTCGATGACTTGTTCCCAACGAGATGCCAACTTCATAATACCCCTGTTATAGAAGCTCGCTTCCTTATTGGCAAAAAACTCGGATAGCCAATTTTCACAGGCCTCTTTTGTGGCTAACTTCTGACTACCTAGCTCGTTCGCCATGGACAAAAACAGGTGGTAGTCACTTGGTGCAAGGTCCGGACTATACGGCGGATGCAAAAGAACCTCCCATCCGAGCTCCCGGAGCTTCTGGCGCGTCACCAAAGAAGTGTGTGGCCTGGCGTTGTCCTGATGGAAGACAATGCGGCCTCTGTTTATCAAAGATGGCCTCTTCTTCATGAGTGCTACCTTCAAGCGATCCAGTTGTTTGCAGTACAGGTCCGAATTGAGCGTTTGGCTATAGGGAAGCAGCTCATAATAGATTATTCCTTGACAATCCCACCAAACACACAGCAGAACCTTCCTGGCCGTTAATGAGGGCTTGGCCACCGTCTGAGCCGCTTCAGCGGGCTACGACCACGACCGTTTGCGCTTCACGTTGTCGTAAGTGACCCACTTTTCATCGCCAGTCACCATCCGCTTCAGAAACGGGTCGATTTTGTTGCGATTCAGCAGCGATTCACATGCTTCTTTGTGAATCCAAGCTTCTTCAAATGGTTAATAACGGTTTGATGACTTATTCCCAGCTCTTGGCCGATGCTACGGCTGCTAATATGCCGGTCTTTCTCGGCTAATTCAGCGATTTTGTCGCAATTTTCGACGATAGGCCTTCCGGAGCGTGGCGCATCTTCGACGACCTCTACACCAGAACGAAAACGTTGAAACCATCGTTGTGCGGTGGATATGGAAACTGTATCAGATCCATAAACTGCACAAATTTTATTGGCAGCTTGAGATGCATTCTTGCCTTTGTCATAGTAGTACTGTAAAATATGTCGGATTTTCTCTTTATTTTGCTCCATATTTGCGACACTATAACTCACGAACGACTTAGCCAAACAAAACACTGTCAAAGACTATATTATAGCGCGCAAATAATATAGTCTTTGAAAAAAAAAATACCTTTCCAACAAGCTATAGTATGACTCGATACAATGAATACAACTAGAACTACGCGCTTACAACGACACCTCGCTGAAATACCGCAGGACTTTTTTGACAGTCTTATATATAGATAGATCAGAATGATTTGTATGTGTGGTTGTGATATAAAACCATTGCATTACACATTTTTTTGCTATTGCTTTCTATATTTTGTTGTATTTGTGAATTTGTGAATGATCAGAATTAATTGTATTGCTGACTATCCAAGCGAGCTAACGGTAACCATTCGAAGCTACAGTGCTATTTTACGTGTCAAAAATTGTAATTTCAATATTTTGCTTAAAATTGTTATCCCAAAATGTCGAAATATACAGGAGAAATATGGTATGCCACGATCCTCAACAGAACTATATAAATCGAGTCATTTATTCACTAACTATTAATAAAGGGTCACTTGACCCGCTGTGGTAGGAATAGGTATACATGAAACATCGGTAGGTTTAGTGTTAAATATCTCGAGAATGACTGCATTTAGAAGGAGATTGATGATGAGCTTTTTTGTTTTAAATTACATCAGGATTCATAATTTGTACCTAAAAATGATTGCTAACATGAAAAATTCGAAGTTTCGAAAATTCATAAAAATTGGATGTTCCACAAAGTTCGTCAAAAATAATTTCACCATCTTGTACCCATTTTTTTTATTTTTCTACATGACTTCTATTTGATATGAATTTTTTTCTAAATTAAAAAATATGTGTTTTAGATTGCAAATTAATTTTCTTTTCTATTTCGACTTATAGTTTTTGAGATATATATTATCTAAAATTTCTCTTACTAAAATCGATACGCCCTTTTCAAAAGTTACACTTGAGTAAAAAAAATTCCCAAATGCTGAGGAAAACTCATATTTTCTCCAACCCAAACGGAATACAAACTTTCATTCGAATCAAAAATACTCATGTTTTGTCATTTGTCGATTTCATTTGGAATTGCTCAATATTCACAAACAAATTCTTTGCAGTCACTGATTGTTCAAAATTCAAACACTTCTGAGTCATTGTTCCTAACGTACCCCACAGCAGAAAGTGAAACTTTCCCACAGCTCGTTTTACCTATTAGCGGTTCAATTAACGAGAAGAAATGAGAAATACACAAACTGTGTTGTCTGTTTGAAGAATGGATCAGTCAGCGAGAAAACTGAGTTCTACCACTAACCCTCGTTTTGGGAATCATCTTCCACTGTTTTAGTGCTCATTTTTTGAGGCACTATAAAAAATTGAAAACCTAACAAATTGAGCGGTGAAGTAGTCCTTCTATACTTTTCATACGGTGGCAACATCGGGTTTACCCAAGGAAGATGTAGGAGGCGAGCGACACGTGAATCACGACTTCTCCAGGCCCAACGTGTCTTTTCCGTACAAAAATACCTGCATCAGCATAGGGGATAAAACAAAAATCTCAATCGAACATGTGAAGCCGTTTGCCTTATTAAATTATTCACACCAGACCTTCGTTTTTCTCTGTTGTCATCAGTCCACCACCCCCTCCTGCCCACTTCCAGAAGTAACGCCGGATGACAGCGAAAGTTTAGTGGCTCTCTGCAAATTGACCGCAGTGAGAGTGTAAACAAGAAAGGGAAAGACTGGGAATTTCCCTTGAATCGTTCTGATTGTTTGACAACGCATCGGGTGTTTCTGTTGAGTGGGAAAGGTCAACGGTTTCAATATGTCTCTTTTTTTTCTCGGGATGAACAGTTGAACGCACTTTATCGGACTGAAAAAATCTTGCGCGAAGTGGTGATTATAGAGTTACATCACTCGAGCTTGATGATTGACTTAATTCGCGAAATTCATTAGGGATAACGAGTGAAACTGCATGCAGCTGCTTATTGTTTTGGTGCATTTCAGTGACCCCGGAGTGCATCACGTTTTATGGAGTCCGGAATTTGGGAGCTCAATGACCTGAATGGCGCGCGGTTCTGTTGTGATTCGCGATAATTTATGTTGCTTGAGGTGACTCGTGAAACAATCCATTGTTAAAGTTCTATGAAACGGAGTTTCGTGGAAAATTTGAAATCATTTTAATAAAAAATTTAACATTTGCGAAAAAAAAATAGATTTTGTTATCGTAATTATTGATTGTATTTGTTTTTAATAGTTTACTCGGTTAAAGATAGAGGGCGCTATATTTTTTTGTATTTTATTTCTTGAGAGCTGATGGTTTTTCAACATAACATATCCAAAAATCGGAGAGGTATTGTTTATCGTTTTGAGTTATTATTTTTCGAAGGTTAACATGTTTTCAGTCTTCGTTCAATATTCCTATGCGACAAAGGTAGGCCTATGTGACAAGAGTCCAATTTTTCTACAAGTGTAATATTTTTTTAACGAAGACTAGCTCATTGGCTTCAGTTTAATATGTCGTTCATTTGAATCGGTCTAGAAGTTCAAAAGTTATGATTTTTGAAAAAATGCATTTTCGGATAAAATTTTGGATGAATTTTACGGACTATCGGTTAACTTTGAAAAATCATAACTCAAAAACGAAAAAAACGCCTCTCCGATTTTTGGGCATGTTAAGTAAAAAAAACCCAAGAGAAAATATTTAATAAAAATCTGGTACCCTCTAGTACAAAGCAACGAAAACAACAAAAACACATAAACAATCAATAATCACGAGCAAAACATTTTTGCAAGTGTGGTATTTTCTCAAAGAAGATTAAAAATTTTTTAAAATCGCTTTAATTTGATATGTCGATCATCTGAATCGGTCCGGTAGTTCAAAAGTAATGATTTTTTGAAAAAAAAAATCATTTTCGGAAAAAAGGGAGTAAACTAATTTTTCAGACCACCCTAAATTGTAATATTTATTTAATTATAATATTAAAATGTAATATTTTGCGATAAGGCACAAAACTACCACTTTTCACGGAAATCTGAGAAGCACTATATCGGTTTGGCTTGGAATGGCGGAATTAGCATAATAACTAATAAGCAAATTGCACAATTTCATTTAAAGACTTTTCATAGATTTTTTTTTTTTCTTGCGAGAAATAATTTCGACAGTTCAGATGGACTCAGTTTTACTGGATATATTCACGAGAGGAAGCATGGTATATTTTCAAAAGAAACTTCAAAGGTGGTTTTTTAATAGTTTGGGGAGCCTTGACACGCTAGAGTCGACTTTCCCTAGCAGTGATAACTGAATTCTACTACAGAATAAAATAAGTAAAAAAAACTTTTTAAGTTAAACGATTCAATTGTGATTACACATAATAATGTACTAAAAGCTAGAAAATAATTAGGCAAGTAGCAGTTAGCAGTTATCACACCTCTCCTTCATTAGTCTAGGGCATTGATGAGACTAAAATAAAATCGTGAGACATATGATGGAGTCGCTAATTGTGAATAATGGAAATCCAACTTGCCCCACGATTTTATTTTAGTCTTATAAATGCCCTAGACTAATGAAGGAGAGGTGTGATAACTGCTAACTGCTACTTGCCTAATTATTTTCTAGCTTTTAGTACATTATTATGTGTAATCACAATTAAACCGTTTAACTTAAAAAGTTTTTTTACTTATTTTATTTTCTAGTTTTTAGTACATTATCTGTTTCATTAGAATATTTCTCTACAATAAAACCATTGTACTGTATTCTATCAGTCAAAACATTTCATTTGATACCGTTATTGAGTGGATTGCAGAAAATACATAGTATGTTTTCCAAGTCAAGTTCATTCGTTTGATACACATATCTCAATCAACCTTTTTTTTTTGAGATGATATGGAATCAGCTATTTTGTAGCGGCGGCAAAATTGGACTTTCAAGATAAGCAATTTTAAAATGACAGCAGAGATAAAGATGTTTTATAAATTCTTTAGTTCCTATTGGTCAAATTTCTATTAATTTAGAACAACCCTATAGACATACAAACATACATACGAGCAGTTCAAGCTAAATAAAACCGTTTGATAAAGTAATTGGCTATTTTGTGATTGCGGCCATCTTGAATTTGATTTTTCATGATCTACTGTGATCTACTATTCAAGCCCTTTCATTTGATACTCATATTAATCGGGTTTGAGAAAATATGCAGCCCGCCATTTGATTTAGGCAGCCATCATAGATTTGCATTTTTCATAAATAACTATGTTCTACTAGTCAAGCCCTTTCATTTTGGTTTTGAGAAAATGTGTAGTACGCCATTTTGTAGTGGCAGCCATCTTGGATTTGCAATTTTCATAAATAACCGTATTCTACTAGTCAAGCCCTTTCATTTGATACCCATATTGATGGGGTTCTGGAAAACCCAAATTGATTTTTTTTTTTATTAAATCGTTCATTTACATAAGTTTAAAGGAGCCAAACTCCTATCTGTATAGTTATAAGTATATATAAACATTTTTTATTAATTCTAATGTTAATGAAGTAGAGAACCGATTACTCGCGGCTTGCTTGAGTTTAGAAGGGTGACATTTTGTTTCAGGAAAAGGATGGGATATAAGGATATGTTGACAATGTTCACACTCACATTCGCACTCACATTCATCATACTCAATTCTTAAGCCTATCTTATATCTAACATGTATTTACATTTCACCTTATTCTATTGTTAGTAAGAAGGGATTTGATTTCTCGCGAAGGAAAAGGAAAAGGAGAATATAAAGATATAAGGACAATCACACACGAAGATCGATAGCTTTTAGGAAGACATATATTTGGGACATGTAATCAAGGTCTAACCGAGCCAACACATCTCTCTCCGGCACATTGGGCTGTCTTCCTCTAGCCCGAAGAGAGTTTTCTAAATTCGATCTGGCAACAAGATACTCCTCGCACGACCAAACAACGTGTTCGATGTCGTGGTAACCTTGGCCACAAGCACAGATATTGCCATCGGCAAGATTAAAACGAAAGAGTAGCGCGTCTAACGAACAGTGATTGGACATGAGTCGAGAGAAGGTGCGAATAAAGTCCCGACTTAAGTCCAGACTTTTGAACCATGGTTTGAGGCTAACCTTAGGGATAATCGAGTGAAGCCACCGACCCAAATCATCTTCGTTCCACTTACGTTGCCAGTTAGCGATGGTATTTTTACAGACTAAAGAATAAAATTCATTGAAAGCGATTTGACGCTGATAAATATCGCCTTCAATTGCACCTACCTTTGCCAATGAGTCAGCCCTCTCGTTACCTGCAATTGAGCAATGTGAAGGGACCCAGACAAAGGTAATGACATAACAGCGTCTGGTTAAGGCTCTCAAATTTTCTCGTATTCTCTCAAGGAAGTACGGCGAGTGCTTTTCCGGCCTCACTGAACGGATAGCTTCGACAGAGCTAAGACTATCCGTTACAATGTAATAGTGTTCAACAGGTCGCGAGGCGACGCTGTCCAGCGCCCAATGTATTGCTGCCAATTCAGCAATATACACAGAGCAAGGATTCTGAAGACTGTGGGAGGTGCTAAAAATTTCGTTGAACACTCCAAATCCTGTGGACTCATTTATAGTGGACCCATCAGTAAAGTACATATTATCACAATTGATACCCCTATATTTTTCATCGAAGACCGTTGGAGCGATCCTCGATCGTTGGTAATCTGAATATCCATGGATATCTTGCTTCATGGACAGATCAAAATGCACAGAGGAATTGATGTAGTCAGGAAAACAAACACGGTTGGGAATATACGAAGAAGGATCAACCTGCATGGAGATGAATTCATGATATGAACTCATGAATCCGGAGTGAAAATTTAGCTCGATCAGCTGCTCAAAATTTCCGATTACCAATGGGTTCATGACCTTACACCGGATGAAGAACCGAAGAGATAATAAATTGAAGCGATCTTTTAGTGGGAGTACGCCTGCCAAAACCTCGAGACTCATGGTATGCGTTGAGGGCATACATCCCAACGCAATACGGAGACAAAGATACTGAATTCGCTCGAGTTTAATGAGGTGTGTTTTGGCAGCTGATTGAAAACAGAAACTGCCATACTCCATCACTGAGAGAATAGTTGTTCGATACAACATTATAAGATCTTCGGGATGGGCTCCCCACCAGGTGCCGGTAATTGTACGGAGAAAGTTTATTCTTTGTTGGCATTTTTTACTCAGATACCTTATTTGGGCCCCCCAAGTACATTTGGAGTCGAACCAGACCCCAAGATACTTGAATGACATAGCATGAGTGATCGGTTTACCCAAAAGTTGAAGCTTTGGTTTTGCTGGTCTATGCTTCCTAGAAAAAACCACCATCTCTGTTTTCTCCGTGGAGAATTCGATCCCTAGCCCAATGGCCCAGGTTGAAAAATTGTTCAAAGTATCTTGTAAGGGTCCTTGCAGGTCGGATTCGTTTGATCCCACGACAGACACCACTCCGTCATCTGCAAGTTGTCTTAGGCTGCAATTTTGTGTATGACAATTGTCGATGTCGCTTACATAGAAGTTGTACAAAAGGGGGCTTAAACATGAGCCCTGGGGGAGTCCCATGTAGGAGACCCGACTTACTGTCGAATCCCCGTGAGAAAAATTCAAATGCTTCTCACAAAGCAAGTTATATAACATATTATTCAATAGAGGCGGCAGACCCCGAGAGTGTAATTTGTCTGACAGGACCTCTATTGAAACTGAATCAAAGGCCCCCTTTATGTCCAAGAATACTGAAGCCATTTGTTTTTTTCCGGCGTAAGCCATTTGAATTTCTGAAGAAAGCAACGCAAGACAATCATTCGTCCCCTTGCCCCTGCGGAACCCATATTGTGTATCTGAGAGTAGGCCATTCGTTTCAACCCATCGATTAAGGCGAAACAAGATCATTTTCTCCAACAATTTCCGTATACAAGACAGCATTGCTATTGGGCGGTACGAATTGAAGTCGGACGCGGGTTTTCCGGGTTTTTGAATAGCTATAACTCGTACTTGTCTCCAATCATCTGGAACAATATTATTCTCCAGAAACCGATTGAATAAATTCGATGTTTCGCCACATCAGGGAGGTTTTTCAGCAAGTTGAACTTAATTCTATCCGATCCCGGAGCAGAATTGTTACATGAGAGCAGAGCAAGAGAGAATTCTACCATCGAAAACTCGGAATCAAGATCGCACCTATCTTGTGGTATATCTCGAACAATTTTTTGCACAGGAACGGAATCGGGACAAACCTTCCGTGCAAAATTAAAAATCCATCGATGTGAATATTCTTCGCTTTCATTCGATGAAGAGCGATTTCTCATGTTTCGAGCCACTTTCCATATTTTTTTCATTGACGTTTCTCGTGACAAACCTCCCACGAAATTTCGCCAATAAACTCGTTTTTTTCCTTTGATCAAGTTTTTAAATTGATTTTCAAGGTCCAAATACGTTTGAAAATTCTCAATGGTTCCACGTTTCCGAAAAGCTTGAAATGCGTTCGATTTATCCTGATAAAGCTTGGAGCATTGGCTATCCCACCATGGATTGGGATGCCTTTGACGAAAAGTGGACAACCCATACTTTTTTTTCCCCAAAATATATTTTTTATTAAGGCACATGTGGCGTTAGCCTGACGGGGCCGGGAGTCCAATATTTTGACAATTTTTGTCTTACAACTATGTTAGTAATATGTAACCGATTACTCGCGGTTGGCTCGAGGTTAGTATTACAAGTGTTCTCATAATTGGTATGTTGCAGTCTTCGATGCTCTATACGTGTGCCCGACACGGGCTACTTCCTATTGGGATGCAGCTGACCATTAATCAGCAACGCTCCCTAGTCTGTACCCCATATCTAGCGTGGTGCGTCTTTCTCGACTCGAGGAATCCAGGATAGAATGGTCACTAGCCGGCGCAATCATCAGTTCGTGTAGAGTTGTCATGAGCGGTACAACCTTTGGCTCTTGTTGAATGATCAGTGGACTGCACAACCTTTGGCCCGTGCATCTGTAAAGAGTGTGTGTATGTATTGCCGCGACTAAGTAAAAGTTTATCGATCGGATAGGAGGGATATGAAACGGGGACACAACGAAGGAAACATCATTAAACGTTGACATCGGCGTTTCTGAGGAACAGGTATAGATGAAGCAGAAGATCAGGATCCCGGCTACCTAAGATATCCCGGACGGGGATATCCGATTGTCTGCCTTGTGCTCTCAGTGCTCTAGAGAGCTGAGAGCGAGCAGCATGGAACCGGATACACGACCAGACAACATGCTCGATGTCGTGGTAGCCATCGCCACAATCACAAAGATTGTTTGCTGCGAGCCCAATGCGATAGAGATGCGCGTTTAGGTTGTAGTGATTGGACATAAGCCGAGATATAACGCGAATGAAATCACGACCTACATTCAATCCCTTGAACCATGCACTCGTCGAGACCTTAGGGATAATCGTGTGTAACCAACGACCGAACTCATCTTCACTCCACATGCGCTGCCAACTAACGAGTGTGTCCTGACGAGGAATGTGAAAAAATTCATTATAGGCAATTTGCCTTTCAAAAAGTGTACCTTCTGAAGCGCCCACCTTAGCTAGCGAGTCCGCTTTTGATGAGGTTTGATTTTGATGATGATTTTGATGATTTTGATGAGGTTTTGAGAAAATATGTGATCCGCCATTTTGTAGCGGCCGCCATCTCGGATTTTCAAGATCATGAAATACGCAGTTTTAGAGTGACTGCAGAGATAAAGGTGTGTTCCAAATTTCAGATCAATCGATCAACAGGAAAGGGGCCAAATTTCTATTAATGTGGGTCAGCGCTACAGACAAACACGTTACACGTTACAAACATACAAACATACAAACAGATTACAGGGCAAGCTAAATAAAACTGTTTAAAAATCATGCTCCCTTTTTCAAATCGTAACCACGGAAAATACATTGAATTCCTCAAAAGATAAAGTCGTGGTGTATAGGAGTGAGTTTCGTTACTAGCTGTTGACAAAACGTTAAATTCACGTTAATTGCAATATCCACTTTTTTTTTTTTGCAGACTTGTCTCACACTTCTTAACTAGGCGAACCTGGTCAGAATTTTCACCTGCCCCCGGGCTTCTGAATGCCAAAGGGGGACTAGGCTCTGCGGAATGCACGTATCTGCATGCTCGTGTTTTTTAGTCCTGACCGAGGAGTTGTCGGACAACCGCGCAGGAGCTAAGGATAACCGACTTTTGGATGCCGGCCAATTCCTTCTCCATATTCAACACCTTCAGCGTTTCCAGAAGTGTCTTCGAGACAATTCCAGTTCCAGAGAGAACGACTGGAACAATTCCCCCACAGTTTCTATCAGCTCCACGGGCAATGGTCGGTACTTGCAAATTTTGCGACCGTGGGTCTCCTCCAGATTTTGGTTCAGTGGAATAGAGGAACATCGATTATGGTGACTTTACAGTCGTAAGTCGTATCTGGGTGGTTGTGGTGGATCGAGAGGTCGGTCAGAACAGTGTGATCCCAGTACAGCTTGAAACGGTCAATTACAGGACAGGTGCAGACAGGTACCGGTATTTTGGTACGTTGTCTTCCAGTAGAGTACATTGCAGCGCCAGTTGTCAGTGAATAATACGGGCCACGTTGTTGTGGCGCTCGGTGTAGGCTACGTTGGCCAAAACGGGACAGCCTCCCATAATGTGCTCTATGTTTTCACCTGGTTGATGGCACATCCAGCATCTTGGAAAATTCACATTATTTTTTTAAAAGACATTTTTAAACGCTATTTTAGGAAGGTGCCCCCGAGGATGAAATAATGAATCAAAAATTCCTCTACAGCTAACAAATTTAGATGATTAGAGCAAAATCGGAGCATTTTTGACGTGTGATTACGTCCTTCGGGAACATATTGGGGTACAAATTGAAGATTTAAAATCGAGCACATCGTGAAAATTATCCAATTTCAAACGCTTATTGCTCAGTCAGTCATGATGGATTGATGAAATTTTTGCGTCAATCGATTTCGGTACTCCATAAAAAAATTTTATATTGAAGAAAATAATATATGTCATGAAACTAACTATCGAACCATTGAAAAATCTCAACCTCTATCCTAACGGAAATATCCACGTCTGATTGGTCGAAACTGACGACACATGCGGCGGGTCCCTAACAGAGACATCAAAACCAAGTTGCCTGGGGGAAATCGGCGTTGCAAATACATGAAAGTAGGGGGAGCTTTTGTTCTTACCGAAATGTATTCCCCAACAGAGATATCAAAACCAAGGTGACTGGGGAAAATCGGCATTGCAAATATATGCAAATCGGGGGCATTTTGATATTGCAAGTAAGGTGAGTGATACGATTTGTTCTAGCAAATAAAATTTAAATTTGGAACTTTAATGTTGGTTGATTCGTAAAATTTCATATCAATGACCGATCGTGTATTGTAAAAAATTTACAACAAGTGTAAGTGTAAAATTGTATATGGTAGTAGTTGTGTTATAAATGACTTGATATATGAAACGATTTATTTCAATTTTCATAAATAAAAACCAAGGTGTGTTCCTGCTCGAGAACGGGTCGTTCGGTTTAAGCTGTCTGTTTTGTTGTGTTCATTTTCACCCAAGGAAATTTTTTATTGCGAGATAAATTGGAAAAGTGAAGAAATATTAGAAAAAGTGATTTCCCATATGCTCTACATATAGTATTAGTTGTTGCTAGTCCAATTAAATGATGATGATGACTCACCTCATACCCCTACAAAGGTTTGAACTGGCCGATTTATCTAATATATAATATTTATATTTAACCAAATTAAGATATCAGTATTATGAAACAAAACAGCGAACTGACTCTGTTGCAGGCATGAATTGCTATTAATCGAACATCATAAATAGGCAAAAACTTTAAAAGAAAAACGATGGTCCTATCCGTATCGACATTATCATAATGATAATCCCAACTTCAGACCCAAAATATTTTTAAGGCATGTCAAGAAGATTTCCAACCCGGGAAGATCCTTGACAGATTGGGAATCGAACCCAATATCTAAAAGTGTCTACTTAGAACATGAGAACATGAGAACATTCAGAAATACTCGATATAACCATCTTATAAAAAGATAGTTTACGACAATTCTGAATGAGCTATGCCCATTCCAGTTTCCACTTCAGACCCACAAAAAAATTTCATTATGTATCCGTGTTCTGCCAGTGTTCCCTTAACATAGTCCAGGCCCACCAAACGCGCGCGGGTCTCAAACTTTCGTAGACAACGCTTATTTTTTTTTTTACAATATACATTAACAAAACAACAACAAAAAATCATCATCATCATCAGTACGAACATGGTAGTTTAACCTGTAAATAAATTTTATTAATTTTAATCAATTGAAAACATAAATGGATGATTTAGGAAAAAAATTATAAAACCTGTTTACAAAACCCTACCCTTCTGCGACCTACTAAACATAAAGTTGGGTGTTCTTGCATCATTCGCGTTTCTTGTATTGTATCTATGAACATCACTTCCTCTTTCAATTCGATCACACAAATATCGAGGCAACATATCGTTTAAAATTTTGAAAATGAACACCATTGTCATGTAATAAATTCTCAGCTTCACAGATAGCCTCTGTAGCGCGTCCAACATCAAACTAGAGGAAGTGTATCTACTACATCTTAAACTCAAACGCATCACTTTATCTTTTCAACGCTGCAATCTCGTTAATTGTGTATTATTTGCAAGGCATAGGATCGACGAGCAAAAATCTATGTGCGGTGAAATCAATGATTTATACAATTTAATTTTACTGTTTATTGTCAACTCTTTCTTCAAACGACACAAAACGCCGTACTTCTTGGCAATCTTTTTGATGACATTATAGATGAGAGACTTAAAAGTTAACGTGTCATCAATAATAACTCCTAAGTATTTGATTTCTTTCACGCGTTCTAATGTCTCACCATCTATTTCGAAATTTACGTCAATGCTGGAGTTTGCTGCAGAAATGAGCATGTATTTTGTTTTGCCAACATTTAACTTCAATTGTTTAAATTTAAGCCATTTAGCCAGAGAATGCAAATCTTCGTCTATGTGCTCCGCGGTTTCTTTTATATCCTTAGCTGCGATGAACAGGACAGTATCATCCGCGAACAAATTAATGTCGCAATATCGTAAAACCCGTCGCAGATCATTTATATATAAAATGAACAAAATAGGCCCTAAAACACTTCCCTGTGGCACCCCGAGTGAGTTGCCAATGGGATCGGAAACAGAATCGTTGAAAAGAGTCTTTTGAGTTCTGTCGCACAAACAGCTTTCAAACCATTTGTACGCCATTCCTACAATTCCAATGCGCTTCAGTGTTTGTAACAATAAGGGCCTAGAAATTGTTTCAAAAGCGCGTTTAAGATCCAGAAATATCTCTATAATCTCTTTCGCCTCGATATTCTCTTTCCATTTTGCTTATACCAGATTCAGCGCGGTTTCACAAGAGTGTCCCTCTCGATATCCCGATGGTTCTGGTATTAGCAAACTATTATTATCTATAAAATCATCAGCTGACCTTTCACAACAGGTTCTAACACTTTCTCTAATAGGTGCAGCATGTTAATAGGGCGGTACTCTTCAGCTTTATCCGTCCCATTAACTTTGGGGATTGGAATCACAAGGGATTGCTTCCAAACCTTTGGCACGTGCCCAGTTCGTGAAGATTCATTTATCACGTCCAGCAGATCGTGTCCAATGATGTGAAAGCAATCTTGAATCACTTTCGCGTTGACATTATCGGTACCAGCCGATTTTTGCAATGAAAAACAGATACCTTTCAACTCAACAAAAGTGATAGGTGAAAAACAATCTAGTCTGCAATTAACAGAAATCGGCTGTATTATTTCGTCAGGTCAGGTTAATATACATTGGGTTGAATAAACACTCAGAAAGTAAAAATTATAAAAGAAAACTACATTTTCCATTTCAAATATGTTTTCTCTATATTAAAGTAACATGTTTTTACTGATTTTTTTTTATTTTGATGTGAGGGAAAAGCCTGCTGAGAAAAAATTATAATTGTGTTCGGTATTGATAATTGTCTTATATTACATTGGTGAGTTTTTTATTCATTGCATTCATACCTAACACAGGAGGCATCTCGTCTAGGATCACAGAGAGCGGTTTTCATCATATCTCGTTCCACTGCGGTATCTTTTATCTGATACGCACCATCCAACGACTGTTTACCATACTTCTATTATCATCACTCGGTAAAAACTGGTGGAGTGAACAAACGACACCCAACAACTAAACAAAACGGCCCTTTTCAGAGGCACCAAATCATTATCAAAGAGTTTAACGATGTCATTCTTCGAACATATCCCAAATAAACAGATAACCTTCCTGTGACTTTTTTTGTGTATTCTTTTTTCATGAAATTCTGCTTTTTATGTTTTTCACACGGATGGTTTGATGACTTCTGCATCGCTTCTGGAAGGTTGAAACACTTTTTGATAAAAATTTTAAAAGTTTTTTTTTGATGATATGAATATTGTGGTTGATAACTCATTAGAAACATTATGACTGATGCCATGAAAAAAAAGATTTACTGAAAAAAATATAACTCCGATATTGCTCAAACTTGTTTTTTTTGTTTCTTTCCGAAAAATTTTGAACGCGCAGAATTCAGAAAATTTGCAACTTCTAAACCGCTAAACTGATTTGCGATTTCATAAATGCAAATGAAAGGTATTTTATTAGATTTTTCAGAAAAAAAATGTTATTTAGCAACTCAAATGCTTTCTTTCGGGCGAATAGCATATAAATGTTCGTTTTTTTTGTGGTTTTCTATGTATATCAAGACATAAGAGGCCGTAGCTTTTTAAATCTTATTCAGAAATCTGACACATTTTTAAATAAAACTAGCTGATCCACCGAACTTCGTCCCGCCCAAATTGACATTTTCTTACTAAGCGAATGTGCTTGGGTTCAACCCTCGAACTATTCGACAATTGATCTTCAAATTGGTGTTTTTCAAGGCTAAGGCTAAATCATAATTTTCCATAAATAATCATTATAAATAAATCATAATAAATAATAAGGAAATCATACTTTGTAGTTCACAGCCTCTTTAATAAAAATAAAAACAATTAATTCGCGACAGATACGGAGGTATGAAGTATGTAGTCGTACTCAAATCACGAAATCACTGAAGGTGGCTAAATTGACAGTGTATGATGTATTGAAACACGTTTTTATGAACGTGCCAGTGTTGTTCTGATGGATCAGAGAACGCGTCTTAGTCGAACATACGATCGGAAGCTGAGGTTGAAGGTATTGAGATAATTAACGCAAACTCTCGGACTACGACATCGTCACAAATACAAACTCTAACCAAAGCAAATATCCGGAAAATCCATATGCGAGAACGTTATCGTAATTTCTGTGTCTGCGAGCAAACAAAGAAGAAGCTGAAGCAAAACCTGGTAGCCATAAGACGCGCTCGAAAGTTGTACAACAATGTTTTGATGAAGTACGAAGGATACAGGCTGATGGATGACGAAGTGTACGTGAAGATGGCCCTCTGGCCTGAAATTCTAGAAGGGCACTGCTAGACAAGCCATTCCCAGAATATTTAAGTTTGTTTTCGCTGATAAATTTACCAGAAAGATCTTGGTTTGGCAAGGGATTTGCAGCTGTGGACAGAAAACCAAGGTTTTTGTCACAAACAAGCCAATGGACTTGAACATATATAAAGGAGCGTGCCTACAGAAACGTCCAATCCAGTTTCTGCCAAATTTGGTAACCGACCAATCGAAAAATATTGGCCAATTGTCAAGCGGAATTGCGGAATTTGTGCCAAAGTGATGCTGCAGACATGAAGAGATCGTGAAATGAAATGGGCAGAGCCCAAAAGTATGAAAATTCATAAAAACTGTAAAGGAGTTACTTTTACAATATTTTTTCTGAAAAAAAAATGTATATTTTGATATAAAAACATGTTTTGTACCTTTAACCAATCCCGAGATAAAATTGGTTTTATGATTCCGGATTCTAAATGAATCAAGCTTTAATCGATAGTATGACCATGAGAAAGGTTGGCTTCATCTTCTAGTTCAATTTTTTCTATCATTCTTTGATTATCTTATCCATACAGCAACACAAAAAAGTAATATAAGCTATGTTCCTGAGGTCTTTATTATGCTTCGATATAACGTACAAATTTGAAAGTAAATGTACGTTATATCAAAGTTTCCCTGTGTACAGTGACTCAAATCCGTAATCGTACTCCACCATGCAGATCTCCAGCTTTCGGGACATTCTATTTAGATAAAATTATAGTGTCATATGAGAGTTAAAAGGTTTGCTATCTGTTTTCAGAATAATTATTTTTATTTCTCTCAAAATGGTTAATGTATATGAAAATTGACTCAAACTCATAATCGTACGCTGGTTGAAATCTCTACTCAATTTCGAAGGAGTTGGCCAAATTTTCCTTATTCCATCATTAGTATGGTATCCCTTGTTCATTGCAACTATCGTTAGCTGGCCTTATCTACGAGTTTTTTGGTGTATTCGGAAAGTAGGTATTATTTTTTTTCATTAAGTGGTTTTTAAAATCATTATTTTTAGAAATTTAATGGTTTCTAAATTTCCTACACAGATAACTTTCCTAGTTTTTTACTGGGATTGTTGTCGGAAGGTTGTGGAGAAATATCAATAACTTTTGAGTTATTGTAATGTAACCATGCCCTGGGTCATTGTCTTAGCAAAACTTGAGTCCTCGATTCCATCTCATTTTGTTCACACTTTGCTACATGCTACACCTATAGGATGTTCAAGTAAACATTCAGATCCATTACACCATCGATAAAAACCAAATTGAGCAAACAAGAAGTTTGTAATGTGCCTAGGAAGGGCAGCTTGAATGTCCGAGCACAGATGGACAAACCGTTTCTCGGCAATAAAAAATCAGTAACTTCAATTTGAGTATTCCAAACAGCATGAAACACATCAATGTCATACTGGTAAGATGTTATTTCCATAGATGGGTCCTAATTTGATATTTTTGGCTCCGATGGTTATCGTTTCGTATGGAGGAATCCAACGATGAATTAAACGTAAAAAAAATCTGAAAGCAACGTTCAAACATGGTGGTGATGGAGAGACGATATGAGGATGCATGTATGAGGAATTTGGTTTTTATCGATGGTGTATTGGATCAGAATGTTTACTTGAACATCCTGATGGAAAATATGAAGCAAAGTGTGAACAAATGTGATGGAATCGAAAATTCAAGTTTTGCTAAGACATCATTGAGCTCAAGACGTATGAAGTTCGCACATGGTTACATTACAATTACTCAGTTTTTGATATTCCTCCACAATCTTTCGACATCAATCCCAGTAAAAAAAACTAGGGAAGTTATCTGTGTAGGAAATTTAGAAACCATTAAATTTCTAAAAATAATTATTTTAAAAACCACTTAATGAAAAAAAAAATGTAAGGGGTTGTATCTAGGACACGACCGCATGTTTTCGACGTAGAACTACGCAATTATTTTATGCAATCCACTTGTTTTCCACTTCGAATATTATTTTAGAATGCGTCGAAATTTTTGTAATAGATTATGTTCTTCGTTACAAATAAATTTGATGGACGTCCTTTTACGTTTGAAATGATGCCTAGGACTACAAAATATGTGAACGGAAAAATTGTCAAACGATCGTTGTATTTTACATTTCCCTCTGAAATTATTGCACACCTCATGTTTACGTAGTTCTCGAACCGCGAAAGTTAATTCATCTCTGGTACCTGAAATGACGATTTTCCCAGGCTTCTCAGTTTAAAAGTACGTTTTAGGGAAACATTCTGGTCTGCACAACGATAAGCGAGTCCAAAAGTACTCAACACCAAAGAATACCCCCGACAGGCATGTAATTGAAAAAGCGGATTTCCCCAGGCACATTGATTTTGAAGTCCGTGTTAGGGAAACGCAGCTCAATGGGAAAGAAATACCCCCGACTTGCATGTATATTAGGGATGGGCAAACCGTTCATGAACTATTCATAAGAACTAGTTCATCAAAAAGAGTGAACGAACGGTCGTTCTTTTTTACTGGGCAATAGTTCACATGAACTGCTTACCCAGTTCAGAACGAACTGTGTACGAAGACCGCTGGCTGAACTGTGTATACAGTTCAGTTCAGAACCAACTGTGTGCGGAGAACGATGAACTGTGTATACAGTTCATAACTAGTTCAGAACGAACTGTGTACGATGACCGCTGACGGAACTATGTATACAGTTCAGAACGAACTGACCGCTGGCTGAACTGTGCATACAGTTCAGAACGAACTGTGTATGGTGATCGGTGTATAAGAGGAAGGTAAACAGTGCTCAAATTAACGAATGAAAACAAACTGTAGCCCATATCATAGTTTGATTTTCTTTTCTGCTAAGATATTTTTAAGAAAATTCGGACATATAATTATTTGCTAACAGAAAACATTTTATGAATGAACAGAACAGGCATGTCACAACATGTCACACTTTTTTATACTTGCTTTGGCATATCCCTCTAATGTACGAAAGAGTGAGTGAACTGTTCGAAAGAACTAGTTCACTTAAGTGAACGGTTGGTCACTGAACGGTTCATTAAAGTGAACCGTTTTGTCCATCTCTAATGTATATTTGCAAAGCGAATTTCCACAGGTACTTCGATTTTGAAGTCTGTGTTGGGGAAACCGTAAATCGGGCCAATCAAAACTTAGTAGTTAGGGCGTTGAGATAAAGATTGACATTTTACAGTTATTCAATTGTTCATTTCATGAAAAATAATATTTTCTTATTTGTGATAGACGCGTAGAAATATTTCCTATCAACTGAGGGAAACATCTTTCCGATTTGTTAAGATTATGTTCGAGTTATAATCATTCGAAATACGGGTAGGGTTAGCACACAAATTGGCAGAACAAATGTATGGGAAAAAAGGAAGTTCTTCTAGTTTTCATGAATTTAAACCGTTTAGAGATTAGCGAATTGTAATGTATAGCATGTCAAACAAATCTTAGAGAATTTCCGATTCGATTGGTATGCAAATCATGGGAATTCGTTCACAGTGAAAATAGTTATTAACGTTAACTTTATTTCATAAAAACGTGACCTGTTTTCTGATTTGGCACCCTTCCTGAAAGACGTAGTTCTACGTCAAAATGATAAATATACCTTCCGAATTCGCCAAAAAAACTCGTAGATAAGGCTAAAGACAGCTAAAGATAGTTGCAATGAATAAGGAATACCACACTAATGATGGAATTAGTAAATTGGTTAACACATTCGAAATCGAGTAGAGATTTCAACCAGCGTACGATTATGAGTTTGAGTTAATTTTCATACATTCGCCATTTTTAGAGAAATAAAAACCATTATTCTGAAGACAGGTAGCAAACCTTTTAACTCTCATATGACACTATAATTTTATCTAAATAGAATGTTCCGAAAGCTTGTTTTCGACTTTCAAAAGAAGGGAAAAGAGATCTGCATGGTGGAGTACGATTACGGATTTGAGTCACTGTATAAATCCCCAAACATCTTTGAACATAGTAAAAATAATCCTTTAAACGCACATCATCGCTCATCGCCCTCCGAACGTAACAAGCTGGTAACCGCACGACACGCAAATACACCAAAACAAAAAGAAATCCCATCGAAACCGAGCAAAACAAACCGCGAAGATCATAAAACAAATTCACGAGAGATAGGATGCGCTTTTGATGCCCTCATCGTCATAATCATCATCATCATCTCAGCAGCGCCGTCATCATCTGCACACACAGTCTCCCCAGGAGAAAGCATCGGCTGCGAGAGCGAGAGTGCACAGCGAATCAAGAGAACCGACACAGTTTTCCCGACTCTCCTTCTCTCGCGGGTTCTCTCGATGCATCCGAACGCAGCTTCCGACACAGGTGAAAGACACACACACACACACACACACACACACACACGCGAGAGAAGATCTATTCGCGCGGTTCGGTTCGGGAGAGCCCCGTGAGGGGTTCGTCTCTTGCGCTACGCACCAAGTCCCCCAAACAAACAAACAATCAAACGAACGGACAGACGGCGCTCGCAGCATAAAACTCTTCTCAAGCGAAGTGCCATCGCGCGAGAGCAAAGCCAAGAGCAAAAACCGTTCCCGCGAGGGTCCATTTCCCGCTCAACGCGGAATTTGCTAGCCACCTTTCTCTATAAATGGTGCAAGCCTTGGCATTGAAAATTCATTCTCGGGTTATTTCTCCTTGGACTTGGACCAGTTTCTTGAACCCAAAACCCGGTGGCTCCCGGCAGCAGCGGTGTTTATTATTATTTTCCCAAGAAGTGTGTGTGTTTTTCACGCGACAACCACGACCCACCCACGACAGGTTTCGTGTTCTTTTTATTTTGTGTAATTTATTTTCTATTTTCCGCGGATTTCGGAGGGTTTTTTTGGCCGTTTTTCGGGCGGTTCCGACGAAGTGTTTCGCGATTTGCAAAAGACGTAAACCGAGCTTCCGCGCGAAGGAAATTCAAGTGCATACGAGTTCGAGTGTGAAGTGCATAGAAGTGTGACTTTTTATTCCCCCCCCTGCTTTCAGAGGGCCGGCAAACAGAAACAGAACTCTGATCATTCTCCTAGAACCAGTTTGAGCAGGTTGGATTGCATTTTATGCTATCTGGCTGCTGACTCGGCTTCGGTGCAGTCGGATACTCCAAGATCGTTATCGGTGAACCGGCGGAGGGAAAGGCTGAAAATCTGATCTAGCAAGGGCTTTAATTAGCAAAACCGAAAGGCGCCCAGAACGGGGAGAAGAAGAACAAATAAAAAAAAAAGATAGTGAATAGCGAACTCGGAAAATCGGAAGTTTGAAGTTATCACCGATCTCTCCCCAGTGTGTTTGGAAGAAATATTGCCATCGGAAGGCTAACAAGCAAAGGGCCCAAGTGTTCGAATAGAAGAAAAAAGTGCAACAACAACAACGACAAAAACAAGAGCAACTTGAACGAAGCGACAGCAGTGAAGTTTAAGAAAAACAAAATAGAAAGATAGTGTGCCTGACAGCATCCAGCGGAGTGAACGGCGAGGATCGTGTATCGTCGGAAGGCTTGAGATCTCAAGGATGTGGAAATCAGCAGCGGTAATACTGGTGGCAGCGGTGATGCTTCTGTTCGAGGCCAGCTTTGCAAAAGGTGCGTCGGGGAAGGGGGAAGTGAGGGGATGGACAGGAGGGTGGAAGAACATTTGCATAAATTTGGCGCCCGTTGCCCACGGAGTGGACCGATACGATTCGAGTGATTCAATTCTTTCAAATAATGTTGGTTTATATAGATTTAGGGGCATCCGCTATTCACGCTGGCATAAAACAGCTTGGGGTATAATGTACAAAATATGTCGATGCCTTGGTTGTCGTTTCAGGGAATATCGATGGTCGTTTGAACTCGTTCTGCTAGATGAGTTAATTGATTCTGTACTCATTGATTTTTTTTTATATAAATCGTTTATTTTTACAGGCTCAGATACATTAGTTTAAAGGAGCCGAATTCTTAAATATATGTTTTAAAACTATACATAAATAATTTTCCTAACACTATGGTTAGTAAGGTGGAAAACCGATTACTCGCGGTTTACTCGAGTTTAGAGGGTGACATATTCTTTCAGGAAAGGGATGGGATATAAGGGAATTGTTACAATGTTGATGATCACACTCGATTCTTAAATCTATTCGTATATCTATTGTATATTTACATTTCAACTTATTTTGCTGTTTATACCAAGGGGGCCAATCGCTCGCAATGGATGAAAAGGAGGGTATAAGGACATAGGTACAATCACACACGAAGATCGATAGCTTTAAGGAAAACATATATTTGGGTCATGTAATCAAGGTCTAACCGAGCCAACACATCTCTCACCGGCACATTGGGCTGTCTTCCTCGGGCCCGAAGGGAGTTTTCTAAATTCGATCTGGCGACAAGATACACCTCGCACGACCAAACAACATGCTCGATGTCGTGATAACCTTGACCACAGACGCAGAGATTGTTGCTGGCAAGATTGAAACGAAAGAGAAGCGCATCTAACGAACAGTGATTGGACATGAGTCGGGAGAAGGTGCGAATAAAGTCCCGACTCAAGTCCAGACTTTTGAACCACGGTTTGAGGCTAACCTTAGGGATAATCGAGTGAAACCACCGGCCCAATTCATCTTCGTTCCATTTGCGTTGCCAGTTAGCGATGGTATACACTCATTGATTTATTTGAACGTTATTTAGCCATTTGGATTAAGTTATAAAATATAGATCTGTTGTTTTAGCTGCCCAATATAGCACACCGGATCTAAGGTTCAAGGATGGTATTCATTGACGTTTTGACGTAGAACTACGTCTTTCATTAAGGGTGCCAAATCGGAAAACAGGTCACGTTTTTATGAAATAAAGTTATCGTTAATAACTATTTTTGCCGGCAACAGATTTTGACGATTTATATACCAAACGAATCGGAAATTCCCTAAGATTTGTTTGTTATGCTATATATTACAATCCCCTGGTGTGTAAACGGCTTAAATTGATGAAAACTAGAAGCGTTTCTTTTTCCCCATACATTTGTTCTGCACATTTGTGAGCTTCCCAACCCATGCCGTCAAAACCGAGCAACTTATCGGCGTTTAACGAGGGGAATGATTTAAAGATTGGGAATGACTAAAGAGTATTTGCCTAAAGCATAAATATTGGATCTCGCTGAGCCAAACTTTCAGTATCATTCTAGATACGAAGCAATGAACATTGCTTGTACTTCCTTGTTTTGCGTCATCACATGTTTTCGTTTCGGATTGAGATGTGGACGCGACCAAATTACTTTCTCGCTGATGTCTCTGGCATTGCAATCATTACATCAAAATGACGCCATTCCTTTAAGGTTCTAAACTACACAACTGTGTGGGAGTTATAAAACTGGACTATGATCGGCCCACCAAGAAAATAATTGTTCAGGAATTTTGTGTTTGATTTGGTTTCGCATGACAGTAGCAAAACTATCTCTCGAATATTTGCGCTAGGATTCATATGGATCTCTGCTGAGGCAAATATTCAGCCTTTGAAGCAGTTAACACCAGGTTCACGGAACGCGTCAATTTGACGCATTTTGAATTTCCTAAGGAAAATTATATAAACCGGTATTGAAATATAGAAATTCTCTATGTTCTTGCCTACGTTTAAATTGTAAACATCAATAACATATGCGGAATATATAGGAATATATCCACATTTCGATCCGCTATCTCTGTTATCTCGCTATTTGAAATGAAACAAGCGATAGACAACTGTTGCCGAAAAGCAACAATAGAAAGTGCACCTCAATTTTACATATTTTAATTTTCTACTTATCTATATATATATATATATATATATAAATGGATTTCTGTCTGTCTGTCTGTCTGTCTGTCTGATTTTTATGGACTCGGAAACTACTGAACCAATCAACATGAAAATTGGTATGTAAGGGTTTTTGGGGCCGGGGAAGATTTTCGTAATAGCCCTAAGGAGGGGCTGCCATACAAATGAAACACAAATTTCTGCATTACTCGAGAATTGATCAAGCAAATAAAACCAAATTTGGCATGTAACGTAACGGAGAAACATGTTATTTGCAAGTGGTTGAAAAATCTTGAACGAGAATTGTGTCTGAAAATAATCTGATATTATAATGCCGAGTTTTGGCTGAAGTACTAGGAATTTTATAGTAGAAGTAATTAAAAGATCAATCAATGAATAAGTGGAGGCGATCTGGCGTAGTGGTAACAACCATACCTCTCACGCAGAGATCACGAGTTCCATTCTCACTCCCGACATTCTTCCAAAAATGGAAGTAAAAGTGACGAACCAGCCGAAATGTGTTGAAAGTCACTATAAAAGAGAAAAAAAAATCAATGAATAATTCTGCGATTGGACCCATGAACAGCGGTTAGTAAGAAAACGTGGATGTGATAATGAAAAATAAAAATTGGGCGAGACGATGTTTGCCGGGTCAGCTAGTAGTATATACTTAAGTAGCTTTCTAAGTGTTGTAATATGTGTGCAGCGTCAAAATGACGCGTGTTCGTAGAGATAGATATATAAGAAACGTCCGTAAACCTAGTGTTAACAGCGCTTGTTTTCCGTCATCATAAGGACTTCGTTGGTGCCTTTGACATTGTATCAATGCATCGAACTGACGCTATGGCGAATCATGCGTTAAGGTTGTGTGCCACATAATTATTTGAGGAATATCAAACTAAACCATAGTGAAAGTCGTGCTGGAATATTGTAAGTTATTTGCATTTGCACAGCAGATAGAATTTATTTCGTTTTCGTTTATTTCTATTTATTATTTCTCTTCAGCTTTGCTTCTGCCCGTCAGTGCAGGTTCAGCATTATGCTTACTTCACGCATATTCTGAGGCGAAAATTCCGAAAAGGCATCCGTTCAACATGGTAGCAAAATAGAAGCAGAGCGAGCACAATATTTATAGTGTCTTCATACCCATCCGATGACATGCAGCAACCGCTGACTATGGAAAAAAGTTTTGGAGTCTAAAAGTTTCGCATGTGATTGTCATATCAAGTCGTTCATTTGACAGAGAGTTATTAGCCCTTAAACCCTTGCACCCCAAACGTAACGTTCGCGTTTCCAAAATTCTGAACTAACACCCCAATATAGATGCAAAAATGATGTGGTGCAAAAATTCAGAATTACTCTCGACCAGACGGCATGGAAATCGACGAGGTGTCTCCACCGAACAAAATTGCGTCTCAGTGTGCGACATCCTTCTTCCATTCTTCCTTTGTATCGAACGAAACAGCTGTATATGACATCAGCATTGCGAAAAACTGCTATCTGCTAGCTGAAGCGAGACTGTGACTTGAATAATGATGATCATGGTTTGAATTATGAAGGCTAAATTCTTTTGCCTCTAGTCTTGAAAAAGGCCAATTTGGAAAGGCTATTTGGAAAACTTCTCTTTCGTTTGGACGTTAGCTGGATGAATACTGTGAAATCGCGAAGATCTTGTTTTTACTCAACTAGCTGACCCGGCAAACTTCGTCCCGTTTAAAATTTATTTTTCGTTATCAAATCCACGTTTTCTCACTATGCACATGTTCATGGGTTCAATCGCAGAACTGTTCGTTAATTGCTGTTCTAATCTACCCTTTACTTTTTTTTACTATAAAATTTCAGTACTTCCACCAATTTGCTTGATTAGTTCTCGAGTTATACAGAAGTTTGTGTTTCATCTGTATGGCAGCGTGTCGAACCACCATAGAAACATTTCGTGCCCTCTAAAACCTCCACATGCCAAATTTGATTCCGTTTGCTTGATTGATTTTCGAGTTATGCGAGTGTCAAACCACTATAGAAGCATTTATTGCCCTTTATATTATTACTATTCATTGATTCTTGAGTTCTGCAGCATCCCCCCTGAGGGAGGTGGGAGGAGTGTCAAACCACCATAGAAACATTTATCGATCCCTGAAAACTTTTTATGCCAAGTTTGATTCCATTTGCTTGATTAGTTCTAGAGTTATTCAGGCCCCCTCCCCTTCAGAGAGAGGCCTAACCTACCATAGGAACAATTACTCCTCCCTTAAACTACCACATGCCAATTTTGGGTTCGTTTGCTTAATTACTTCCCGAGTTATGCTGAAATTTGTGTTTCATTTGTATGGCTTAACACTGTATTTGTATTTGAATCCACTTAGTAAACACTTTCTTATACAACCAATCATCTTATATCAGTACATTCTAGCTAGAACTAGGAAAAAATGAAAAGTAATCATGTTTGTCGATTGACATTTTGACATTTATGACTTTTATGAACGATTTAATATTCATATCCACAAAACGAATAAAAGGTAAATATTTACTACGACACGAAATTATTCCCAATTCCTCCATGAAAGAACATTTTCTTAGGTTTGATGTATCAATATACATAATTAATTAAATTACTTGCTCTTCTGCGTATCTTCTTCGGGTATAATTATTTTTTTATGAAGAGTTAGTTTTTGAAAGGATGTATGCATTTTAGCATAAACTTTATTTAGAGAATTATAGTCCTGAAACTATCTGTTGTGTAAAAAAAAACTTATCGACTACCGTCGATGGGGATGAGAGTAATACCTTCACAAATTTTGAAGATATTTTGGAATGCCGTGAACCGTTTAACAAGACACACATTTTCACTACTTCCAATGCATAATACTCAACTGAAGTACAGATAGTTATTGTTCGATAATTCTTCAAATTTTGATTTGTAAATGACCATCAAATAACTCCTCAGAAAAATCTAATGTATTATACATTATACTACTACAAGGTTAAATGTTCCATAGAATTCTTCTTTTACGTCATGTCTAGATGAATAATAAAATAAAGCGATATTTTCACTTTGGAAAATTTTTATTCAGTCTTTTTGCAACGATCATAGATATTGATAAAAAAAAAAGCTAGGTACAGTTTTGTATCAGTAGAATTTAATTTAATGTAAGCAGTTTACATGTACGGACCGAAGAGTTATATTCGAAGTTTTCATTTCCAACCAGTTGTTGACAAACCTTTAATGCTAGTTGTTGACTTCTGGTTGATGTGATGACATCGAAACGCAAAATTGCCGCTTGTGTGATTATTTTAAAAATGCTGGAGAGGAAGAAAACACGTTCTGTGTGGATTCGAGATTGGATTCTGAAACGTGAGAGATATGGTGCCTGCAGTCAGTTGATGTCTGAGCTCTATATCGAGGATCCAGCTCAGTTTTCCAACTTCCTGAGAGTCAACCCAACCAATTTTGAGAAGCTTATCTGTAGAATTGGTCCTTTGGTATCGAAACAAGATACCAGCTTCTGAAAAGCTATTGATGTAACAACACGGCTTGCTGTTACATTGCGTTTCTTAGCAACAGGTGAGCAGAATTTTGCTGTATTATACTACTTAATGATAAATTATTACACATTATAATTTCAGGTGATTCATACGCTAGTTTGAGCTATTTGTTCAGGGTACCAAAATGTACAATTAGCATAATTGTTCCAGAAGTATGCAGAGCTATATATTCAGCACTGAAAGACGATTATATTAGCACTGAAAGACGATTATAGGTAATTTCTATATATATATATATATATATATATATATATATATATATATATATATATATTATTAATTGTCGTCAGTTCTCACAGTTTCAGTTTCTATATCAATCAACATTTGTGGCGAGGGTACGTTTTCATAATATTGCGAATGGTTTGATGAGTCGGTACGTCTATTTACGGAATTCGCGGAAGCACTCAAATATTCATCTTCCTCGCTTATTTCTATCATGATTTGTTGAAATTTTCGCTTCATTTGACAAGGACCCAATATGTTTATCACGGAAAATTAAAAAATATAAACTGATAAAACAAAAACTATCAAAAATCACGGAAAATTTCTGATCATTTCCGCAAAACCAAGCAAAATTGTATGTTCGTCGGGATATCAGGGAACGTGCAAAAAAGTCTGGGAAATCCTGAAAAAAACTGGAAGGCTGGCATATCTACCAATGTTGCAAGTTCACAAGAAAGTATTGAAAACAAGGGGAACCAAGGGATTCCTCAATTCGAATCGAGACATAGTTGATGAGGGTGGCACACGAAAGCCAAAAAAAGAAGTGTGACATCCCTGCCGGAACCAGCTTCACGGCAGAATGAGGAAAAATCTTCAAATATAATCCTTTTCATCGCACTTTTAGGTGGATTTTCACTATTTTCGTAACTCAAATACAAAATTGAAGAATCATGTTCAGGAATCAATTTCCTAATAAGCTCATTTGAGCATCATTTGAACATAATTCTTAGAAGAAAACAATACCTTCTAAGGGGTGAGATTGGGTCAACCTTCAATTTAATAACAGTTCTGTGAAAAATTAATACTTCTCTACAATTTTCTGCACACTCGTAAGTTTATTTACAGAACATTAGAGAACATATCTACATAATCAGTAATGGGTTCCACTTCAATTTACGATAGTAATTCAACAAAAAATTCGAAAACATCCTTTTTTGGCCCATGCTCACTTAAAAACTTTTGTTTTACAAATGATTTCGGAACTATAGTAGCAATTTCCAGCTACTGTATGTATTTTTTATTATTTTAAATGGAAATTGAAGCAAATTACTATACACTAAAGTATGTTTAACATACCATTCAATTTACGTCGAGTGCAGTTAAAGTGGAGTAATTCAGTATACCAAAAAAGTAAGTGAGTGATAAATATGTTAGGAGAAAAATAACAAAAACTTCTTAAGCCAAAAATTGTAATGGGTTGTATCTAGGACACTACCGCAGTTTTCGACGTAGAACAACGGAATTATATTATTCAATTCACTTGTTTATCACTTCGGATATTATTTTAGAATGCATCAAAATGTTTGTAATATCTTTTTAGCTTTTTAATTTTGTATTACTTCAGGAGACTCGAAAGATTCGAGTAGAAAGCTATCAGCACTTCTCGTTTATTTGGTTCAACTTGCATCAGACTTTCTCCATCCCACTCAGATATCGATCACAAACTATGAACCCTTTTGCTCCTATATTCCGCTTGAGATGTGATCGAACCCCACAACATGCAATAGTAAGCTTACTCTGCTGGAATTTGAAAGCATACTTTCATGAAATATACGTTTATCTAGAGAAATGCAGTGTATATCTATATTCCAAAATTCTGGATACTCTTCCATATTCGCACTAGCACAAAAAATTCTCGTATGCTGCTCTTCTTTATTGTAGCACACATTGATACAGAGGGCTTCTTCTCCTTATATCGAGCTGTGTGTGTATGTGTGTGAAATCAGCATTAGGCATGAATGATATTCGCTGGTTGTGTTATGCTAGCTCACTCACATCTGTGTTTTCATTCTATTCTATTTTTGGTTTCCGCCTCTAGCCCTGAGAAGGGCCCTCGTGGAAAGAAACTCTATTCCATACTCCTCCTTCACCCGACTTTAAAACAAACCTCTCCCGCTCGACGCTCTGCGGCAATGTTGCTTCGATGACCACCAAACGAGAAGTGGTGTTGGCTTCAGGAAGGAAGGATGGATGTTGAATTAAAGAGACTTTGAAATCTGGAGTGCTCATTCGTCTCTAGCCTTGAGAAAGGCTCTTGGAAAACTTTACTCTACTCCTGCACTACACCTCCACCCTCTTTGCCTTGAGAAAGGCACGATGAGGGATCGCCCTCGTCGTCCAGCTCGTCCAGCAACGATGTTGTCAAGTCGGCGTCCACACAAAGAATGGTGTGGCTTCCAATCGTGGATGGCTTATTTAAACCAAATATGTTGAAAACGGGCAGAAACGAATGTATCAGTTGCTCGTTATTGACAGCTCTGTTCGGGAATGCACACAAATCGGCAGAACAAATGTATGGGAAAATGAGAATGATTCCAGTTTTCATTAAATTAAACTGTATAGGCATTAGTGGATTGTACTGCATATTATATTAAACGAATCTTAGAGAATTTCCGATTCCATTGTTGTGCAAAGTATCACAATTTGTTCGCTGTGAAAATATTTATTAACGTTAACTTTATTTCACAAAAACGTGACCTGTTTTCTGATTTGGCACCCTTCCTGAAAGACGTAGTTCTACGTCAAAAAAATATTTTTGCTTCCGAAATATCACGTGATTCTACTTGCTGGATAATGTGGGAACTCTGCTTAGAGGAAATTGTTCTCAATTCAGTTGAAATTTTTTGTCGTCCTCAGAAGGGTCGATGTATTGCGAGTTTTCGTCGCATCCTTTTCTGCAGTCCTCTAATCCCTAACCCATTCAAAAACTTCCAAATTGTGTAAAGTTCAATTTGAAAGTTTTCGATTTGGATTTTAAAATTGTGTGTTCATCTCTCGCGTTAATCCACCACCATATACCGTTCTGAATCATTCGGAACACTCTGTAATAATAGCTTGAAATACTCAATGCCATGATGATATAAGTATAAAATTAGTATAACAATTGATTTTTAAGAGTGACCCTGGGCACGCACACAAACTGTCACTTCGGTTCGTAATCACGATTTTGTTTTCAAATATCTTCACGCGATACAAAAATACTTCTTTACGTGTTTTCACAACCATTTTGATGGTTTTATATACATATATTAGGGTGCCAATGAATGTATGGCAAAAAAACGACCCTAAAATTTCAAAAAGTTACCCTACGCAATATGTTCACCACCTCGAAAAAAAACACCATATGCCAAATTTCAGCTCAAGTGGCGCATGTCGATCAAAGTTTGAGTTTTTTGAAAATCGAAAAATCACCCAAGGGGGGAGTAAAGGAAGGGGTTTTCGAATAAAGAATGTTGATGCCAAATGTCTTAAAATTTTGCACAGTTATCTCAAATATTTTTTTTTTTTGTGAAAAATCATCTTTTCAGGCAAAGAAACGAAACTTTGCGTAAGTACCATCATTTGATACTCACGACAATTCGCGGCTCAGTGCATGCAAATTGTGTCTCGTCGCTAAATTAGCTACTTGTTATACGCCCTGATCGGGTAGACCCAAAACTACATAAAACAAATATTGAGTTTGGGAAAAAGTAATCCATTATTTTTGCGTGAAATCCAAATCTTTGCCCGATTTGTGTCAAATATGCACCGTTTTGTTTTCAAATCTGTTGTCATAGTAAAGCTGGCTTCATAGTGCATCTCTCATCGTAATTTTGGTCCTTATTGGCGAAAAACACTAGCAATCGATTTTTACAGTCTTCTCATCATCCCAATTTCATATCACTCAGGAAATTTTGCAATACGAGTAGAAGGTGGTAATCGCTTGATGTCAGGTCCGGAATATACGGTGGGTACATCAAAACATTCCAATCAAGATCCCGGAATCTTCGGTGAATCACTATAGTATTTTCTGTTACAGTATCGACACCATGAACACTATTCACAATATCAGCGGTCTGGCTTGCATTTTCGCCTTTATCAAAAAAAAAAATGTACCGAATTTTCTCTTTGTTGACTTCCATTGTTAACACCCTGTAACCCACAACTGAATGAAACAATAAAAAAATGCAAAGGATTTTTTTCAAGTATTAAATGTCACCTTTACAACGAGCATAAACTTGAAATTGTATTATCGATATTATACAAGATATCGATCAGTACATCCTGCTATCGAGAAAATAAACGATTATTTTTTCCCCAACCTAATATATGAACAAATGGGAAGGCACAAAATGCACAGGATTTTCGTAAATTGGAATAATGATCATCTATCATCAACAACAGATTCTCAATAAGTTTCCTAACATCATATATATATATGTATATATATATATATATATATTACTAGGAAATCAATGATTTTGTAACGGAATATATTTAAAAAGATGGGTGGGTTATATCTATGATATTACCGCAAGGTTGACGTGGGACTACCTTAGCTTAGTAATCATTTGTTTGTATTCATTGAATTTTTGATTGAATAAAACAATTTCCGAATTCAATTGAATTCAATATATTTGAGTTGTGAGAAAAAATTTGAACAAATGCAATGTCTCTAGTGTCTGCACGATCTTACCAGGTACCTAAGTTTAGAAGACCGTGTTAGGGAAACGCATTCTAGTCTGTACAAAGGTAAGCGAGTACAAAAGTACTCGCAGTTTGCATGTGATTTCAATGCCGATTTCCCCAGACACCTTGGTTTAGAAGTCTTTATAGGTAATCAGATTTCAGTCGGAACAAAAATACTCCCGACCTGCATGAATTTGCAATCCCAATTTTCCTAGACACCTTGGTTTTGAAGCCTGTGTTCAGGAAACATATTTTAGTCGGAACAAAAATGCTCTCGACTTGCATGTATTTGCAATGCCAATTTCCCCTCGCTCCATGGATTTGAAGTCTGTGTTACGGAAACACATTTCAGTCGGAACAAAAATGCCCCCGAATGCATGAATTCGCAATGCAAATTTTCCCAAGCTCCTTGGATTTGAAGTCTGTGTTAAGGAAACACATTTCAATTGGAACAAAAATACCCCAGACTTGCATGTATTTGCAATGCCAACTTCCCCACGCTCCTTGGATTTGAAGTCTGTGTTAGGGAAACACATTTCGGTGGGAACAAAAGCTCCCCCTACTTTCATGTATTTGCAATGTCGGTTTCTCCAATGTTGCTTGGTTTTAAAGTCTGTGTTAGGGAACACATTTCGGAGAGAACAAAAGTCCCCCTACTTTCATGTATTTGCAATTCCGATTTCCCCAAGGCTGCTTGGTTTTGAAGTCTGTGTTGGGGAAACCGTAAAGCGGGCCAATCAAAACGAGGCAGTAAGGGCGTTTAGATAACGCTTAACATTTTACAGTTATTCAATTATTTACCTAATGGAAAATAACATTTTACTAATTGCGATAGATGCGTAGAAATATTTCCTATCAATTGATGCAAACATCTTTCCGATTCAGTAGAAAATGTTCGAGTTATAAGCATTCGAAATCTTGCATTTTTTCCTGCATGTTCAGTGTTAATGTTTTCATTTTACCCCCCATATATTCCGGTTAGACGTAGTCCCACGCCAAAAACGTCGATTTACGTAGATTCAGTTGCATAAAAAGTATCATGGGTCTGACAGCTCTGGTGTTCGAGAGTGATGGACAGTACGACTACGGTTCCGAAACTGTGTAAAACATTTCAGGAATATGATTTTTAATATATAAAACCTGTAGCACGGGTAGTCTTAGCGTAACAATCTCAATATAGTTAGCCCAATAGAATCAGTTTTGTTTATGATAACATTTCCTGAAAAGCTACAGTTTTGAAAAGTTTTGAAAATCCATTATTGAAAAACAATATGTCGTCCTTTTCGCAAGCCCGACGACGTGCTCCTAGTTGTCAAGCTTTGGGAAATTAGGTATGCAATATAATGAAAACGAAATACAGGTCGGACTCGATTCTATGTGATTTGATTGTATACAGCTTGAAGAATTTTTTTTTTTTAATATGACTTCTTTCATGAAAAAATGTTACCTTTCATCGTTAATTTGAAATTTAACTGGCTATTACATGTACAGTGGGGTAAAAATCGTGGTTTTTGAAGATTTCGCTTGAATTTTTACCGAGAATTGTTTATATCTATATTGAGAAGTATAGAAGTTGGATGTCAAAGAACAAATTGTAGAGCGGTTGGAGAGCCTCAATTGAATTGATAGAAACAATTAAGTTTAATATAAATTTTAAGGATAAAAACACATGAGGAATTATTAACTTTTAAGCTTTTCACTTCCAAAATGTTATTAAAATCCACTAATTTGAATGTTCCACTACTATATCCTGTACTATTTTTTCTCATCTTTCAAATGAAACCAATAGAATCGTCTTCCGTAGCGGACTTTCAACACTAGAGTTACACGTCATTTTGACGCATTTCGAATTTTATAAGGAAAATTACAAAAATCGTCCGCATTTATATTTCATCTCTACTTATTTCACTTTTATGCATTGATCGATGTAAATATAAATATGTTGATGTCTATTTCCTCCTTGAAAGTGACGCGTGCCCGTAAAGATGATATATAAGAAACGTCCATAAACCAATGATCGTCTATCATCTCTTGAGAGAATCTGGATAAGTTTTTTTTGCCATGTGAGAAAGAAGTTTTCTGACTTTAAGAGGATGAATCAAAAAAACATTTTTTTTTAATTTAGAAAACCTAAAATACATGCATAAAAAACGAATAAAAAATATTTTTGGCTCGATTATATACAGTGAAAAGAAATCAGAGGCTGTATATAATCGAGTCCGCCCTGTATATAAAAAATATTTATTTTATTTAGAAGAGTTTTAATTATTGTTGTAAAATCTATAAACTCTCCAACAATATAGCTGTTACGATTTTTGAAGAAACAAATCAAAATTATGGAGACACCCTTATAAAAAATTATTTACAATTAGAACTGATCATATAATGTGAGAGGCATAGTTCTGGCCTGGTCTTTCTGGACTATTTCATCAAAAACTACTACCATAATTTTATAGAGTTGTTTGTTAACTATAATAGTTTCAAATGATTGACAAGATTTTCTATTTTTGTTAGATTTTGTTCACTCCCTTACATGACTTCTTTAATGTGTGCAAATATGCGCTGATAAAAATAAAAGCCCATCCCTAAAAACAGTATCAAAACCGCTAAAAATCTTTGAGTATCCCCTCGTTTTTCATGTTAAAACAGTTAGAGCTGTGCGGTATTGTTAGCAATCGATAGTGAGGCGATATGAACAAAGTGTTTTTTCATTGTATTGAAAACAGCACTAGATAACGATTTTCTCAATTTTGTTTGAATAAAAAACAAGTTTTATTTAATAGCAATTTGATGAGCAACAAAAAACAACATTTTTCATTGCATTTCTATTCATGTTTCATTCATGTTTAGCTGGATTCAAAGCTAACAGTTCAGCAAGCGAACTGTTAGCTTTGTGCTTGTGCACAATTTCATGGACTGCTCCCCGGCTTATTTCGAACTTATCTGCAATCTTCCGCTGCGAAATCTGCTGCAAAAGATCCTGAACAACAAGATTTTGGACTTGCATGCAGATTTTCTTTCCACCCACTTTGATTTTGTTGAAAACTCTTTGTGTAGACAATAACAATCGACTTTTATGTACCGACGTAAACTACACATTGTTTATACCGCGTCAACTGAATCACTGAAAGGTTGTAAATAATATCGCACAGCCCTAGCTGTCTTAACATGTGAAAACGTGTGGTTACTCAAAGGTTTCGAATATTTGGGGTGGGCTTATATTTTAGTCATCGCATATTTGCATACTTTAAAGAAGCCATGTAAGTAAATTAACAAAACCCTACAAAGATGGCAAAAATTGTTAATTACTTGAAATAGTAATAGTTAATATACATTTCTGTGGAATTGAGACAGTAGTTTTTGATGAAATAGCCCTGAAATTGAGGAATGTTTTTGAATATGCAAGGTGGGCTATTTTATGCCAATCACTGTAATAAAAAAAAATTTAAGGTAGTCGCCAATCCGACGAGGATCCGAACGTCAGCATTAGGAGTTACCCGCCAATCTTTTCCAAACGATTGTACGCGTTGGGAATAATTCAAATGGAAGGATCTTGAGTTTCCTAGGATGTTGAGTCAAGAGACGATGCGCTATGTTTGTTCTTCTGTAAACACAGCGGAAGGATGGTTTACTTTGCGAGGGTCATGCGGTGTACCTCGAGGACCAAGTGCACCCCCATTTAAAATCGAACGAAACTTTCATTGAGGAAGGATACAAAATCCAATTGATGCGTCTGAGACGAGTATTGCGCTGAAAATGGCCACAATATGAGCAGAAGCACGAAAAAGTGATTCTACACCATGACAACGCTCGGTCACGTTGCCAAACCCATTAAAACATGCTTGCAAATACTCAAATGGGAAATAGTGTCGCTGGTCAGCAGCTCCGCTCATATGAAAACATCAGAATATGGCTTGATTCATGAATAGTGCCAAACGACGAAGATTTTTGCCGTAACGCGCGTAATTTGAATGATTCATTTGTAATCATTTTTTCACGAGAAGTTGCATTTAAAATAAACAACGGGTATTTAGCGGCGCTTTCCATGAGCAAACAATACGATTCGGTATAATATGCTTGAAAATCTGCGACATCACGAAGGATATGAAAATATCATTAACGAAGATCTGAGATTGAAAGCATTATTTCTTGTTTCCCTCATTCGGGCGCCCTTTCGGGTGCATTTTGATTCTTCCGAAGAGCACCTTTTGACCATCGTTGAACCGCAAACGTCGAAAGAGCGATTCCTACCGAGGTAACCCCACCGTGCGTTCGCTGATCCTGCCATTAACCGATGTGGCAGGAGTGAGCGAGTAAATATTTCGAGATTTGCGTTTTGTTCGCTGCGCTGTTTGTGCTAAATTTATCTCCCGAAAGGATGCTGGAACTGCTCGTGAAGCCCCATGTTACGCTCGCTAATCCAGCTAAGCATTCACGGTTTGCTTTTGGGTTGCTATTTTTTCGACTTCTGGAACCGCACTGGGAACATTCGGTGCTCCTCGTACACCGCTAATATGGCTATTTAAATAATGTTGATATGCACGAGAAAAGGGTGCTTCAATCCCACGTTTGTTTTGCGCGCTAATCCGTCTCGAATGACGTGTTTGGTTTTTTTTCTCTCTCCGAAACGTTGACTGCTGATGTCGGGACGTCTGGAAATGAACTTTCCGGTTGATTGTGCTGATGCGATTGAAATTGTTTTGAAATTCCACGATTCCTTTCCATTCTGTCTTTGTTGCATTTTGACTAGCTGCCTTTGAGTGTTTCATCTTCTGTTGGTTACCGCGCTTACCTTCCCCAAACCATGATTATTTATTGGGCACGCTTCAGGCCCGATCGATCGGAAAATGGGCCGTAACGATTAGGGCAGAAAAACTGAATTTCACAGCGATAATCGCTGTGGACCCATGGCCCATTTCATCGCACTTTTTAGGTATCGATTACAGCGGAAAGATTGCTACCTTTCAGCGGCGCACCCTTCTCATAAAAACAGTCGATTGATTGAAATAATAATGGTGAAAATCGACAATTTGGGGGATTCGTCAGAGATTCTGAGGGTTCCGTCTGAAAAAACTTCCCTAATTATGTGTGATGAATGAGTGAATGCACGTTCGGTGGTGGCTCCCATCGCAGCGTTTGAAATCCGTGTCATGATTTCGACAATCGAACGCTTTCACTAGTTTTTGTTTGCGAGAAATATTTTCATGGTTTTCTGTCAAATATCAACTGCGTGACTCCCGCCGTCCCGGTAGAGATTTGAGTTTCTTCCGAGTCTTTCAATTTGGATTGAAAGAATGGCATTGACTATCACCCAAATGGGTCACATTTCGTGCTCTCGTCGCACTCGGGACGGCAAACTCACTCACGGAACCGTGAAATGAAAAGTGAAACTCGCATTCAAATGTGCAGTCAAGCTTCCTCCTTTGCTCTCTGGATGCCGTTAGCTCCAAGGTGGAATGCTAGTCGGGGTCCACGATCTGTACTGCTGTGAAAACCAGCCGCACGTGTTTCGCTGATGTTCGCATTGAAATATGCTGCGGAAAGATTTTCCACTACCGCCAGCATCCTGCGTTATCCCTCTTCGTACCCTAATCGGTTGGATGGGAGCGAAATAAGAGGAGGAAGAAAAAAAAGATATGCAACAGCTAAAATGCACGAAAGTGAAATCTAGTCGGATGCATGAGGGCCTGCATCCGCAAGCGAATCTCTCGGACTCGGTTCGCGGTGGGAATGCGGGGGAGTCTCGGTTTATGCTCTGGTGCAAAAAATAACAGATGATGATTCGTATATGCAGATACGAAAAACGTTGAACCCTAGCATGAATGCTCTCAGTTCATACCAATTTTGAAGTTCACTACTTCAAACCATCGATGCCCGTATTTACTAATTATTTTCCTCTACTTACAGGTGAATGCTTTTTCATACACGATAATTTATTTGCGAGCAAAAAAAATGGTATCTCTCCGGTATGTATTACATTATCTCCTCCAATTTTAATTGTTGCGCTCCAACAGAAAATGCTCCCACACGAATCATACCAGGCCTATAGTCCAGTGCGGTTCATAATTGATACACTTCAAACTTAGCGCGTTACTCTCATTATGTATGTAAAAACGAACACCGACCAACATCCTACTTTGCAAAGTCTGGAAGGCGGCCGAAGAACAAAGTGCGCGGAACCGCCGACACTAATCCCAGCTCCGAATAACAACGGTAGAATATATTAGAATGGAACAGAATAGACACAGCGGTTAGCATCGGAGGAAAATATCCGACGGTAACGCTTCGATAGAATCAATTAATCACAGCCCCCCGACTGGTGTGAAGAAAACCGGAGAGGTGGCCAGGGGGGTTTCGCGTTCTTTGGTTTTGCTACTTTGCATTTTTTTTCCTATGCTCGGAAATTGACCATATGTTGTTATCTTTCGGTAGCCAGCCAATGTTTACGTGAAATACTCGAAAAGCTGCCCAGGTGTGTCGAGCCTTGATATCGGTATTATAACGGCGAAATGATTATGGTTCAAAGAATCATTTTAACAACGGTTTTTTGCTATACGATTTTTAATTATTTTTTTGCAAACTATATCAGACTACATTTTTGGAAAAAAGATAGAAAGTTTATATTAAATATCGAAAACAAAAAAAAAAATTTTTTCATCTCTTTTTATCAGGTCATAACCGACATTTTAATCACATTTCAGGGATGTAAAATAAAGCATGTCCACGTTAACTTTCGAACACCAATATGATGCCAGTAAAACAAAAATTAACATTAAAAAAGACATTCCTTCTCGTAGACATCTTTATTGATAGTGCCGGTAGAGACGAAAGATTTGGATTTCCGGCCACAACTAAACACACTAAACACGGTACTCTTCGGCAGTTTTAGCTTTTTGGCGAGATCGCGTACTTCCACTTGATTCGACGCCATTTTACCAAACTGAAGAAGAATGTAAACATGTTGGACATCGAAATGAAGAGGAAGGTTTCAGCTGTCATGCAAGTGAAATATTTCATTGATTAATGAAATATTTCATAAACAACACTGAAAGAAAAGTGTTCGAAATTTAACGTGGACAGGCTTTAAAAAGAAACGAAATATGAATTAACTTTTAGTTCAATTTTCAAATCTATTATTATTATTAAAAGTAAACATATTCTGATGATGTATTATAGCTCTAAGGACATTTGAAATCACGGATCTCATAATAATAAACATACCAAAGTATCCGTTTTCGATTATTTAAGTATAACAAATCTGAATAGTTTATGAAAATACACCCTTCTCGTAAGAATTTCGCGTTTCTCCAACGACAATTGTTTTTTTTTTTAAAGGTTTACTTATTTTTAAATTAACTATCTCTTTAACTCTTTCACTCAGACTTTTGACTCTTAATTCTCTACTCTCTTCACAGGGTAAAATAACATTTATTATATCACTATTTAAATTACATTTTTTGTTTGTTATTATCGATATTATATCAGCCATTCCATTCCGTATTTTTTTATTTTATTATTTTATAATTTATTTTTTTTTGTTAGAGTGATCATTTTCATTTTAAGGTGGTCTGAAAAATCATTTTTTTTGCATTTTTTGCCAAAAAATATTATTTTCAAAAAATCATGACTTTCGAACCACTGGACCAATTCAGATGTTCGACATATTAAATTAAAGCCAACTAGCTGGTTTTTTTTTTGGAAAAATACTACAGTTGCAGGAAATTTCAATAATGTTTTCGTTATTGTTGATTGTATTTGTTTTGAAAAGTTTTCATGGTCTCGGGACCAAAGGCGCTATATATTTTTTATATTTTTTGTGGAATTCTGAGGATTTTTCACATAACATATCTCAAAACCAGGGATGTTTTTTTTCGTTTTTGGGTAATGTTTTTTCAAAGCTAACCGATGGTCCGAGAAATCTTTTTTTTTCTCTACAAAAAATATAAACTTTTGATCTAAAGTCTGCTTCATTTAATATAGAAACAAATTCTTTTGCTCATTGTGGCGCTCCTAGTGGACGGATTTAGAAACTTTTTTCACCCACGTGTCGGGAAATTCATTACCTTTCACCATGTATTTATGTCATAACACCAAACGATAGCATTTTGTAAACAACCGCCATGGAAGCCGAACGGAGAGATAAAATTGTGCACAGTTTTCTTGAAAATCCATTGTTGTCGGCATCTAAGCTAGCTAAACAGCTTAAAATGCCCAGAAATACCGTATGGCGTGTTATCAAGCAGTACAAGGAAACATTGACGACGGCTCGGAAGCCGCATTCGAAGCGTCGGAGTGGAACTGTCGACCGGAAACTGCGTGGGAAAGTCATCAAGGCCGTCAAGAGGAATCCCAATCTTTCAGACCGTTTCAGACCAATAAGTTTCAGGCCGCTCACAGTACGGTGCGACGAATTCGTCTCCGGGAAGGAATAAGGTCATTCCGAGCCAGCAAACAGCCAAATCGGACGCTGAAGCAGAACAATGTGGCCAGAATCCGTGCTCGAAAGCTGTACGACCAAGTGCTGACCAAGTTCGACGGATGTATTCTGATGGACGATGAGACCTACGTGAAGGCGGACTTTGGGCAAATCCCAGGTCAAAAAATTTATTTGGCGACGGCTCGGGGGGATGTACCTGTAAAATTTAAGTTCGTGTTTGCGGATAAATTCGCCCGCAAGTACATGATTTGGCAGGGGATATGCAGTTGTGGACAGAAAACCAAAGTCTTTCTCACTGACAAGACAATGACATCAGAAGTCTACAAAAAAGAGTGCCTACAGAAACTGATTCTGCCGTTTATTCGTGCCCACGACCGTCCAGTAATGTTTTGGCCGGACCTCGCAAGCTGCCATTACAACAAAACGGTTATAGAATGGTACGCAACGAACGGGGTCAGCGTAATACCGAAGGACCTCAACCCCCCAAACTGCCACCAGTTCCGGCCGATAGAGAAATACTGGGCAATCACGAAGCGGAGGCTTAAGGCAAAGGGAAAACTTGTTAGGAACATGACTCAAATGAAGAACTGGTGGAATCAAATCGCCAAAACGGTGGACGAATGTTATCACATGTTTGCAGTTTTTTGTTCAATATTTCTATGCGACTAGACTGGATGTGTGTGACTATAATCCAATTACTTGGCAAATGTGTTATTTTTGCAAAAAAGGCTAGCTAGGCTTTAATTTGATATGTGAAAAAAGGAAAAAAGGAAAAATGATTTTTTGGATCGGGTAACTTTGAAAAATCATAACCCAAAAACGAAAAAACATCTCCTATATCATATGTGAAAAACTCAGCTTTCAAGAAAAAATATAAAAAATATAGCTCCCTTGGTCTCGAAACCATTTAAGCTATAAATAATAAATACAATGAATAATTACGAAATAACTACGAGTAACTTTGAAAAATCATAACTTAAAAACAAAAAAAACGCCTCTCTGATTTCGAGATATGTTATGTAAAAATTTCTCAGCTATCCAAAAAAATATAAAAAATATAGCGCCTTTGGTCCCGAGACCATGAAAAACAAAAAAAAACAACTACAATTAATAGTAACGAAACCAAAATTAAATTTTGTTGCAACTCTGGTATGGCCAAAAAAGATCAGCTAATTGGATTTAATTTGATATGTCGATAATCTAAAACGGCTCAGTAGTTCAAAAGCTATGAATTTCAAAAAAAGTCATTTTTTGAAAAAAGTGAAAAAAATAGATTTTTCGGACCACCCTAAAATGGAAATGATCCCCCTAACAAAAAAAAAAATACGGGTCTAATAGTTTGCGACAAAGAACAAAATTTCCACTATTCACGACAATCTGAGAACCACTATATCGGTTTGGCATGCAATGGCTGATATAACAGTTTTACTTAAATGGATTATGTTATCCATTAACATTTCTGAACTGATTTCATGAATATAAGTCCCATTTTATTATTTATTTTTTAACCCCGAAACATTCAACAATAACAAACCAGCACGAATTGTATACTCAATCTTGCGATTGACTGTATGTATTATGATTACCTGGTACTTCATCATTAGAAAACAGTTTTAGGATGTACATGGTCTTAAAAATATACTTTCCAAAATAATTCCAAATTTTATTCTTTATTTATACTAGCTAACCCGGCAAACTTCGTCCCGCCCAAAATTTATTTTTCGTTATCACATTCTTATCACATTCTTAGTAAGCGCACGTTCATGGGTCCAATCGCAGAACTGTTCATTGATTGATTTTCTTATCTACCCTTTAAAATTACCTTTCACATTACCTTTACCGTTCAAGATTTTTCAACCACTTGCAAATAACATGTTTCTCCGTTACATGGAATAAATGTTTGATACAGAAAATTTGATAGAATAAAGACAGCTCCCTCTCCTCTTCACCCCTTAGAGAGGGGGAGGAGTGTCCATTCATCATAGAAACGTTTCGTGCCCCTGAAATCTTCAAATGCCAAATTTTGCTCCATTTGCTTGATTTGTTTTCGAGTTATGCAGAAAGGGCCTGGCCGGGTAAGGGAGTAAAAAGTGCCCCCAAACCAAATCACTAGCTGTATGGCAAATATTGTAAAGGATATTAAATAAGAAATTTTGGTGGTTTATTTGAAACCCTATGTGGTTTGACGTAGGATCTATAGTGAAAAACGTACTTTTTGGATTATTTCACGCCATCCTCAAAAGATCCGAAATAAAAAATTGAAAAAAATACTGAATGTGCATCTTACTACGGTGTATAAAAAAAAATTTCATCAAAAATTTTAGTACTGAAAAAATATTGAAATTTTGCAAAATTTTGTTTTGGGATTTAGAGATTCAGTACTACTCTAATTCATATTTTAATGTATTTCTACGGCTTTTCTAGATATGTGTGATTTTTTCAGATTTTTTTCAATGTTGCGCGGTATCAAAAAATATTTTTTTTATATTTCCAAGAGTGGTTAGGTAAGGGAGTAAAAAGTGCCCCCAAACCAAATCACTAGCTGTATGGCAAATATTGTAAAGGATATTAAATAAGAAATTTTGGCGGTTTATTTGAACCCCTATGTGGTTTGACGTGGGATCTATAGTGAAAAACATACTTTTTCGTTTATTTCACGCCATCCTCAATAGGTCCGAGATAAAAATTATCAAAAAATACTGAATGTGCATCTTACCACGGTGTATCAAGAAAAATTATCAAAAAAATATTTCATCAAAAATTTTAGTACTAAAAAAATATTTAAACTTTGAATTTTTTTTTTAGGATTTAGAGATTCAGTACTACTCTAATTCATATTTAAATGTGCTCTTACGGCTTTTCTAGATTGATAAATATCTTCAAGCTGTTTTTTTCAAATATCTAATAATAAAAATAAAATAATAAAAAAAAAATAATACACAGTACCAAAAAATGTTATAGATTTTCTGGAATTTCGAAATTTTGAAAAAAAAATATAACTTTGAGACCACAAATTCGATTTGTTTTTTTATTTTAATCTTTCAATTGAAAACCACGAATACAATAAAATAATCGTTTACAAAAAAATAAAAATAATAATGCAGACGATGAAGAAAATTATTTTTGTGTCACACAATGCTCTTAAAAATTCAGGAAAAATTACGCCACATGTAGAAAAAAGACACATACGAACGCATTTAAATAAAAATTTGAGCAGGAGTGGGTCTCAAAGTTATATTTTTTTTTCAAAATTTCGAAATGCCAGAAAATCTATAACAATTTTTTGTACTGTGTATTTTTTTTAATTTTATTTTTATTATTAGATATTTGAAAAAAAAAACAGTTTGAAGATATTTATCAATCAAGAAAATCCGTAAGAGCACATTTAAATATGAATTAGAGTAGTACTGAATCTCTAAATCCCAAAAACTTTTTTTTTGAATTTAAATATTTTTAGTACTAAAATTTTTGATGAAATTTTTTTTGATAATTTTTCTTGATACACCGTGGAAGATGTACATTCAGTATTTTTTTTCAAATTTTTATCTCGGATCTATTGAGGATGGCGTGAAATAAACGAAAAAGTACGTTTTTCACTATAGATCCTACGTCAAACCACATAGGGGTTTAAATAAACCACCAAAATTTCTTATTTAATATCCTTTACAATATTTGCCATACAGCTAGTGATTTGGTTTGGGGGCACTTTTTATTCCCTTACCTAACCACTCTTTGGAAATATAAAAAAAAATTTTGATACCGCGCAACACTGAAAAAAGTCTGAAAAAAATCACACATATCTAGAAAAGCCGTAGAAATACATTTAAATATGAATTAGAGTAGTACTGAATCTCTAAATCTCAAAAAAAAAATATTCTAAATTTCAATATTTTTTTAAGTACTAAAATTTTTGATGAAATTTTTTTTTGATAATTTTTCTTGATACACCGTAGTAAGATGCACATTCAGTATTTTTTTCAAATTTTTATCTCGGATCTTTTGAGGGTGGCATGAAATATACGAAAAAGTACGTTTTTCACTATAGATCCTACGTCAAACCACATAGGGGTTCAAATAAACCGCCAAAATTTCTTATTTAATATCCTTTACAATATTTGCCATACAGCTAGTGATTTGGTTTGGGGGCACTTTTTACTCCCTTACCCGGCCAGGCCCTTTGTTTTTCCCCTAAAACCTCAATATGCCTAATTTGCTTTCATTTGCTTGATAAATTCTCGAGTAATGCAGAAATTTGTGTTTCATTTGTATGGCAACCCCCCTTAGAGAGGGGAATGGAGTGTCTAACCACTATAAAAACATTTATTGCACCCTAAAAACTTCATATGCCATATGTCCAATCAGCCATTTTGACCAGCTATGTCATACTTTACACTCGTTAATTTTTTCAAACAATCACCTGCGTCAACATTCAAAAACGGTACCGAAAATTGCCGATTCTACAATTTCCTTTCATTCGTCGTCTGGCACTGTTTTTTTTTTTTTTTTATCTTCGCTTATTTTTCGTCGGCCTATTTCCGCCACTTTAGTGCCAATCACCGACATCAGGGAGGCGACTCCACCTGTTCCTACCTATCAGACTCAACAACTCATGAGCCGGGCCAACTTCTTTTACTTCCGCTCCGAAGGAAGACGTAACCAGAGATTTTTCGCCTCAGAAAATCCCAACGACGCCAGCTGGGATTGAACCCAGGCCGATCGGATTGTGAGGCTGTTACGCTAACCACACAACCACTGGCGCCGTCGTCTGGCACTGTTCAAATGTAAGAATGTGACCACCGGACCGAGGCGCGACGATGTGTCGAATTATAATCACCAAACAGAAATAATGAGATAACGATTCTCCACTTTTTTTCCGTCAGGTGAGAAGTTAAGATAAACGCAAGGGACTGCCTGCCTTTCTACCATCGACGATAAATAATGTTCCCAAGCCGAACGAAGCGAAAAAAAAATCGCTCTGGAAAGCATTTCGCATTTAAAAAACCATCAGACCCAATCATCCACAATCATCATTTTCTGACCTTGTTTCATAATTACCGATAAAACCGCAGAGCTCATGTGAAAAAATAAGACGTGATTGGTTCCCGACTACGATACGGTGAAAGTACCACGCAGAATGCATTTCAAGCTAAACGGCCATAAGTTCCCTTTTTGTGCTGCTGCTGCTGCCTTTGGGAGTTTTTCGAAAGTTTGTTTGCACTTTAACTCCGTTCCAAATCTACAGATTCCCTGCCTTCCCTCCGGACTTTCGTGCATTCGGTCAAACGGAGGTTTCGAGCAGGGAAAGGGCTGAGAGACATTCCCCTATCCGATCCCGTTGACTAGGTCAACGGCTAATATTTATTTGCTTTCGACAGATTGGGTTGATTTTGGTAAGAGGTATGCAAACAGGGCAGCGTGAGATCAGATTGATCGTTTGGGCGTTGGAGGGTACCCAATTCGGTCAATCTTCCCAAGCAAGCTGGAGATGACAAGCGAATGATGTCTCGGGTCCACAGGTGGTAATCAATTAACATCTGCATATGTCGTCAACGGGATGAGCAACCCTGGATGAGGAACACGTGCGAGGGCCACATGCGCTATTTGTTTTAAATCGTGTCGCTTCCATTGGGGCCGCCGTAATTAACTTCCCACGGAGAGAAAGATTGGTTGCGTTGCGTGCACTGGTTTCGGTCGCTGACACGAGGATTTGCTCTGGTTGGCACTATGCAACATGGGGGCTAGCGCAAAAGCGGAAGACGGAACAAATAAGCCGAACCTCGCGGCTTTTGCTATACACCGAAGTGCCGAGCGCGGTTAGGTTTAAGCGATTTGCGGTGGCTCGGTGCGATTGGAGGGACCACAAAGTGCCGAGCGGTGCGCTAAAGAGCGTAACAGGTAGCAGCACGTTAGTAAAAGCGTAAATATTTAACCAGACCAGACCGCAGGGAAAAGTGGTCGCTTCACTTTGACAAACACGCGAGCCGATAGGGCCGATGGTAAATAACCGGCCAGGTCACTTTCGGTTTTCAAACAACATTGTCCACCACTTAGCCACATTTGAATTAGGATCGATTCCAGCTTGTCTGCCGATACAGGTTGATAGGTATGCGGGTTGTCAAACAATGATGAAGGTCTCACTTAATCCCGCGACAAATGCGTTGTGTCGGACAAGTTAATTTGAAGCTGACCACAAACGAGGATTCCCCTTTCATATAAAATTTTCCACAAAGAGATAAAACTTTACGGGGTTTATGTGACTATCCTAAGAATTGCATGAACCTAAATGTAGCCCTTAGTATTTGAATGATGGGATTTTCCAATAATTATGTTACCAACACACGATCTTATGCTCAGCCAGAGAACTTAACAACCCCAAGATAATTTCTAGCCTTCAGACCCTTCATAATTTAGAGTTTGAGCATATTTATTGGATCTCGTCATCAAATTTGCCAAATTTTTTTGATAAAGACAAAAATGTTGCCAAGCGAAATGCGCCCAGGATTCTATCCTCCAAATTCGTGAATTTGAGAACCATAGCACATACTTATTGAAGTAGAATTTCACATTAGGAATATGACTATAAATGTTTTATTGCAATTTTGGGTTGACAAGTTTGTTACGGATACAAACCCTGATAACAAACTAAAAAAAAGTCACAGAAGGGTTGCGTCCGAGACACGACCGCATAGTTGATATAGGATTCCGCTAGGCTATCTGTTGATTTTAGTTTTAGTTTGAAGAATAACATCGTTAAACTCTTTGATAATGATTTGATGGCCCTGAAAAGGGCCGTTTTGTTTGGTTGTTGGGTATGGTTTGTTCACTTCACCGGATGATGTTGACAGAAGGATGGTAAACAGTCCTTGGATGGTGCGTATCAGATAGAAAATGCCGAAGTAGCATGAGATGTGATGAAAACCGCCCCCTGTGACCCTAGACTAAATGCCACCTGTGTTATGTATGGATGAAATAAAGAAAAAAAAAAGCTCACCAATGTAATATAAGATAATTATCAATACCGAACACAATTATTAATTTTTCTAATCAGTAAAAACATGTAACTTTAATATAGAGAAAACATATTTGAAATGGAAAAGGTAATTTTCTTTTATAATTTTTACTTTTTGAGTGTTTTTTAAACCCAATGTGAATTTTAATTGGACTGACAACACCTAATACTATATGTAGAGCAAATGGAAAATCACATTTTCGAACATTTCTTCACTTTTCCAATTTTTGGACATATATTATTTTATTTAATATAAAAATTGTTATGGAGTGATGAAATCGATTGACGCAAAAATGTCATCAATCCATAATGAATTGACCGAGCAATAACCGTTTGAAATTGGACAATTTTCACGATGTGCTCCATTTTCAATTTTCAATTTGTACCTCAATATGTTCCCGAAAGACGTAGTCCTACGTCAAAAACTAAACAAGCACAAAGTACACAAGAAACAATACGAAAAGCGCGTCATTATTTCGTCAACCTTCGCTTTTTCTCTATCGAATAAATCACAAATCCAATTGTTTCAGGCGAATGTTCTAGGATACACTATAATTGAGCAAAATAAAGCTAGAAATGCAGAAAAAGTAGGGTGTTGTGTCTAGGACACGACCATATTGTTGACTTAGTCATACTACTTTCGACTAAGAAATAGACTACTAAATTATTTCATTTTTAAAACAACTTTTTAGTAGAGAGTTTTTGTGACGTGTAAATATGTTTCGTAGAACCAATCTTTAAAAGATGGTTGTGTCAAGATTCATCTTTTCTCTCACGAGTAGCACGACGAACACGATAATAATCAGCAAGCATTGATGGGGCTTACCCGTTCCTTTTCGAAGGATTTTCCACCGCCGATAAACGACGGCCCAGAAGACGTATTGCAATGGCGGGATACACCGACGCTGGCTATCCGTTGAATTCGTTGACTCCAACGATGGGATGCTCGGCCACTTGTTCACCGCAAGTTGTGCTTGATGCAATTCTGTTGCACAGGGAACCAACGATTCCAGGAAGTTCGGTTCACTAAAATTATTCTCGTGACCACTAAATTTCCGTCTAAGTTTTATTACACGACTGAACAATAATACGAATCATGAGGAACGACTTCACACTCCAATGATAAATTTCGTACTGACCTATTCTTAACAATAGTTTCCTATCCTAGCCTATATATACAGTGTCCACTACTAGTGGACATCGAACGGAATTGTTCTCTCTTCGCTTTATCTCTTAGATATAAATTCTAGGGTGATCCCTTTAGATCGGGTCATCATAGATTTAGATATAAATTTTAGGTAACTAAATTAATTAGAAAATAAGTTCAAATAGATTTAAGCGCATTTAGTGTTAAGTTAAGATATTTTGGTTAAGATAGATTAAGTAATTAATGCATGACAATATTCGTCAAGCATCACATACGTTATTTTTCTTCTTGGTCTTCTAACTATAGAAGTTATCGTGGCTGTCTTTTTCCAGTTGTATGTCAACGGTCATATATACAAAATATCAAAACCATTTGTAACCATTTCGATCAGCATTTGGCAACGCATCACAACAACTGATTGTGATGTAAAAATATACAAACACTCTACATCAGATGGCATGAATACGATCTCATTCACGACACGAGACACTATCGACCCTCCAAAGTGATGTTGACCGCTGGCTAGCTGACCAATAGAAATCTTCGATATTCTTCTTTTACAATATGACTGTGTAAGTAAGTTTCCTTCGGGCGGAGCTTAAGTTGCAATATTTACTCTCTCCACATATAAGCTCTGTCCGTGCACATGTGGCAACATTTCGGATTTTTTGCTTTACGATTTTTTTCGCTAAACATGTTTATATTCTACCAATGTTTCGACAGCTGAAGGTTGTGTAGTTCCAGTTACGAATGTTTGCTTCTAGTGTAAAGCTGACTAGCGTTGTCAGGATATGACCTCGCCACACCTGGTTGTAGGCTTTATTGATATCCAAGAGAGTACTTGTACTCCACTGCTACTTTGGAATACAAAATGTCGTTCTTTCTGTAGCAGAACCTTACAAATTCTCTCCCATTGACACATTGTCACTCAATATTGAACCTACCGCATTTCAAGTTACGGGTTTTTCGCCGCAACGCCGTTTTTCGGTGCTCTCTCTTCACGTTCAATGAAGAAAATATTTCTGCTCCTACGTGCATGCTTCTTTCGCTTCACGTTCATTCTGATGGACAATGAATAGAGCCATCCGAGCAATTTCAATCGTCATTAAAAGCTACTACTTTCCAAATTGAAAATAAACGACAACAGAAATGAATGAAACAGAAGAATCGATGTTTCACTACGGGTAGTGTCTAAGTTCGGCCACAACTATTTGGCTGAAAGTTCTACGTTAATCCCGCTAATCAACTGAACCTGATCCGTTTTTGCTCTCCGAACACACCTTTTAACAACTTGCTGAACCGGATGAACCTTAGGATCATCATTCCCTAGCCTAGTGTTTTAAAAAAAGATTCTGTATTTTTGTAATGTAGTTTTAATGTAGTAAGTAAGTGGTAATGTTGGAATTGTATTAGATTTGTTCTGTCCATTTGTAAAAAAAAATTAAAGAAATTTTCATTCTCGGGTCTCGAAATCGCTCAAAGCGTTCCTTCAAAAAGAAATCAAAAAATCTAATTATGGAGTTTCGCATTTAAATTTACCATTTACCAAAAAAAAATCAAAATGAAAATGTAAATGTGCCATTAGTTTCGGTCAATCCAAATCTGTTATAATTGAAACTGCGCATAAATTTATCGAAGATCGGGATGTTGATTCGGAGTCCAGCAAGATCTTTCGCATTTATCAACGATCGCTAACGTGAGAATTAGAAATTCGAACATTTCGATGGATTCAAACATATTCTGCTGTTAAAATTTTCCAGCATAGCCTATGTAGTTCACAGGATGGTACATTTTGAAATTATCTACACACGAACGCAACTAGAGCTTTATATGTGTGTCATCAGTCTACTCTTAGAAAATTCTGATGAACGACCATTGAACTCATGGTCAAAACTTGTCAATGATGATGATCCTTACTGCACCAATCAGAATCTCACAAATTCCGTTAGATGTTGCTTCCTCCAATGACGTAATATAACTTACAGGAACTCATAAACTCGTCCATATTTCTTCCAATAAAATTTCTCATTCTCGGTTTGTACAAGACTCGGATGTAAGAACGCTGGCAGCAGAAACTGAAGGGAATTCTTCACATTTCCTTTCAAACACCACGGGTCATGCTTTTATTGCTCAGCTCCATGATCCAAATGTCACCATCATTTGCGAACAAATTTCTTTATCGCGCGGTGTAAATTACCAAAATGACCCATCACGAATGGGTTTAATTTTCATACTCGTGTGCCTGAGCCCGCATCGAAGCGAAGCCTTTCCCACAGCCAACAAATTACCTCCATATTGATGCAGAGAATTTGGATTTTTTTTGTGTATTTCACACGTTCCTTTCATTCACCTCAAAATATTTCCTCGCATCCGACGCCAATGCGCTTTTTTGTTGTTTTAATGCATACCAAATCCGAACCTGGACCGCCGATAAATTTATGCAAGTCAAACCGCGACCAATTTCAGCGGCATTCCGTTTGGACCAATCCCAGGGTGTGTGTGTTTGTGGTTCTCTTTCGGTGCAAGGGCGCCACGCTGTTCAAAAATCTGCGAAGCGTGCAAAAATGTGTTTGCACGAAAAGTTGGAATGAATTGGTTGGATTGCCAGCAAACCGCACTCGAGAGTTCTTTCCCTGTTTTCGTTTTTTTTTTCGCGCCAGTTTTTTTTTTGTGTACGAGTGAAAGTTTGTGGGTTTGTGCATTGAACATTTATTCTCAACGTGCGAAATGCAATTAAAAACGATTCAGTCAATCTGGAGGCTTCAATGACCAGTCTAGATTATGGCTGGTAAATCATCATGTAAATTAGAATCAAGCCGCGGTTGTTACTCTCCTCAGTCAGGAGGGTCTGAGGGCGCAATACAAAGGCGTAAAAGCAGGAAGTGCCGTCTCAGTCACCTCTTGGTGAGCTGGAGGAGAAACATGGACGGGAGGAATGCGTATAAAAATAGCACCCGGAGAGATGATGGGGGCTATTCCAAGCAATTCCCTAATGAAAATATATTTATTGCAAATCACCTCTAAGACCGGCGATTTACAAGCACCGCTATTGAATCAGCAATTGCGCGGCAGAACTTGCAGCCAGCAGTCAGTGCATTCCGGCGGAACGCGAAAAGAGACGGTCTCGCGCGGTGCAGGACATGACCACTCGCGGGCTCAGGTGGCGTCCACTCACATTTACCGGTTTTTGCTCAGCTGTCAGCCAGAGAAAGACGGAAGTGGAACAACAACGGGAGGGTTCATAGACCTTGTGGCTAGTAATCTTGCTGCGTCTCCGCTACCGGGGGCCTATAAAATACAAAAAAAACACAGACCACACCGTCTGAGAATAAAAACGATACAGCAGGAAATCGCAGAATAACGAAGAAATAACGCACAGAATCGTTGGTCGGTAATTCGAGATACACCGGATGATCCGGCAGAAGCGGCATTCGTCGGTGGCAGTCTTAACAAATATCTGGAAGCCAATCTATTGACAACGGTATTCTGTTCTTGAACTGGTTCGTCTTCTGCTGTAGACAAGTATATTATCGATCGAAATTGGACCACTGATTCGAAACTGGTTTTGCGTCATGCTGTTATTATACCCATCTCTCTGCCCGAGAAGTTACCCAAGAACGCTTCGATAGTAGGTTCCACACGAAGCTATCTGAGCTTTATTTTGTCATCATTTGTTATCAGTCGATTGGTGGGAGTTGCTCTAAAGATCATTCTTATAAGACAATCGAAAATCAGAAATATAAAACTGGTCACAACTATCAGAATCAAATTATCGACATTGCCAACAAATATTGAATTGTTCAAAAAAATGGCCAAATGATCTTGGATGCGAAAAAATTGCATCACAGTTTCATTCTCAACGCGATACTCTGTCCACTCTCCAAAGTTGATGTTGACCTCTCGCTAACAGGAGCAATACTGGTTATGGAAAATGTAAATATTTTGCTACGGCGCTCTGGCCAGATAAGCATACAAATGTATGGGAAACCAGGAATGCTTCTAATTGTTATCAATTTAAATCATACACAGACTAACGGTTTGTAATGTATAGCATATAAAAAAAAACTTAAAGAATTTCCGATTCGCAAACAAAAATTCGTTCGCTTTAAAAATAGTTATGACCTATGTGTCAACAAATTTTATTTACCATTCGTCTAATGACCCATTCCAGCGTGACGTGACCAGGTTTCTTCTCGGGTTCATGTATAAATCACACGATTTCCAAATAGTAAACGTTATTAAAGCAAAATAGAGAAAATTTCCTACAAGAATTTTCAGTTGGAGAATATTTTACAGTACAATTCGCTATAATGTTGTAGCAAGCTATAAACTATTTTAAATGTTTTTATTACTCTGAAAACTTCTCACTTTCCTCTGAGATCTCCCCTTCCCCTTCCAAAGGTCCATCCTATAGGGGAATGTGGTCCTAACCCGACCGGTGATCCTGAACCTACCCCTCTTTGTATCTCAGGAACGGTACTTCCTACCGATTTTCAGTAGTGTCAAATGAAAGGTGTCATAACGCTGACAATTTGATAACATGGTGACTTATTTCTGACTTTCTTCATTCTAGCGTTTTAGCGTCATTGCTTCAAAAATAAAGCATAAATATTTTTGACCTGTATGCAAAATGAGTTCAAAGTTCTTTTAGATTGTGAAACATTGCGAAACAAGGCAATTGTATGTTATGTTCATCAGAATAATCTATATAAATTGAATCTACCTGTTACCTGTAATACACGGTATGCCATTTTTTTTGGGAAAATTCGAAGTGGTCCTAAACTGACCTCCAATTTTTACATCGTGATTATTTAACACCTTCACTCTGGCGCTTGCCATCAATGGCTAGCACGCATGGTTCATGGTTCATCGAGTGGCGCTCTACAGGGAGAACGCATTTGATTTTTCTATCATAAATTTTTGATAAACTCTTTGTATGCATCTGTGTGCATGTGCGCGTACCTTTGCAAGGGCGTTTATGTGTGCGTGTTGAAGAGACTTCGACTTTAACTTGGACGTAGACTTTGATCGTTAACCGTTGACGTTTGCGTGTGCATTTGAATGTGTACCTCCTTTGTCTAAAGGTGGAAACAGAATGCCGCGTTGTGCGTTGCTTCTCATCAGTTGTCATTGCTTGCGTTTGTACTAAAACATTTGCCCGACGCAGTCTGTTGATTTGCAGTCACAATCTAGCATTCGCGTCACCACTTTACATGTAAACAAAAACAAAATAAAATTCATATGAAAATCTTGTTCTTGTTGTGTCCACGAATCAGTTGAATGTTTTTAAAAACAACACATTGACATATCCGCGCTGGCGGCATTGAGCTTCGTTTACTAGTTTAGGGGAGCGAGAAAGAATAGCTGAGTTTCAGTCGGAATGAATACATTTTCAAAATTAAAATTATGAATGAAAATTAGCTTTTCCTTATCAAACCGGTATTCTATTTAAATGAAAAACATTTTTGTTTGCAGGTGGTGAAAAAGTCTCATAGGAAAATTGTTTATGAAGACAACTCTATATTATGATGAAAAAAATTAGCAACAATGTTGAAATTGTTTAGCCATATGGTTGAATGAAAGTCAGAAATACGTGTTTCTAGTAATCAAATAACATGATGAAAATTTTCATTCAAATTTTAGAATTTAAAAACCGGCTTCGTGTCTTCTAATCTGATAGAGATTACACTAACGAGTTTGGGACCCAAATTATGGCCCTAATTTGAAGTTGCCACCAGACGTCGACACCATGCCACTTTCATCGCGAATTCGGCGCAAGCAGTTTAGAACAAATGTTAGCGTTTGGTACAACGATGTTAATGACGCAACGCATTATTGTGTTCGACTAAATGGAAACACACATATTTAAAATGAAGTGTCAAAGCACAATTGTCGCAACGCGACGCATAGCGCGGCATTCTGGTCCCACCTTAACTCCACACGCGTCACTCTAAGGCTAAGTTCTTACCACTCAAATATTATCTCCCTCTCGCTTGAATCGTATCAGCTCACTATCAAACTTTATTCTCTTTCTTCATCATTTTTCGCCTACCCATGAATAAATGCCAAAGCTACCATTCACGATCGTATTGTGGAATTTCATGCCATTTTCGGTCTTTTAGATCCGTTTTTAACGAACCGGAAGTCACCATCCTTGATTTGAAAATTACATCGGAATACGATATTCTACTTCCGCTGGTAAGACACCTGCAACGAAATAACCAAATCGTATTGGGTTTCCATATTTTTTGTCATTCAATACCCGAAGTCGAAACAAGAATCAATTCTATATTGTGGAATCTACGTGTATCTATTGTTGACAAAACATAGAAGAAAGTTCATTTGTATGTTTTGAAACGGTTTCAGTTCCGGTTCAAACATTAATGTTCAACAGTCCGAAACAAAGTCAGTTGATGTTTCGTCACAAAAGTATTTGACAGACAACAAGTCAATCTACACCCAAACTAGCGTTGGCTGAAAACATTTCATCTTTGGTAGGAATAATGCTTTTTCGTGTGCTGGAGGGTCAATTGCGCAAATAATGAGCTGTTTTAATAGCTTAATGGGAGCAGACATCTCTTTCTTTTTTCTTTCTTCATTTCATTTGGGATTGTGCCAAAAAAAAGTCCATACGACATCAATGGGGATCGAACCAAGGCCGGCTGGAATGCGAAGCTGTTTCATACGACCACGTTTTACATATAGCTACTAGTTCTGTTATATGAAAGCTTGGTAATATTTCACCTCATCATAAAATGAAGTTGGAAAATGTTTTCTAAGAGGAAAAAGAAAAGCTTGAGCGAGAATAGATATTTTTCTCTGTCTGGGCCGTGTATTTGGAAAACTATGTTTCGCCTGTTTCGCTCGCTCATATTGGCTCATATTGGCTCATATAGGTTCTAGCAAATATATTATAAAAATTATACACACGTATTGGGGAGTAGAGCATTTTCTGTTATTTTTTCTGTTATTTAATGTAATAAATCGGGATGCTAAAAATGTGCTAAAAATTAACTTTGGGTGCATCTATAAATATATATTCTCCAACTAATGATTCTTGTAATAAATTTTCTCAATTTCACTAAAACATCGTTTAATTTTGTGTGTTTCAAACATAAAAACGCCAAAAAATGTTTTGTATTGAGTCGAAATATTACCACGTCACGCTGGAATAGATCGTATACTTTGCGTGACGTGACAACGACTTTTTGAGACAGTTGATACTCCTCTATTTGTGGACCGATCTTAACCAAATTTTGTGGGTTGTTGACTCTTAGTGTTTGCTCAGAGAAACCGAAGTATAAAAAGGTTTGGACTTAGGTTCAGCTGATAAATTAAAAAAAAAAAGATCTATTTTTGTGACGTGTCAACGCTTCAAAATACCTGTATTTTAAATGCTTGTTTCTCATATATTACAACATGAAACCTAGATCTACCCACGGCTCTTCAAACAAGTATTTAATTATCAATTCAATGGAATATAGACTTTAAATTTTGGTTAAGCAATTGCGGAGATATCTCAAGAAATTCGCTAGATTCATCTATTGATAAACAGCGGGCACTTAGTTGCGCACCTAATATCACAAACGTTCGTGATCAGGCCCTATATAAACCGACTTCGTCCAGAAATAGTTTTTCACCCAGAAGTGCTTTTTTTACAAAGCACGTATTTGTATGTTGATCCTTTGGAAGGAAGAACTGTGCGCAAGTTATGGTCGTTATGAGTTGGTGATTTCAACCTGGAAGACCATTAACCCCTGGGGCAGATATTCCATCTCGATGATGACGAAATTGAGATGAAACGGTCAAGAAGAATTCTCGATATACATCATATGAATTAGCGAATTCATAATAGAGCAATTCCATGCAAAATCGGCCGACCGCTAACCTGACCCCCTTCGTTTTTTTTTAAACTTGGTACTTATGATGAAAACTACCTCAAATCCCATTTTGTACTGTTTTACCAATTTGAATTACGACTGATTTTTGAAAAGGGCGTATTCAAACTCATTGATCTTTATTTCAAAAATTCATAACACAAAATCCAGATGTCTGGTTAAAATATGATGTTTGACAAAGTTGTTGGAAAATCAATTAGCTATTTAGAAAAAAAATTCAGAATACACTGTTAGAAAATCTCACTCGACAATTGAATTCAATATTACAAACTTCTATGTTCCAAAACAGCTGTCGAGCTGAAAATGCTAATTTCCACTTAAATGCACCTCCTGGACCATTGTGGCATCAATTGAATTCAAAACCGTTGCCGTTGGTGGTTTCAACCTGAAGACCAACAACCCATGAGGCAGATCTTCTACCTCTGATGGTTTCCAAATTGAGACGAAATAGTCAAGGAGAATTCTCGATATACAACACATGAATTAGCAGATTCATTATACACTGCGTTTCACAACTATAGAACCACTCATTTTTTCTGAGTTTCCAGAGATATGCATTTTTTCTGCGTTTCACAACTATAGAACCACTCATTTTTTCTGAGTTTCCAGAGATATGTAGATATGAAGTCGATTGAATTGAAGTATATAGTGTAGGATATAACAACTATCTTCATTTAAAAGACTGGCCAATTGATCTTTATTGTTGTGTTTAGGCGCGAAACAATCAAAAAACAAACAAAAAATCCAGTGTTTCATAACTATAGAACCAGATGGAAAAACTCTCACTCCTTTACAAAATTAACGTGAATTTCACATAAATTACAATAAATTTCTAATTCGTATGTCATCTTTAGTCATCAATCAGTTCAAATAACCCATTCGAGGTGGTTTTGACCAAGTTGCGCCTTGTTGTAGTGCGTGTCTTGTTCTACGCAGAGGATACTGCTCGTTTAAGCTCTTCAAATCACTTATACTGCCTGTAAGCTGCATCTACTATTCGTACGATCACTCCTCATAAGTTCTTGATAGGGTTTTGATCTGGTAAACAAGCTGACCAGTCCAGAATCTGAAGCCCCTATTCAATACACCATGATTTGACTTTCCGGATGTTATGAATTGATGCCAAATTGCCCAATCATCACATTGTTTTTTTATGTAAAAACATCAGTAAATGATTCTGAAGAACTTCGTTGCACTTCTGGCTGTTGATTCGTGTTGATGGTAAGCTACCTAAACCAGATAAAATTCTCCCCAAACCATAAAAATCCCATCTCCAAAGCTGCGGGTTCAAAAACTAATGTGGAAGCTAATGCCTTGTGTTTCAGTACTTCAGGAGCACTTTGATAAAAAAACAACTTGAATGGAATTTCTTCATACTGGAAGGAATTACGGAACGGGTCATGTAATTTTTCAACTCGTAACTTTGCAGGCGGGAGATATGAAAATCGATGATTGTCAGAAAAATCAACAAGATGTTGGATCTTCAAAATATCCACATCATACTATTTTTAATACTGCAAGAGAACAATAAATAACTTCTTCGGATATACATACTGAGATGCAATTTAGATTTTAATGCAATTTTATATGCACTTGGTGCATATCGAACAAGAATTTTTACCGTTCAATATCTACGAAATAAGATATTGGATCCTACATTATTCTGATGAACAAAAAACAAAAATCGATGGGATTTATACGTTTTTGTAGAAGAGACGAGCGTTCCCAGAATATGTGGACTGACAAATTTGCTCTCATATCGAAGTTTGGCATATAAAAAATCCAAAACTGCTACAAACCAGTTGGAAATGTTATTGTTTACGAATAGACAAAATCTAGATGCAGATCTACTCAATATGAGCAATGAAATTTGTATCAAAAATAACTACATTAGTAGGAATTATTTGATTGAATGAAATTACCCAAGCCCGCAAAACAAAAGAAAGACAAAATGGCACGTACATCAGTGCAGCCTTACATATCAGATAATTGTAGTTTTACAATCATCAAAAACAAACCGAACACATAAGTTCTCTTACTAAATTGGAAGCATAAATTTGTGGAAAAAAACAAGTCAATGTATACGACGGACAGACGGGTAGAAAGGACCAAATGGCCAGAATGTATAAAACAAACAACAAAACCTCGTAGACAGGCCTTCTAACATTTTGGATTTAATTGCTATAAATGCATGGGCTTTATATGATCAAACAACTGGAGAAAGAATATCGCGACAAGAATTTTCAGTTCAGTTGGCAGATGAACTTTCCACTGAATACAGTAATTTACAGCAGCAGGAAATGAAGAGTATAGATGAAACTTCAGAAGATTTAATAACAATTTATAAACGACTTAAACAAGTCAAATTTGACATTGCGAAAAAAAAATTAAAACAATAAACATTTGTTCTAAAGGTGAAAATATGTTTGTGGAAAATTTTTACGACAGAGACCTTTCATCTGATTAATTTCAAATGAAATCGTCCTATAAAAGCAGATTTTTAGAACATGTATATTTGATTCGAATGAAATTTCGTATTCCGTTTGGGTTGGAGCAAATATGAGTTTTTCACAGCAATTGGAAATTTTTTGACGAATTTTTATGAATTTTCGAGACATCGATTTTTTGTATGTTCACAATCGATTTTAGCCACAAATTACTAATTCTGATATCATTTAAAACAAAAAGCTCATTATCGATCTCCTTCTAAATGCAGCAATTCTCGAGATATTTAAAAAAATATTTCTAATTTATTGTCTGTTTTATGGTAAATAGGCCGTTTTAATATGTTTGTTGTGTTACATCATCATTTTCATGAAATTCTGTGAATTTGCTTATAATTTCCAATAACTTTTCCAAATACATGACTATGATAAAAATATATGGTTATGAGTGTATGAGTTATGAATGTTGAAAAACATTCGAAGACATGTAGGTTAATACAAAACGATATTGAAAAATCTTTTTTTATCTTAATACAAACTTTTACCGTATTACTCGTGTTTCACAAACAGAATACGAACTATTTTCTCTTTATAGAGATAAACGGCATAATACGCAAATTTCCAAAGATGTATTCAAAAGAATATTGAAGGCCATTAACTTAAGTTTCTCAATCACTGACACGGTTAAGAAACGTTTTTCAGATGAACATTTCTTGCCGTTTTTCGGAAACGGTCTACAACACAAGAAAATTTTGTTCCAGTCCATTGTGTTATACTGTTATTAACTCTGAAAGGGAAATTGTTCGACTGATAAAAGATGTAGTACAAATAGTTATTATTTAATAATTCATCAAAGTTTGGAGTGTAAATAGCCATCAAAACACACCTCAGAAAAAATCTCATGCCCAGCATTATACAGAACTACTAAAATTGTAAGTATTGGATAGAATTATTATTTGATGTCTTGCCCAATGAGTCATTACTGATTTTGAACATCAAAATTTTTCTTTTTCCATTAGGATTTCAGTATTTTCGAACTAATCTCTTATTTACACTGAGTAGGGGTGAGAATGGGTCAAGCACAAAATTGAATTCCATACCAAACCGATATTGATTGTCAGATTTTCATGAAAATTGTTAGTTATTCCTCATCGTTAAATACTAGACCTTTTTTTTATTTTTTTACATCAGGGTGGCCATTTTCATTTTATGGTGGTCCGAAAAATAACTTTTCCTCCTTTTTTTTCCAAAAAAGACCTTTTTCAATAATTCATAACTTTTGAACTACTGGACCGATTTAGATAATCGATATATAAAATTAAAGCCAATGAGTTAGTTTTGTTTAAAAAACATTACACCTAAAAAGAAAACAGATTTTGTTTTCGTAATTATTGATTGTAATTGTTTATCATAGCTTACATGGTTTCGGAACTAAGGTCGCCATATTTTCTTGTAAGCTGAGGTTTTTTTACCTAACATATCCGAACATCAGAGAGGTGTTTTTTTCGTTTTCGAGTGACTTTGCGAAGTTAAGAGTTTGTTCTCAGTTTTCGTTCAATATTCCTATGACATCTATGCGACTAGAATTATGGATTTAAAAAAAGTTTTTTTTTTAAAAAAGCGGAAAATGATTTTTCGGACCATCAGTTAATTTTGAAAAAAAAACTATAACTCAATAACACAAAAAACGCATCTCTGAATTTTGGATATGATATCTAAGAAAATCTCAGCTTTCAAGAAAATATATAAAAAAATATAGCGCCCTTGGTCCCGAGACAATGTAAACTATAAAAAATACAATCAATAATTACAAGACCAAAATCCGCTACTAAGCGAACGATCATGAGCTTATAACTCAGGGCCCCTCAACTGACCATCTCTGTGTGTTATTCTAGCTACTATCTCCACGCAACAATCATATGTGACGGTAATCCCAGCTCCATACCGCTCACATTTTCGGTCTGCTGCATCGGTAATTGGCACTGTTAATAACACAACAATGGAAGCCTCATATCAACAGTCCCGCTGTGAACAGTCCAACTGTTAACATTCGAACAATAGAAATATTCTTACGCCGAAGAAGACGACATGTGTTATGTATCGATAGAATAGCAAATACTCGTACGCCTCAACTGCTACTGTGTAATGGATAAATCTTTAGAGGCGAATGAACTTCCAAGTTTAAAGCCTCTTAAAAACAAAGAAAGAAGAAGATAAATGTTTATCGATGGATAGGAATATACTCTTACGCCTTAAAAAATTGGTAATAGTGTAATATACAACAAAAGTTATCTTGAGATAAAAAAATGTAGAGGAACTGGTACAAATTCGGTACCCCGTGGGTAATTTGGTACCCACCCGGACCTCCGGCGGTAATGAGCGCACTCTGGTGGTGAGTAAAAAAAAGTGTTCAAGTAATGTAGTAACAAACTTCAGATGCCAAAACCCCAAAATATTTGTGCTTTTAAAAAAAATTCAAGTTTTGTTGTTTTGAAAATCTCGAAAATTGTTCATGTGCGTCTTTTGAAAAATCATTGAAAATCGAATAGTGAGCCGATTTTAAATATTAAAGCTGATTTGGATCAAGAGGTTGATGTTCTTCAACGAATTCGAGTAAGTGTATCGAGATTTTAATCACAAATTTCATAGATTTCATTCCAAAGTGAAAATTCGGTATGCGGGTAATTTGGCACCCCAATGTAAACATAGTGTTGATGATACACTATGCTAAGTATTGCATGCCCATGTAGCAACTACGCTTGTGACTTTGTAAAGGCTTTTGATTCGTTTTACTTCTTAGTTAGAAATAAATCGAGATGAAATTTGTTCACTTTTTCTTGAAAAAATCGTTTTTTTGTTCCTCTTTGTTTTGTAAAATTGCATGCTTTTTCATCAAAGTTGAGTTAATTTACGTAGGATAGTGTACTTCACTTCTATTTTGTATGAAAATGTCAAAAAATACATTTTTCAGTGATTTCAGGACGATTCTTTTAATTTGAAAAAATCTCGAACACTCGAATTTGAGTTGTTTCACTTCTATGCTCAAAGCTCCGAGCCAAATCAAGATTTTTGAATTCGGTTTGCGGGGAAATGTCCGCAATAGATCCCTCCATAAGCTGACGTAATATGAAGAAATTCCGAGCATTGGCCAAGAGCTAAGTCCAAAAACCCAAAATGGGGTACCGAATTTGTACCAGTTCCTCAACATATTCGGCTCTGTTACTGCTGAATAGCTAAATGAGCATAATAAAATAATCTGATGGGATGAAAAAAAAATATCCAAAATTTCTGCAATTATAAAGAGACTAACTAATTGGCTTTAATTTGATATGTCGATCATCCGAATCGGTGCAGTAGTTCAAAAGTTATGAGTTTTTAAAAAAAAGTCATTTTTGGAAGAAAAAAAAAAGAAAAAAATGATCTTTCGGACCACCCTAAAATGGAAATGGTCGCCTATTTAATTTGATATGTAGATCATTCGGATCGGTACAGTAGTTCAAAAGCTATGAATTTAAAAAAAAAGTGATTCTTGGAAAAAAGACGAAAAAGTTGATTTTTTGGACAACCACTATATCGGTTTGACATGGAATGGCTGTATATAAACATTTCCATCGCACTTCTATGTGGATTGACACTATTTTCGTAACTCAAACAATCGTTCAAGACACTTACATGTTGTTAAATTATCTTGAAATTGTTGAGAAATGGATTTCTAAACACAATTCTTAATAGAAAGTAATGTTCACTACTTAGACCCATTGTCACCCCCTCTAAGGGGTGAGATTGGGTCAACTTTCATTTAATCGTAGTTCAGTGAAAAATTAATAGTATTCAACAATTTCTGGAACACTTACGAGTGTTCATCATTAGAGAACATTTCTACGTAATCAGAATTGTGTTTTACTCTAATTCAAGATAGTTATTCAACAAAAAGTTCGAAAACTACCTTTTTTGACTCATTTTCACCCCCATCGACGGTGCTTTAAAATATTTTTTTCCGTTCAATTCTCATGTTTTGTTAAATTATTCAACGAAGAATTGAACATTCCACATTATTTCTTATGTTTTGGAAAACGTGATATAAGCGAAACATTTTCAGTGATAAATTCGAGATTGATATAAACGAGACGTGATATGAACGCACAGTGATAAAATCGAGACATCACTTTATATTGTTTACAAAAAATATGCGGTAAAAACGACTTCAAAGGCTGAACTGACACCAACTAGTGTGATGCTGTGTATATGATGAGATTGGAAGATAGTCGTCTACTATGTTGTGTTTGCACAAAGTCTGTTGAATAATTCAGAGCTCTAGCTCTACAGGACAGATTACACGAAATGTCCAAACGATTTCCATCATGGCAACGTAAGACCACACATATCTTTGATGAAGTCCCAAAAATTGAGTTAAATTGATTAGGAAGTACAGAAGTTCTACACGGGCGGAATAACATCAATTCCAAATGAAATCGTAGGGGGGTTTCCGTAGCCACATTGGTTGCGCGTTCGCTTAGTAAGCGATCGATCGTGAGTTCAAAACTCAGGGCCCTCATTGACCATCTTTGTGTTGTTACAGAATAGCTTCGTCCACGCAACAATCATCAGCGATGGAGATCGATCCACGGTCGAAATAAGATCGATTCATCTATACAACTGCTCTACTCTGCAAGAAACATCGGGCTGCTATTCTATTAATAACTCAACAATGATCATATCAACTGTCTCCGCTGTCCGGTCTAACTGGACAATGGAAGAACAGAACGAATACTCTTACGCCTAAATGGCTACTGTGAAATGTAATGTACCATATGCAATGGTATAGAAGGAATACTATAACGCCAAAAAAAATGGCAACTGTGTAATGTGCTATTTATAGATATGATAAACATGTGACATGTGCACTATTAAAATTCGGCTCTGTTACAGCTGAAATACTAATGAGCCTGAAATAAACGAATGGGATAAAAAAAAATGAAATCGTCCTAAAAATGCAGATTTTAAAAACTTATATTTTTGATTCCAATGAAAGTGTGTATTCCGTTTGGGTTGGAGGAAATATGAGTTTTTCACAGCAATTGGGAATTTTTACTTTTTACAAGCGTAACTTTTGAAAAGGGCGTATCGATTTTAGTAAGAGAAATCTTTGATAATTTATATCTCAAAAACTATGAGTCGTTCCGAAATAGTGTCTTAGAAAGAGTTATAGAGTATTGTTGGTTGAATATGAAAAAAATGTACATTGAGAAAAAAAATTACTACTCTTTTTTTTATTTACAAAATAAAAATTCAATATGCAATATCCAAAATACATATTTTTTAATTTTTTTTAATTTTTTTCATACAAAATAGAAGTCATGCAGAAAATTTAAAAAAAGGGCCTAAGATGGTAAAACTATTTTCGACGAACTTTGTGGAACATCGAATTTTTAGGAATTTTCGAAACTTCGAATTTTTGTATGTTAACAATCATTTTTAGCCACAAATTATGAAACCTGATGTGATTTAAAACAAAAAAGGTTATTATTAAGGTAATTAAGGTAAATAAGGTAAAATTTAAAAAAAAATTCTATTTTATTGTCGTTTTTATAGTAAATAATCCCTTTTAATATGTTTGTCGTGCTATACCGTCATGTTCATGAAATTTTATGAATTTGCTTATAATTTCCAACAACTTTTCCAAATACATCATCATGGTTCATTTTTTGACTCAAGCGTAACTTTTGAAAAGAGCGTATCGATTTGAGTAAGAGAAATCTTTGATAATTTATATATCAAAAAATATGAGTCGTACCAAAATAGTGTGTTAGAAAGAGTTATAGAGTATTGTTGTTTGAACAAAATATACACTGAGAAGAAAAATTAGTACTCTTTTTTTTTATTTACAAAATAGAATTTTAATTTGCGATATCAAAAAATATGTATTATTTATATATTTTTTTCTATTTTTTCATATAAAATAGAAGTCATGTAGAAAATTTTAAAGATGGGCTCAAGATGTTAAAACTATTTTTGACGAACTTTGTGGAACATCGATTTTTTTAGGAATTTTCGAAACTTCGAGTTTTTGTATGGTGTTAAGATACTCCTTCCCCCTCTCTTAGAGGGGGCTGCCGTACAAATGAAACACAAATTTTTGCATTACCCGAGAATTAATCAAGCAAATTAAACCAAATTAGGCATATGGAAACTTTAGGGTGTAATGAATGTTTCTATGGTGGTTAGATACCCCTCCCCCCTCTCTTAGGGGTGGCTGCCATACAAATAAAACACAAATTTCTGCATTACTCGAGAATTAATCAAGTAAATGGGCGGGACGAAGTTTGCCGGGTTAGCTAGTATATATATATATATATATATATATATATATATATATATATATAGATTTTTTTTCAGACGTTTCGCGTGTGTTGTATAATTTGGGCTCGTGGGGTCTCGATTAAATATTTAGGAAAACAGAAATTTATATATATATTTATATATATATATATATATATATATATATATATATATATATATATATATATATATATATATATATATTTATATATATATATTTTTTTTTACTATGTTGTGTTTGCACAAAGTCTGTTGAATAATTCAGAGATATACTAAAGATATACTAATTGATGCATACACATAGCTTCTTTCCGATCAATAATTTTACCCTATCATCAGGGTGTTGCGTATTACGCCCCATATAGTGTTCAACCCCCTGAATAAATTTGCGCAGCCACGCACCCCACATATTCTCCTTTTTAATCGAATCATCAACTCATATCAATCTGTAGACGAAATTAAAAAAAAACAGATCCCGCATACTTCAAACAAACCGTTACAAAGTTTCGAACTTTATCCCGCAAATCGCATCACGGGTGCTTCCGAATAAGAAATTCGTCTCGGTTCGGTGCATTGACACACTTTACAATCCGTTGCCCCAAGTGGCACAAACCAAGATATGTTTTTTTTTCTTGCTGCTAGTGCTCCTCCATCGTATAATCCAATAAAACCGTGCACTTTCCGAGATGGCATCTGTTGGGTGCTACCCTTTTAAGTGCCACAGCTGGAGAAATGTGGCCACGGAAAGAACGCCAATCAGATACGCCATTTATCATGATTTTCCCACCCAAGAGTAGCAGTCGTAGCAGCATCAGCAGATGTCGAGGCTCTTATTCTGTGGAGGGCAGGTTGATTGGTCCCCAGTCCCGCCCCATCTAATGCGGGCATTTCGCTAATTCGCGAATCTAAAAGCGCAACATCAAAGACATAGCATTATATCTTGTATGATTCGTATGACGGAAACGCTGAGCATTTGCCGTTCCGAGGCTCGGCATCCCCAGGCTGGACCCGACCCGGGCTCTGAAGTTGATAAATCTGTTCGCTTCTCAATCCAGCACATACTGCTTGCCCCTCCTCCTGCTCCCTCGTCTATTCGATATCGTTCAATGCTAACATTTTTGTTTTCTTCTTTTTCCATCCCCATTCCCCATTGCAGGTGAGAGAAGATTATCGATGTAGGTCTCGGCATTCGGTGGGTGCGATGATGATGATGAGAAGAGAATAGCAACAGACCGGGCCGAAGGTAGCAACGATGAAAAAGTGAGTCCAATCCAGGGAAAATGGGTTTCTTTTGATAGGAATCAAATCGTTTAATGTGAAACTAAAGCTGCCGGGTTGTTTGAATTAATTAGCAGCATTTCTCGGAGGAGGCTCGAAGCGGGTTATTTTATGACTTTGTAACTAAATAGAATATTCAAACCGATTATTTCGTATCAAAGGGTTAACTTTAATGAAGCTACTCCTTTGTGAGTCGGTTCGTGAAGGTATCACGGGGTGACCTTGACCTAGATTTGAACCACATTTCAAATTCTTCCCACTCCCACAAACTGGATAAATCCAATCCTCATGTTTGAATAAATGAATAGATTTATTTTCCGATGAATCATCATCTCGCACGAAAAGCAATATAATGCTGACAAACAACAGAAATAATCTTCTGGAATAGAACCACTTTTTATATGCCGTTACACAAAATTTGATCATCTGCGTACGTTCGTGTGTAGCTCACACCTTTATTTTTTCCCTTGCAGGAAGTTCGAGAAATAATTTCATGTGTGTATCGGATTCATTCCACTTGTTCGGCCGGATAATTAATTTGGGCTTTTTTTCTCCATTCTTGATTCGTGCGCCGTTCTGGGCAACGTGATCCGAGCCCGATCGGATAGAATTCAAAAAATTACCAAACTGCTTTTTTCAGACGTTTCGCGTGTGTTGTATAATTTGGGCTCGTGGGGTCTCGATTAAATATTTAGGAAAACAGAAATTTCCAACGGCGTTCTACCCATTAGTTTTCCGATCGAAATGAAGGGCTAACGGTTGGCCGTGGCTAATGATACGCCGCGCGCAGGTGGTCAGTAATCCACACAATTCAATCCGGAGGGATGTGGAGGACGCCCCCTTTGTTTGTTGAGCGTTCTCTGTCGATTTTTTTTTTTGTTTGTTTATCGCCGATTTGTTTTGCAGGGGGTCATTCTTTGAGTGCGTGATTGATGCCCGGATTATCGCAAGTTTGCATTTAGTGGGCAAACGATTCACGACACTATTAGATTTGTTTCAATCTGTTCACTGATTCCTAGAATTTATCGATATAAGTACGATACAGCTGAAACTAAAAAAAGCTGAATTCTAAAAAGGTTTATTCATCATTTCCTATTAGTTAACACCTTTTATGCACCATTCTCATAAAGTTTTCATGGATTCAAATTATTCATAAACGCCACAATCGAATGTTATCAAAACTTTATTGCTCACATTGAACCAAAAAACAACTCACTCATAAGTTCCTACTACTTCACAATATTTCACGTTTTCCCAGATTTTTGCATTTCTATTTTATCAGAAAGAAAATTATCCTCACATGTATAACGCTTATATTAAATTCACTAGCTGACCCGGCAAACTTCGTCCAGCCCATCATTTATTTTTCGTTATCACATCCACGTTTTCTTACTGAGCGCTCGTTCATGGGTCCAATCGCAGAACTGTTCATTGATAGATCTTCTAATCTACCCTTTAAAATTACCTTTTACTATTAAATTCCTAGTACTATCAGATTATGTTTTGACACAATTCTCGTTCAAGATTTTTCAACCACTTGCAAACAACATGTTTCTCCGTTACATGGAATAAATGTTTGATACGGAAACTATGTTAGAATAAAGAGATTCCTTTCTCGAGTTTTGCTCTCATTAACAAATTCAGTGATACATTTATATTTATATAGATAGAAGAAAAGATATCAGAGGAGGGAGTGGTGTTATACCATCATAGAGACATCTCTAGTGCCAAAAATCCCTCACATCCCAAATTTGGCTCCATTTGCAGCACCGCTAAACCAAAACAATTAATGTTTCATTTGTATGACAGCCCCCCTAAGAGAGGGAGAAGGAATGTCTAACCACCATAGAACCATTTATTGCACCCTAAGACGTTTCTTGCCCCCTAAAACCTCCACGTGCCAAATTTCGTTTCATTTGCTTGATAAATTTCGGAAATAAAAGCGGAAATTTGTGCTTCATTTGTATGGCAGCCCCCCCTTTGAGTGGGGGGAGGAGTGTCTAACCACCAGCGAAACATTTATTGCACCCTAAAACCTTCACATGCCAACTTTGGTTTCGTTTGCTTGATTAATTCCCGAGTAATGCAGAAATTTGTGTTTCATTTGTATATATAGATAGTTTATTGCTTTCGACACTTTTCGCTGGTTTGTCACTTCAATTTCGTTTTGGAAGAACCTCGTGACCTTTAACGTAATAGGTACGGTCGTTACCACGACGCAGATCGCCTCCACACAAAAAATAGCTCTGACATACAGGTCAATTTTCGTGTAATTTATTACGAAACATAATGAGGATCGCTCGTGAAAACCCATTTGATTTACGACTTTTCTTAAACGGGTTTGACTGTTTTTTTCGCATTAAATAGTGATAGTTGAAATAGTGAATAAAATAGTGAATAGTTCGCATAAAATAGTGAATATGAAAAAAAGCTATAAAATTGTAACAAGCCGTACTGAAATTGAATGTGAACCTCAACAAAACTTCAATTAAAACCTGTAAAATTTTTAGCCATGAAATTTAAGTTAAGATGGATGAAAATTGACTTTGTGCGCTCTACTGAAATTCTTATAAACTTTACTTTTATTGGTAAAACTATTGAAACCATGCCAGAAATGAGATACAAATGTAGCGGAATGTTTAATTGAAACTAAATAAATGGAAAACTTATATTATAGACTGACTAAAGTTTATTATATTGAAATATCGCTAATAACTATGTCACCCTTCTAATCTCGAGTCGACCGCGAGTAATCGGTTTCCTACTTTATTAACCCTAGATTTAAGGAAACATGTTGATATATACTAATAAAAGTATAGCTAAGAGTTCGGCTCCTTTAAACCTATGTAACTGAGCCTGTAAAAATAAATTACTTAAATAAATATCGCTAATGTTCTTTGAAAATTTACTTAAATTTATCTCAATTTTATTTAACTGGACTTTCAACTCTCCAAATTCGCAGATTTTATGTTGATTTCTTTATTCTTCCAAATTTATGTATCGTGAATGTCTAAAACCACAACTGTGCTGGAGAATGTTGCCGGATTATTTTATGTGCATAGCAAATAATATCAAGTACAACCCATTCGGCCAGAAATAATATTAAAATAAAGAGAAGAATGGATTGAACTGTGTGTGATGTCAAAAAAAAATGTATTCGATTCTAATTTGAGTCACTTCTTAGCGAAAAATAATCTTAAAAAGATCTAATTTTCGTGTGATTCTTACGGTCGTTTTGAGGCTTCGAGTTTGCAGTGTTAATAGATTTTTTTTCCAACAACAGTATTTGACCTAAACTAAGACAAATAGCCAAATAAAAGACAAATAAAAGTCGCTGAAATCATGTTCTTCTCCATTCTTCATTAATATTTCATTTAGTTCCTAGTTCTAGTATTATTCAGGGTTTAAGCCAAGAATATCCGTTCCATTACCGTTAGCAAAGTTGGTTTTTGAGGTGTAGATCCCTCAGAAATTACCTTTTCACATAAAAAAACGAATTCTTTCAGTGGATGATAGCGGATCATAAACATTTAAAATTGCTTCTATCAACCAACGATCTAGCTCTATAACCGCTCTACAATTTGTTTTTTGATACCCATCTTCTATCTTTCTTGATTTCGCTGCAATTTCTTTTGGATTTCCTGATGAGTCTTCATACAAAATCTTCAGAAATTTAGATTTATACTTCATATAGTGTAGCCAATTAAATTTCACGTTGAAATATCATATTTTTTCATTAAATAAGCCACATTTCAAATATAAAAAAAAAAATCATAATGTGTATAATCGAGTCCGACCTGTACATAGTTTTTCGCAATTATTGTTTTGTTTATTTCGAAATATATACCCGCATTTGGAAATGTTTAACTTTCAAACCGCCTGACTGATTTCCGGTTTTTGTACATTATGCGGAAGACATTTGAATGAACTTTCTAGGCAAAATTGAAAACTGCTCCCCAAATGTCTACTTTTAGAGGAAAGAGAAAAATGTTTATGAGTTTTGAGGTACCAAAAAGTCCTTTGCTTTCTATACTATTTTCTGGAAATATGAGACTGTTTTTCAAAAGTTACAAACTTTCAAAAATGAGCATATTGGTCGATTTTTCAGACCATTCAGTTCTAAACGAAGAGCCAAGAGTGAAATAAAAAATAACGGGAATACAAATTTTCCAAAAATATTGAATAGAGGTGATGTAAGCATACCCCGAAATTTTTATTTTTTTTTTAGTAGATCATTTTTCATGAAATTGCAGATAGTGGGTTGAACCCACGATCGTTCGCTTGGTGTGCGGCCGCGCTGTCGTTTAATAGATTCCCTGGAAACTACTTTGGTGTCCGATTGGATATTTTTGTTTGCCAAAAACCTAAAAAAATGAATTGAATTTCAATTTCAACAGTTTTACTGTCGCATCTATGTTGTGCATGACATAAGGATAATTGATATTCGTTTTCACCAATTTTTGACGTAGGATTACGTCTTTCGGGAACATATTGGGATACAAATTGAAAATCGAGAATCGAGCACATCGCGAAAATTGTCCAATTTCAATCTCAGTCGTTTCATGATGGATTGATGAAATTTTTGCGTCAATCGATTTCGGCACTCCATAACAATTTTTTATATTGAATAAAATAATATATATCATTAAACTAACTATCAAACAATTGAAAAATCTCAACCCCTATCCTAACGGAAATACCCACTTCTGATTGGTCGAAATTGACGACACATGCGGCGGTTCCCTAACAGCGACATCATAACCAAGCTGCCTAGAATGAATCAAATCATCGATTGAAATTAAAGCATCGATCATAAAAAGACTTCCCTTTGTACCGTTCAAGTTACATTTCGAACATGAAAAATTGACGTTCGACATCTCTCACTTTCATTTCGTATGGAACATAATTTCCTTGCTTTGAGGTGTATCCTGTGGCCTTGAATCGTTAAGCTTGTCGAATTACTCCCAATGATTGCAATGAGAAGTATGTTTGTGTTTGACACGAACCTTCACCGAGTAATGTCTGTTATTCTTCATCTTCAAACATTTTCGGTTGAGCCGAACGTTTTTTCTTCTTCAACACTAAAATCACCACTTTTAAATCGTCCAAACCGTACCTTACTAAATCTAACCAATGGTGCAGAGTCACCAAAAACTTCCACTAGCGATTCGATGCACTTCAGCTGCACTTTTCTTCCAATGGAAACAGAAAATCGAATTTTCCCGCAAACTTGACATTTTCAGCACAGTCAAAATTAAACTTGTTGTGCAACATTCAAAGACTTCTAAACAATATTTAGTTGACAGATGCTGATACTTCTCGATTCAATGAAAATTAACTGTCGCCACCGACAATTTATAGCACTTTGAAACGGAACGAACTAAGTAGCACACCCAATATTTTTGACTACGGTGACCCTAATTAATATCAATGAAAAGACATAGAATATCCATGGACTGGGCAATTAAGACTGGACACAAACATGTTTAAATTGTTCATATTTTAATTGAATACATTATTGCTATCTGAAACTTGATGTAAACTAAAGGGTGTGTCACATCAAATTGCATCACGGAAAAAACGCTGTAGAAATTTAATTTTTAGGAATTATATCTTCAGCTTCCGCTTATAATCAGATAAGAGTGTATAGATCACGTTGGCCATGCTTCACTGTCAATTTTTCGTAAATTTGGAAAAATGTCGTCGAACGAAAAAGAGCGTCGTGAATTAATCCTGTGCACTCATTTCGAGAATCCGGAGTTGTCACATCGGGACATCGGTAAGATGCTGGGAATCGTCCAATCCACGGTCAGCAGAGTATTAAAACGATACTTCGAGAACCTAACCATCGACCGGAAGGTGAAGAACGGCAAAAATGGATGCTCCGTCAGTGAAAAAGATCACAAGCGCGTAGTTAAGCAGTTTAGACGTGATCCGAGAAGTTCGGTCCGGGATGTCGTCAATAAGTTGAATTTGTCAAGTTCATTCGTCCAGTGGACCAAGCAGCGGGAGGGCCTGCGTACATACAAGGTTCAGAAGGCTCCTAACCGCGACGAAAGGCAAAACATGGTGGGGAAGACGCGAGCCCGGAAGCTGTACACCGAAATGCTGACGAAGCCGCATTGCCTGGTAATGGACGAAGAAACCTACGTCAAAGCGGACTTTTGTCAGCTGCCGGGCCTGTTGTTCTTCTCCGCAGAGGACAAATTCAGCGTTCCGGAGGAGATTCGCAAGCAGAAACTATCCAAGTTTGCCAAAAAGTACATGGTGTGGCAAGCGATCTGCTCTTGCGGAAAGCGGAGCGCCCCCTTCGTGATGACCGGCACGGTAAACGGGCAGGTTTACCTTAAGGAGTGCCTACAGAAGCGCTTACTACCACTATTGAAGCAGCACGAGGGCCCGACCATCTTCTGGCCGGATCTCGCTTCGTGCCACTATTCAAAGGACGTGTTGGAGTGGTACGAAGCCAACGGGGTCACCTTCGTGCCAAAGGAAATGAACCCGCCCAACGCGCCGGAGCTTCGTCCAATAGAGAAATATTGGGCGATTATGAAGCAGGCCCTCCGGAAGAACCCAAAAGTTGTCAAATCGGAGGCGGACTTCAAGAGAAAATGGATTTCTGTTAAAAAAAAACTGCAACCTGACGTTGTACAGAACCTTATCGACGGGGTAAAGAGGAAGGTGCGAGCATACGGGCTTGGGCTCGAAGTATGAATAAAAAGAAAATGCCAAAAGTTGTTTAATAGTTTTTATTTTACTGTCTAAAATTTTCAAAAGGATCGGTCTACTGGGCGAATTTCTACAGCGTTTTTTCCGTGATGCAATTTGATGTGACACACCCTTTAGTATTAGTCCAGTCAATATAGCTCATTTAAGAGCTCAGCTTGTAACAAATTGGCAGATAATTTTTTTTTTCGCCAAAGTGCTTGGAAAGGTGTCCTAATCAACATACAAAAAATCTACCAAAATCGGATCGGTGCTTATCCCCCAAAACTCCACATTTTTGCCCCCTGAAACAGTTTTTTTGCATTCTCTGAAAGAAATGTTTATTTTGGTGTGGTCTATTTAACTAAGGATTCAAAATGTTTGTAATGGATTCCCAAGGTAATCATGTACCCCCTCCTCACTAACAGACTTGAAGAGTGAAAAAAAGAAGGCAAAAGCCAAACGTAGAACTGCGCATAAGGTTTCTACTCTACAAATTAAGGAGTCGATAATGGAAATTGCCAAATCGCGAAATGATGCATATGCAAAAACTGTGGCCCTTCGTTTAGGTGGGTTATACTGTTTAAAAAGCAAAAACTTGACTCCGTTTTGTGGTTTAGTATACAAAGTTTCTGATTTGTAAGTAATTTGAGTGATCTGGTTGCTACGGACGCGATGTACAATGGGGATTGCTATACGAATTGATTTCTCAATTTAGCAATCAAACATCGATCGCTTCGATGGACTATACGCGTGTTCTTCCTCTAACCAGCCGGATGTACTGGCTCGCTCAGCATCGAAAAGTTTATCATCGTTGGACATCTCAAACCAGCTAACAGCACTAGCTGGTCAGGTAATACTACATCAAATATATGTCCTGCCGAAGCATCTGTGGATACTGCACCTCTCCTAAGTTGTATCAAACCATTACAGGTGAGGTTGGAATCCGTCTCCGATAATGGTTCCTATAAAGCAGCAGGAGCAGCATCAATTCCCGAGCAGGATAGTAATCCACTCCGCGCAACACACTCCAGTAAGCTTGAAATCTATTACCAGAACGTGCGAGGTTTGCGTACAAAAATTGAGGATTTTTTCTCGCAATCTGCGAATCACATTACGACATAATTGTGCTTACCGAAACTTGGCTCGACGAGAAGATATTCTCTTCTCAGCTTTTCGGTAATTCCTATAATGTTTACAGGAATGATCGTAATCATTTTCTGGATAGAACTCAAGTTATTCATTCACTCGAGCATCTGTGGGTTACCCTAAAGTTGTCCGATTCAAACATAAGCATTGGTGTATTGTATCTACCACCAGATCGTAAGAATGACCTGATCAGTATGAATGACCATATCGATTCTATCAGAGCCATTTTCTCCAATCTCAGAGTGCATGATCACGCACTCCTATTCGGGGACTATAATCAGTCGGGATTAGTATGGAACTCAACCAGCCCCGATTATCTTACTGTGAATGTTTTGGAATCGCATATTTCTTCTGCGTGTACTGTGCTGCTCGACGGTTTTAATTTGAATAATTTGAGACAAATCAACAAAATTCATAATAGATTAGGACGTCTTCTCGATCTAGTGTTGATTACGGACTCATTGATTGGACAGTGCAAACTATCTGAAGCCATCGAGCCGCTTACCCTCAATGACTCTAGTCATCCAGCCCCTTCAGTAGAGATTGAAGTGCTAATTCCTCCTATATTTGAAGAACTGCACTCAAACACCGTCGAACTAAACTACCGTAGAGCTAACTATGTAGCGTTGAATGAAGTTTTCCATCTAACAGATTGGACGTTTCTTGAACTATCAGCGAATGTGGACGATGCCGTCAGTCATTTCTCACAGTCGGTAAACGAAGCGTTGGCGGAACATGTTCCTGTTCGAAGACCTACTCCCAAACCGCCATGGGGGAATGCTCATCTACGACACCTAAAACGTATCAGATCAAGAACTCTTCGTTGGTATAGAAAAACCCGGTGTCCTTTTCGTAAGCAGGCATTCGTTTGCGCCAGCAACAGCTATCGCCTTTACAATCGGTATCTGTACAAACGATATTCTCTCCGCACACAAGACAACCTTCGAAGAAATCCTAAGCAGTTCTGGAATTTCGTGAACTCTAAACGCAAAGAAAACGGACTCCCTGCTGAAATGTTCCTAGATCATGATGTCGCTTCCTCCTCTTCTGAAAAATGCAGGCTTTTTGCCACCCACTTCAAGAGTGTATTTAACAGTTTTATCGCCTCCGCTGAACAAGCCGCAGCTGCATGTAGAAACACCACTATCAACGCATTTGAATTGAGAAATGTTGTTATCAACCAACAACAGGTTGAACGCGCCATCTCTAAAATGAAATTCTCATCAACTAGTCCGGATGGGATTCCGGCCTGCGTTTTAAAACATTGCTTGAGCTCACTGATTCGTCCTTTAACGCTACTCTTCAATATGTCCCTTCGTGAAGGTTTATTTCCTTCCAATTGGAAATTGTCGGTTATGTTCCCTGTTTATAAAAAAGGAAATAAGCAAAACATTGAAAACTATCGAGGTATTACATCGTTATATGCATGCTCCGAAGTATTTGAGATTATCGTCAATGAAGTATTGTTTGTAAGTTGTAAAAATTACATAACAGCTGATCAACACGGCTTTTACCCCAAGCGATCTGTCTCGACAAATCTAGTGCAGTTTACATCATTCTGCTTGCGCAATCTAGATGCCGGATCACAAGTTGACGTGATATACACTGATCTCAAAGCAGCTTTCGATAGAGTCGATCATAAGATACTGCTTATAAAACTGGACAAGCTAGGAGTTTCGAATGACCTCATAAGATGGTTTAAATCATATCTCACGGATCGAAGACTATGTGTGCGAATTGGATCTGAGTCATCTGAATTTTTCACCAACATATCAGGTGTCCCGCAGGGGAGCAATCTAGGACCTCTTCTATTTTCTATTTTCATCAACGAGTTATCAAAACTACTGCCACCGGGATGTCGCCTTTTCTACGCGGATGATGTCAAAATATACACAGCCATAAATCACATCCAAGATTGCTACACTCTACAACAAAAGATCAATGAATTCGAAGAGTGGTGCACAAATAATTTATTGACGATCAGTATCCATAAATGCAACGCAATATCGTTTCATCGAAAATTGAACCCAATCATCCACAATTACAATATTTCTAACGAGCCTCTAGTGCGTGTTGATCAAATACGCGACTTGGGAATCATCCTTGACACAGGGTTGACTTTTCGCCCCCATTATGACAGCATAATTGTAAAGGCTAACCGACAACTAGGATTTATATTTAAAGTATCCAACGAATTCCGTGATCCACAATGTCTTCGGTCGCTTTACTGTGTACTGGTGCGCTCCATTCTGGAATCAAATGCAATCGTATGGTGCCCGCATCAGTTAAACTGGATAAGTAGATTCGAATCAATACAAAAAATACAAAAAATTCATTAGATACGCGCTCCGTAGTCTTCCATGGCGAGACCCGTTGAATTTACCACCGTATGAAGAGCGATGTAGGCTCCTCGGGCTTGACACGTTGGAACGCAGGAGATATGTTGCCCAAGTTATGTTTGTCGCAAAAATACTTTTGGGCGATATTGACTCAGCGGAAATATTGACACAACTAAATATATATGCACCTATTAGAGCCCTTCGACAGCGGGACTTCCTGTTACTAGACGGTCGTCGTTCAGCATATGGTCAATACGACCCCATTCGATTTATGGCGACAAGATTCAACGGAGTCTATCAGATGTTCGATTTCAACTCTTCTGCTGCAGCATTCAATCGAAACCTATTAAATGGATAACACCCAACATTGGAATACTGAAGAACCACCACGATCAGCAGCTTCACTGTATACATTTTATTATTCATGACTCTAATTTTATTATTATGATTTATGAGAATGTTTGTTTTTATGTTTTTTCTCTGTACTATGTGCTTAGTTATTGTTAATATTTTGGAGTAGGAATTATGAAAAGATATGAGGTTTTTATTCCCTTTTGTGTAAAACATCCAACAACTCAAAAGGGCTTTTTCTCATCTTATCGGTACATGTGATATCATTAAGGCAACTAGCCAGATGAGAAATAAATATATAAATAAATAAATAAAACTGGGTATAGACCATAAAACCGTTTGGAATCATTTGCAGAAGATTGGATTCCAAAAAAAGCTGGATGTATGGGTGCCACACGAGTTGACGCAAAAAAAAATCTTTTAGACCGAATCAACGCCTGCGATGCACTGCTGAAACGGAACGAACTCGACCCATTTTTAAAGAAGATGGTGACTGGTGATGAAAAGAGGATCACGTACGACAACCTAAAGCGAAAAAAGTCGTGGTCGAAGCGTGGTGAGCCGGCCCAAACCATCGCCAAGCCCGGATTGACGGCCAGGAAGGTTTTGCTGTGTGTTTGGTGGGATTGGGAGGGAATCACCCACTTTGAGCTGCTCAACTATGGACAGACCCTCAACTCGGTTCTCTACTGTGAGCAGCTTGACCGTTTAAAGCAGGCGATTTACCAGAAGCGGCCAGAAATGATCAATAGGAATGGTGTTGTTTTCCACCAGGACAACGCTCGGCCTCACACATCTTTGATGACCCGCCAGAAGCTACGGGAGCTCGGATTGGATGTCCTATTGCACCCACCGTATAGTCCGGATTTGACTTCAAGTGATTATCATCTCTTCCGGTCCGCTCTTGGTGATACTAAGTTGGCCTCAAAGGAGGCTTGCGAAAACTGGCTGTCTGAGTTTTTTGCAAATAAGGAAGGGGATTTTTATAAGGGGGGATAATGAAGTTGCCTTCTAAATGGCAAATAGTTTGCGAACAAAACGGCGCATATTTGACTTAAATTGGACAATTTTAAGTATGTTAAATAAAGCGTCAAATTTCGATCAACCCTATATGATATCAGAAATATTTGTATGCGTGGTTGTGATATAAAACCATTGCATTTCACATTGTTGCTATTGGCTTATATATTTTGTTGTATTTGTAAATGAATAGTAAATGATTAGAATTATTTGTATTGCTGACTATCCAAGCGAGCTAACAGTTCATTTCAAGCCACAGTGCTATTTTGCGTGTCAAAATTGTAACTTCATTATTTTGCTAATAATTGTTATCCCAAAACGTCGAAATATCCAGAAGCAAGATGGTATACATCGTTTCTCAACAAAACTATATAAATCGAGTCACTAACTATTCATAAAGGGTCACTTGACCCGCTGGTGTGATCGAAGAGCAGTATGAATTTCATGTCGTCTATAGACGACGCTCGTAACAAAAGGGTTAATCGTGTACATGTCACATGTTTATCATATCTATAATTAACACATTACACAGTTGCCATTGTTCGGCGTTAGAGTATTCCCTTCTATGCCATTGCATATGGTAAACATTTACACAGTAGCCATTTAGGCGTAAGAGTTTTTCCTTCTGTTCTTCCATTATCCAGTTAGACCGAACAGCGGAGACAGTTGATTGATCATTGTTGAGTTATTTATAGAACAGCAGCCCAATGTGTCTTGCAGAGCAGAACACAATTGTATGGATGAACCGATCTTATGTCGACCGTGGATCGATCTCCATCGCTGATGATTGTTGTTGCGTGGACGTAGTTATTCTGTAACAACACAAAGATGGTCAATGAGGGCCCTGAGTTTTGAACTCACGATCGATCGCTTACTAAACGAACGCGCAACCAATGTGGCTACGGAGATCCCCATCTGGTCCAATAGTATTAATAAATCGAGTTCAAAATGTAAAATAATATTCTGCTGATAGTTTTTTTTCCTTGTTCTTGGATGACACTAACGTTCCTAGTGAAATTTTTGTCTTCTCAACGTAGGTAGAACATCATTTTCATTAGTAGTGCTTAGTTGAGATTTCTTTGCCGAAAAACACGCCTTCAATGTTCTCTGGAGTGACAAGCTCTGGAATATGCGTGACCATAGTGCAAATCGGAAAAAATTTCTTTGATGAAAACTCCCCCGGCCAGAACGGGAGTCGAACCCGAACCCCCGGCATGATAATGTGTGAAGCTACAACTCGACCAAGGGACCACTCTGACCGTGTGTATGTCAACTAGAACTATAAGATCAAGGACAAAAATAGTGTTTAATATGCATGCATTCTGGTATGTTGTAGACCCAAGTTTTACCGAACCGGAACGGGAAGCAAAATCTGTAGACAAACGTTCAAGGAAACTCTACGCGAGTTTTGTGGTTTTTCTCGTCGTCCTTGGAAACTTCGGAAAATGCTTCTTCTCGGTTTCGATATGGTTGAAGTCGAGACTTACTCTCAGTACACGAAGTCCATCTCAGGTTTTTTACTCAGCTTAATTCAGTCACCCTATTTGTCACGAAAAATTCGGAGTAGCTGCGTGGTTTTGACGGGCTAATGATGTGTTGATAATGATTTTGTCGATGCTCGCATACGATGTAAAATAACACTCACAGTGCAATATGCAGTTCAAATAGAATCTTCAGCAGCACTCTACTTTCCATTCATAGTCGCATGAAACGAATACCATGAATTTCTCTACAGTCTTACTATCCTCACACCCGTTTTGCCGTCTAGGACCTTACCGAAAATTACTATGGTGAATTCAGACCAATGTTTGCATTTGCAGATCTACAATTCACCATGAAACGGATCATGTGAGAGATTTATATACATCTAAACATATTAACATCATCAGACTTTTTTTTCAAATCAGCTATTTAGGACAGGATACCGCCGAATGAGAATTCAGAAACACTTTTCGTTTTCGAAAGCTACATCAGATAACCCAATATTAATTTGTTCGATTTTGCCTGAATCCTCTTCAACATAAACCAATGAAATCCACAGCACCGCACCGTGGGCAAAAGTTTTAATTAGTGCAGGCGGCTGTGAAACTTTTAATTTATTTGTCCGCTCCATCAGAGCAAAGCAAGTGGAGAACAGAGCGAAAGAAAAAATTCTGATTGCAGGAGCTGCAAACACGCAAGATTCAACAAGAATGCTCTCTTAGGCGCTATCAATTCCCACCCACTTCCAAACTCCGAATAATTAACTGCATACTTGCACTTCCGACATTCCATTGCCAACCCAATCCCGGCTTCTTGGCAGCAGGCAGGAAACGGCCCTCAGGGTGGTGCCGAACCCAGGAACGACCCGGTAAGAATTCTTTTCCACTCGAGACCTCCCCCAGCATTCTGCGAGAGATAGCGAAAGCGAAATGAATGCATCTTCCATGCGTTGGCAGAATTAATTAAACTTCTTAAAATTATGTAGTTCACTGGAATCGGAACGATTAACGTAATGGAGCTGAATTGGTCTCGGGTCTTCTGTCTTCCTGTCGATTTATCAGTCTTGCCCAGAGTCTGGCAAACTTGTTCCTCCTCTAACGCTCGAAAAAACACATTAACGATTTACGTTTCCACCCTGCTGAACAAGTTCCAGCGCGAAACTTGTTATACATTTCCAACCTTTTTCTTCTAATGCCCTCCGCACGTCTCGAAGTTAGCTGAACTCGGCTGAAAACACCTTTCGGGGAAGCAGATATGTAAGCATAGGAAACAAGCGCAGCATAAAGCATAACACAACGCATCCGACATCAATTCGGAACAAGCTGAGCGCGCGCGCTTCGCTTCCGAAGGTCACTTTCCTTTCACTGTGCACGAATCGCACGCGGATCGAAAATCACGTTCCGCCGTTGCAACCGACTTGGCAAAACGGTCGGGGATTTGTGTCCGCAGAGTTTCACTTATGTCAATATGTTTATTCATTCTGCGCAATGGTCCCGGAAGGGGAATGTGGGAGGAATTGGTAATTAACTGCAGTTGACCTCGTGCATTTGATTGCACATTTCTTCAACTTGAAGTAACTAAGACTTTGTTTCAAAAAGTTCGCGCTGCATCCAGAACTTATTGGATGCATCATCAAAACAAGTAATTTTCGCTGTTAAATGACCATTCATTTATGCAGCGTTGATTATGTGAGACAGGGAAATGACTGCAACGGAATGTGTAAGTAATTAGAGCCCCGGCCCCGTTGCGAAGTGCGACGCGCACCGATCACGCGAGGGAAGTCAATCTAGAGAGCCGTACCCAGAGCGCCTAATGAATGACACGGTCTCCGCACGTAATGCAATCATCACTCGAGATTCTAACGGATGGTAAATTATCGACTTGTCAACGCGATAATCGCCCCTGGAAGGAAAAATTAGTTAAACTCGCTACGTGAGGTAACCCAGTGACATTCCGTCGGTTGCGAAAAATAACTGAATCTCAAGTGAAATGCTGATTTCATACAGAGAGGTACATGTACCTATTTCGATATGTTAATCACAGCAGCGGTGACTACTGCTCTGGCATTCCCACGTAATCCAGGAAGCCGCAAAATCGCCGAACCCGTTAGTTAGCTCCCCCTCGACCCTGACAATGGCTTCCACTACTTCTCTGCGACCACTTTTCTGCCCCAAAAAAGTTATTAAATTTTCGGCAATTAAAGTACCATAATTCTTCGTGGCGCAAAACCGGTACCCAAGACGACGTGACAACTTCCCTGGAAAGCACATCGTGCCATCAACCCGAGGGCCGCGGCCCGAACCATGGGAATGTCAGCGCGTCGTGTGCAGAAAACCGGCCCACTCAGCCGACCCATCATACACGCAGCAGACCCTGCTGTCACGCGCATTCCTCATGCGACGCCTCCGGGAACTTGCGCGTTGCGTTCCATGTATGCCCTTGTCCGAAACCCGCGCGGCAATATAAGAGAGCCGCAGAAATTCGCGCCGACATTCATTTGTCACTGCAGCAGTACAAGCGGTGACTTACGGGTGGAATAATTTAGGAAACTGTCCGGCCGAGTACTACTCCGTGGGTACTCAAGTTCTGTCGGTTCAATTTTGCGCTTCACACGCTCGGGTAAACTGCGCTTCTCGAAGACATACGACCGAGTCGAGCATTCAATTGTCTCTTCGCTACAAAGAAGCTCTAGTTTTATTGTACGCCGTTTTCAGGAAGCGCTGGAGGTTATAACCCTTTTGAAAAGGGCGTATCGATTTTAGTAGGAGAAATCTTTGATTATTTATATCTAAAAAACAATGAGTCGTACCGAAATAGTGTCTTAGAAAGAGTTATAGCGTTTTGATGTATAAACATGAAAAAAATACACTGAGAAAAAAAATTAGTACTCTTTTTTTTTATTTACAAAAAAAAACTTTAATTTGCAATATCCAAAATACATATTTTTAAATTTTTTTTTTAATTTTTTCATAAAAAATAGAAGTCATGTAGAAAATTAAAAAAATGGGCCCAAGATGGTAAAACTATTTATGACGTACTTTGTGGAACATCGAATTTTTATGAATTTCCGAAACTTCGAATTTTTGTATGTTTACAATCATTTTTAGCCACAAATTATGATTTCTGATGTGATTTGAAACAAAAAAGCTCATTATAAATCTCCTTCTAAATGTAGCCATTCTCGAAATATTTGAAAAAATATTTTTAATTTATTGTCTTTTCTATAGTAAATATTCCCTTTTAATATGTCGTGTCGTGTTATACCGTCATGTTCATGAAATTTTATGAATTTGCTTATAATTTCCAACAAATTTTCCAAATACATCATTATGGTAAAAATATATGTTTTTGAGTTACGTTGAAAAACATTTTAAGACATATGGGTCAACACAAAACGTAGCAATATTAAAAAATATTTTTTTATCTTAATACAAACTTTTAACATATTATTCGTGTTACACAATCAAACCACGAACAGTAGAATTGAAATCCCAACAACAAATACACCTTGTTGATTCAACCGGACGTTATGGGTACAAATATAATCAACTTGTTAACGTTATGCCTAGATTATACCTGAAGTCAGGTATCTCAGGTCTATATAGGTATATAAAGTCAGGTATCTTTAAGCTACCTCTGTACAGGTATATAAAGTAAGGTACCTTTAAGGTACCTCCATGATGTATATAAAGTTACTCAAATTCAAACATCGTTCATCATTCGAACAATCTTCTTTATAGAGTGAATGGACCACAATGGACAACAAAATTTTCTCGTGTTGTAGACCGTTTCCAAAAAACGGTAAGAAATGTTCATCTGAAAAACGCTTCTTAACGTTGTCAATGACTGAGAAACTTAAGTCAATGGGATGCAATATCCTTTTAGATACATCTTTAAAAATTTGCGGATCATGCCGTTTATCTGTATACTCTTCCAAACCAAAGCAGTGTAATACTGAGGAGCAGATCAGTACAGTAGTAGGAAATACTTTAGAAGAAGTACCATCAATAGTTTCAGTCGTTTCAGCATCTTCGCAAGATTCCCAAAACAGCAATATACCAGAGTATTCCCGAGCGTACAACATTGAGCTATTCAACAAGGGAATCGCCAGTTTTAACGTTTCACCAATAATGACGAAAGGACTTGGACAGGCTAGTTACCCCGAACAAAAATTCAAAGAAATTTCTAAAGGTATTAAAAAAATCTATTTTCCTTTTCACACGAAGAAGACGAAGAGTCGAACTTTAAACAAAAGGCAAAAGAGTTTGATGAGATTATCAATCAGCTCAAAGAGAAATTTGACCACACAGAGACAACAAGATCAGAAAAAAGTTAGAATTTTAACAGTTTTGCCTAAGTCTTGGTCCGTGCAAAAAAGTGGAAGAAGAATTTGGCGTTAATAAATATGTGGCAATTCAAGCCAAAAACTGGCAAATGAAAAAGGTGTATTGTCGACATCACATTGAAAATATGGACCAAGTTTAAGTGAAGATGTTAAAAATCATGTTTTGGAATTTTATAATGACGACGATATCAGTCGATCATTACCTGGAGAAAGAGACTATGTTTCTGTAGCCAAAGATGGGAAGCGTAAACACATCCAAAAAAGGTTATTAATAACATCATTACGGAAAACTTCAAACAGATTTAAGGAACTTAATCCAAATTGCAAAATTGGATTTATCTCTTTAGCATCAATGTGTCCAAAGCATTGCAAATTGCTGAGTAGTTCAGGAAATCATAACGTTTGTGTTTGTACATTCCATGAAAATGTAAATCTTATGCTTCATAGTCTCAAAAAATATTCCTTTAACATTGAATGTAAAGAATATATGGAAAAAATACTATGTAACATATCAAATAGATCAAAATACTGTTACCTTCGTGAATGTAAAAAATGCCCAACAATGGACGAGTTTGGAAACTGGTTTCTAGATAAGCTTCAGGAACGCAATTTAATTAAAATCACTTATGCACAATGGATTTCTACTGATCGATGCGGCGTAGAAACTCACGTAAAACCGGTGGAAGAATTTGTATCGTATTTTTGCGAAAAAATAGAAAAATTACTTACTCATGATTACATTAAAACACAACAGTCCACATTTATTAACAATATAAAAGCTAATTTGCAATAAAATGAGGTTGTTGTGATTTGCGATTTTCCCGAAAATTATTCATTTGTGCTTCAAGATGGAGTTCAAAGTCATCACTGGAACAATGATCAAGCAACAATCCATCCATTCGTTGTTTATTATAGAGATGAAAAAGGTTCTCTGGCAAATTTAAGCTTTGTAGTTATATCTGAAGCTTTAAGTCATGACACAATAGCTGTGCAAGTATTTATTTCTAAATTGGTAACAGTTTTGAAACAACAAATGCAGGTAAAAAGAATAAAATTTCATGTCGGATGGTGCTGCATCCCAGTATAAAAATAGGAAAAATTTTGCGAGTTTATGTCAGTTTAAATCGAAATACGACATTGACGCTGAATGGCATTTTTTTGCAACATCACACGGCAAAGGACCTTGTGATGCAATTGGTGGTACATTAAAACGGATGGCAACAAGAGCTAGTTTGGCTAGGCAGCATGAACATCCGATTACGAGTGCAAAAACGTTATTTGACTGGACTAGCAAGCGAAAAGAAGACTATCTTACAAAATTGTCATTTTCATATATGTCACAAGAAAAATATGATCAGGGTGTGGAAGAGTTGAGTAGCATGTATGATAACACCAAACAAATTCCAGATACCCAAAAGTATCATTCTTTTGTACCTGTATCCGAGAATGAAGTAGCAGCAAAGTTGTACTCTAACGACAATGCAGCAAGTTATCATAATGTGTATAGAAATATAAGAAAATAATGAAAAAATTAAATTATATAAAACAAAATTGTTAGTTGATAAAAATAAATGTTGATAAAAAATAAATGCTAAAAACTCTAGTATTATTATTAGTATCTTTTAAACTCCGATAAATATAGGAATTATTTGATCAAATTGTAGAGAATTATATGTATAACATGTTAAAAGTTTGTATTAAGATAAAAAAAAACATTTTTTTATATCTCTACGTTTTATATTAACCCACATGTGTTCAAATGATTTTCAACGTAACTCCTAAACATATATTTTTACCATGATGATGTATTTGGAAAAGTTGTTGGAAATTATAAGCAAATTCAGAAAATTTCATGAACATGAAATTAGATGTTCCACAAAGTTCGTCAAAAATAGTTCTACCATCTTGGACCCATTTTTTAAATTTTCTACATGACTTCTATTTTATATGACAAAATTTTTAAAAAAATAAAAAATATGTATTTTGGATATTGCAAATTAAAGTTTTTTTTGTAAATAAAAAAAAAGAGTACTAATTTTTTTCTCAGTGTATATTTTTTTCATGTTTAGACATCAATACTCTATAACTCTTTCTAAGACACTATTCCGGTACGACTCATAGCTTTTGAGATATAAATTATCAAAGATTTCTCCTACTAAAATCGATACGCCCTTTTCAAAAGTTACGCTTGAGTCAAAAAAATCCCAATTGCTGTGGAAAACTCATATTTCCTTCAACCCAAACGGAATACAAACTTTCATTCGAATCAAAAATACTCATGTTTTGTTATTTGTCGATTTCATTTGGAATTGCTCGTAAGGCAAACGGCGAATTGCAACCGTATTCTAATTTATGTTCATCGCTATAATTATTTGGACAAGGTGTTTACATGGTTCATTCCTGTTGATCGAAAGGTCGATCGATTAAATTGTAACATAAAGGGTGGTAAACCCACTCGGGTAGCGGGGCCAGATACCTTTAGAAGTCTTTAGATAAGCAAAATATTTAAATAAAGGGTGTGTCACATCAAATTGCATCACGGTAAAAACGCTGTAGAAATTCGCCCAGTAGACCGATCCTTTTGAAAATTTTAGACAGTAAAATAAAAACTATTAAACAACTTTTGGCATTTTCTTCTTATTCATACTTCGAGCCCAAGCCCGTATGCTCGCACCTTCCTCTTTACCCCGTCCATAAGGTTCTGTACAACGTCAGGTTGCAGTTTTTTTTGAACAGAAATCCATTTTCTCTTGAAGTCCGCCTCCGATTTGACAACTTTTGGGTTCTTCCGGAGGGCCTGCTTCATAATCGCTCAATATTTCTCTATTGGGCGAAGCTCCGGCGCGTTGGGCGGGTTCATTTCCTTTGGCACGAAGGTGACCCCGTTGGCTTCGTACCACTCCAACACGTCCTTTGAATAGTGGCACGAAGCGAGATCTGGCCAGAAGATGGTCGGGCCCTCGTGCTGCTTCAATAGTGGTAGTAAGCGCTTCTGTAGGCACTCCTTAAGGTAAACCTGCCCGTTTACCGTGCCGGTCATCACGAAGGGGGCGCTCCGCTTTCCGCAAGAGCAGATCGCTTGCCACACCATGTACTTTTTGGCAAACTTGGATAGTTTCTGCTTGCGAATCTCCTCCGGAACGCTGAATTTGTCCTCTGCGGAGAAGAACAACAGGCCCGGCAGCTGACAAAGGTCCGCTTTGACGTAGGTTTCTTCGTCCATTACCAGGCAATGCGGCTTCGTCAGCATTTCGGTGTACAGCTTCCGGGCTCGCGTCTTCCCCACCATGTTTTGCCTTTCGTCGCGGTTAGGAGCCTTCTGAACCTTGTATGTACGCAGGCCCTCCCGCTGCTTGGTCCGCTGGACGAATGAACTTGACAAATTCAGCTCATTGACGACATCCCGAACCGAACTTCTCGGATCACATCTAAACTGCTTAACTACGCGCTTGAGATCTTTTTCACTGACGGAGCATCCATTTTTGCCATTCTTCACCTTCCGGTCGATGGTTAGGTTCTCGAAGTATCGTTTTAGTACTCTGCTGACCGTGGATTGGACGATTCCCAGCATCTTACCGATGTGCCGATGTGACAACTCCGGATTCTCGAAATAAGTGCACAGGATTAATACACGACGACATTTTTCCAAATTTACGAAAAATTGACAATGAAGCATGGCCAACGTGAGATATACACTCTTATCTGATTATAAGCGAAAGCTGAAGATATAATTCCTAAAAATTAAATTTCTACAGCGTTTTTTCCGTGATGCAATTTGATGTGACACACCCTTTAAAATTCCAAGTGCAGCGAAAAAAAAAATTCCTTGTGGGTGGCAATATAGTTACCACAGCATTATGAAGGGTTAAAGAAAAAGGAATCAGATTCAGAGTCATTAAAACATTAAAAAGTGCTACTTTGTGTTATTTACTTCATCCCGTCTCATATGCTCCTCTTCTTGCTAAGCATTTTTGTCCAACGTTATTTTAACAAGACAGGTTTTCTGTGTAATTTTCTTTGCGATATCACTTTAAATAAAAACTAGGAATGAATTATATCTCACTACATTCACTATACCATAACAAACATTCCGCACTCTTCGCTGCCAAATTCACGGTCAATGACACCCATCAGCAGTCTTCCAAAAAACTCTTACAAATGTGTGCCTATGTTCAAATTTCATGTTTTTGTTTAAACACGAACATACTTTTCGCTAGTGTTGAATGTTTATCCCAAACACGCCCAATGATACTCAAACACGAACATGTTTAAACCACACGCGTTTCTCACATCATAAACAAACATGGTGTTTATTATTCAAACATATCATGTCGCAGTATTCATTCGCGATGACTTCATTGCGCTTCGTTTACTAGTTTAGGGGAGCGTCGAAGAATAATTGATTTTCAGGCGAATTGAACACGGTTTTAGAAATTAAAATTATGAATCAAAATTAACTTTTCCGTATCAAATTATTATGCCATTTCAATTAAAAACACTTTTTTGGAGGTGGTAAAAAAATCTCATATGAAAATTGTTTTGAAGACAACTTTACATTATAATGAAAAGCTTCAGTGACAATGTTGGAAATGTGTAGACAAATGGTTTGATAAAAGTAAGAACTACGCGTTTCAAGTAATTGACTATAATTTAAAAAATTCATTCAAATTTTAACATTTGAAAACTGACTTCGTGTCTTCTAATCAGATAGAGCTTACACTAACGAGTTTGGGACCCAAATTATGGCCCCTAATTGAAAGTCGCCCCCAGACGTCGATGCTGTTCCATTGTCATCGCGAATTGCCTTTCGTTTCTTTTCATGCACGGAAAGAAATTATTCATCTCAAAACATTCCTTTGTAGAATATGCACATTTTGCAAGTCTGATTAAATAATCCTTGGTTTTCTTTCGTGCAAAGAAAACATTCTCTGAATAGAAAGAAGCTTTCTATGAGATTTTATTTGCGTGCATTTGAAATCTGGGGAACCGACTGCACAACGGGGCGACGTCGTACAAATGCTGGCCAAATAAGTAAAAAAATAGCCAAAAATCAGTTTTAGATGCATGGTTTCAGGAAAGTTTACACCTATTTTTATGTGGATAACTAAACATCTCCGCCACGCTCTATCCAATTTTAGTACTTGTTCATGTTGTGTTTTCTCATTGAGAGCTTCGCTACAATAATACCGATGAACCTCTACGCTTCGTATATTATGAACCTGTCCATATACCCCCCCCCACTACATGTCCATTATACCCGCACCGATGAAAATGGTCTACCTTTCGGCTTGTTTTATTTTCATTAAAAACAAGGAGAAACATATTTTTATAAAACATTTGGCCAGTTATTTCGAAAACCACTATGTTGAACTGTAAGAAACTGCTTTTAAATTTTTGAAAACATGAGATACAATTGAAGCTTTCCTTAACATGTCCGTCTTACCCCCATCTCCCCTGCGTTAACTAGCGTGCCAATGATAATGGTCATCTCGAATTTCAAAAATTTCCTCTTTCACACATGAACAGCGGCGCGAGCAACAGTAATTCCACATCGCGCTTCATCAGGTTATTTTTCGGCTTTCCACCGAAAGCACCTTGGGCACCTTGGTTTCGATGGATGTGTTAGGGAAGACACTTCGATGGTACCGACAATACTTACTAGAGTCGGAGACGTTAAAATTTGAGTTTTTTGAAAACCGAAAAATCACCGGAAATCAAGGTTTTCAAAAAAAAAAGTGTTTGATGCCAAATGTCTTATAATCGCACGAAACGTCGATATTTACTGCTACCTTTTTTGCGCTCGGTCGTTTTTTTTTATCTGAAAAGTGTATTTTCGAGAAATTGTTTTTAGATAACTGTAAATCTCGACGTGTCATGCAATTTAAAGACATTTGGCATAAAAAAAAATGGGTGGGATATATTTATGATATAACTGCAAGGTTGACGTGGGACTACCTTAGCTTAGCAATGATTTCAGTGAGCAGAAGATATGGAGACATATCCTTCAATGCAATCTCGAATAACCGAGCCAAAGCGTTATGTTCGTACCCGTTTTCGATTTTTCCGTGTCAGGAAAACACTTTTCGGAGTGCAAAAAAACATACGAGTGCAGAAGCACCTCCGGCTTGCATGAATCAACAACTTCAACTGAAACGGTCTACTTTTTATACTATAGAGTATTTAAACCTGAAAGTTCATTCGCCTCTAGTGTCTGCACGATTTTCCCAGGTTCCTAAGTTTAGGAGACCGTGTTAAGGGAACATATTCTAGTTTGCTCAAAGGCAAGCGAGTACAAATGTTTTCGCAGTTTACATTTATTTGCAAAGCCGATTTCCCCAGACATCTTGGTTGTGAAGTTTGTGTTAGGCAAACACATTTCAGCCGGAACAAAAATGCCTCCGACTTGTATGAATTTGCAATGCCAATTACCTCAATTACTCCTTGGTTCTGAAGTCTGTGTTGGGGTAACACATTTCAATCGAAACAAAAATACCCCCGATCTGCATGTATTTGCAATTCCAATTTCCCTACGCTCCATGGATTTGAAGTCTGTGTTGGGGAAACACATTTCAGTCGGAACAAAATTACCCCCGACTTTCATGTATTTGCAATGCCGATTTCTACAGGGCTGCTTGGTTTTTTTGGCTGTGTTAGGGAAACCGTAAATCGGGCCAATCAAAACGAGGCAGTTAGGGCGTTTAGATAACTCTTAACATTTTACAGTTTTTCAATTGTTTATCTAATGAAAAATTACATTTTATCTATTGCGATAGAAGCGTAGAAATATTCCCTATCAATTGATGCCAAAATCTTTCCGATCCAGTATGAAATGTTCGAGTTATAAGCATTCGGACTCTTTCATTTTTTCCTGCATGTTCTGTGTTTAGGTTTTCATTTTACCCCCCATATACTCCGGTTAGACGTAGTCCCACGTCAAAAAAATTTGAAAATCGCGATTTCCTGTGATTTTTCTGTTTTCGAAAAACTCAATTTTAACGTCTGTGACACTAGATAATGAAGTCCCATTGAGCTAATATTTTGCATGGGGTATATTATCGTGCTAATCAACATTTCGCAGCAAGTTTCTAATGAAAAATCCAGATATCTCTTTTTATTGGCACCCAAAACCATACGTTTGGCCTTGTATTTCAAGTCCCAAGGTGTCGATTTTAGACAAAAAATGTTGTAATTTTCATGTAATTTTAAGACATTTGGCATCTTTTTTTTTTTAAACCCCGATTTCCTTTACTCCCCCTTTGAGTGATTTTTCGATTTTCAAAAAACTCAAACGTTAACCGCTTTGCGCCACTCTTCCTTAAGTCCGATTAAGTTGAAATTTTGCGTAGTGTGTTTTTTCGAGGTGGTGAACATTTTGCATGGGGTAACTTTTTGAAATTTTAGGGTCGATTTTTTCCCATACATTCATTGGCTCCCTAGTGTACGTTTTACCTTCTTTTCCCCCTATTATTTTCCAAGATAGGGGAATTATACATATCCAGAAGAATTGGACAAATCAGGATCGTTTAAAAACAGAAAAAAAATAAATATATATTTAATAAATTATTTATATTACTGCTTCAGTTTTTGGTTCTTGATCCAATGCTTGGATTCCGTTTTTTCTTATTTTGATACTTTTTTCTTGGTACTGAACACAGACCAATTAGTAGGCATACGAAAGTAAATGAAAGTTATCAGAAAATATTTTGTAACGGATTCATGAAAATTCAGTTAACAACGATCCCACTAATGAGTTATATTGGGAATTGTGAACCTAATTCATATGAAAATCATGAAATTGACGCATTCCGTAAGAAGAGTTTCATTTAACACAATTTGACTTCGTAATATTTGTTCTGTGTTATTAATCAGTAGCAGGGTTGCCACATTTAATTCTGTGATTTTTTTTTTAAATTTGTATATCTGTATTTTTAGCAAAAAAAATCGGTATCGAAAAATTAAGGGAAACAAATGAATCCTCTGAATTGTATGGTGTTTGTACATGGTTTTGTTGAACTTTGCCTTGCGGCTCCGTCTTGAGCTGATACATAATTCTTCGCTTTCAAAATAGAGCAGGGTCCGAAATCCGCGTTGACTAGGACTACTTCAGCATTCGCAGTCAACCTGATTTGAATTGAATTCATTTTAGGGGGAGTCACTTCAATAAGCAATGAAATCCATTTGACGGGAAAGAATGAAACGAGATAATCGAGTCGTACAGGGAGATAGCTTCCTAGCGACTAAACGCCCGACTGACTGTTGAGTCATGATGACGGGGAAACCGCTTTATGAAGCCAAAACTCATTTCCAATTGAATACGAAAGCGAATTTCTTCATAGTCCCGTGACTATCCTCAGTTGAATATGACCGAGCCCTGGTTGTGGGTGCCAACCGATTTCCAGACTTTGTTTTGTTGGCATTATAAAGCGAAAATATTCACTCAACACACGCTGATGAATGCTATCGAAAAGTCTCTTACAAGCGCCTTTTGACATCTAACATCTGGGACAAGTTAAGTTATATCTCAATTTTTTTCCAAATAAGATTCGTCTTGAGTAGCCTGAGTTGGTTATCCAAGCCTTGACTATTTTCTGCTTCAACGAATTGAGGAAATTAGCGCATCAAATCATTAAGGTTTGGTAGCTTGACGAAATTTCGAGGGTTTATCAAGGCCGCAGTTTTGATATCCGGATCGCTGAAATCAAATCGCTTTTAAATCTGTTTCACGAGTTCAATATAGAAGTCACGACAAATCGATTTGAAGGTTACCTTCGTAGCTGCGTCCAACCCCTTTTCATTTTCTTCTGCATCGATATCAACTTCCTCAGGCTTCTTCAGAAAGTTTTCAAAATCTTTCACATCAAGGTCAGCATCAGAGAATCGTTGCACATAGCTCTCCAAACATAAGTTACCCAACATTATCAGCAATAACATTTTTGTTTCATTATAAAGCTTGCGAAATTGAGAACTTTCTGATAGAACAGAGAAATTGACGTTATTGATGAGCGGTAGAACAATGTTTAGGAACAGCATAATCGGTTTAGTCAAAGGATCGTTCAAATGAGTCAATATACGATCGGCGGATTTATTATGATCATGCTTAACTTGGAACGAAAATAATAGTTTGAGTTCTTCAAATCGCTCAAGATGTCGCTTAACAACTGCCTCCAACGAAAGCCATCTCGTTGCGTTGTGTTTAACATATTTATAAATCACTACCTGAACCGGCAAACTTCGTCCCGCCCAAAATTTGTTTTTTGTTATCAATACCTCCAAACATTCACGCTTTCTTACTATGAGCAAGTTCATGGGTCCAACCGCAGAACTGTTCATTGATTGATCTTCTAATCGACCTCGTTGAATTTACCTTTTACTATAAAATTCCTAGTATTTCTAACAAAACTCATCATTACAATATCAGATTATTTTCAGACACAATTCTCGTTCAAGATTTTTCAACCACTTGCAAATAACATGTTTCTCCGTAACATGGAATAAATTCATTAAACATTTCTCATACCCAAAAACCTTCACATCCCAAATTGTGCTTGATTAGTTATCGAGTTATGCAGAAGTTTGTATTTGTGTGCCCCCTGTAATTTTTGTTTCATTTGTATTTCCCTTAAAGAGGGGGTGGAGTGTTTGACCACCATAGAAGGGTCTTAAACTATCACGAAAACCTTCCCCTGCCCCAAAAACCCCTACATTCCAATTTTCAAGTTGATCGGTTCAGTAGTTTCCGAGTCCATAAGAATCAGGCAGACAGACAGACAGAAATTTATTTTTATATATATAGATGGTATCTATGTATACTAGGGTGGCAATGGATGTATGGAGAAAAAACAGGAAGTGGGTTATATCTATGGTATAACCGCAAGGGTGACGTAGGACTATCGTTGATTTAGAGATCATTTGTTTGAAGTTGAATCAAAATCCATTCTGAATGAATGAATAAATTAATATTTGGGGGACTTCGAAAACGAGAGCGTTACGTTGGAGGCACAAGGTTTTATGCATCCAATATAGGATACGAAAAACCTTGTTCTGAAGAATAATCTTCAGAAGCTTTCCTGCTAACTGCACTTGATTGACAAATCACAAAACCAAATGTATTATATGGATATTTTATGGATAGAAAACATTAAAATAAACTCTTTCGCTTGAATGTAATTTTCAATTCCAAGGGGAACTGGCAGATTATTTTCCAGCAACGCAGTATATGGCAGGATATTTCCACATTTTCCTTGATACTGGAAGCCCACCAGTGGTTAATACTAACTCGATAACCACCTGTTAATAGCACTTGATTGAAAAATATTTGGTCACAGTGTTACATGGATAGAAAACATTAAAATAAACTCTTTCACATGAATGTATTTTTAAATTCCCAGAGGAACTGGCAGACTATTTTCCAGAAATGATTAGATCTTTCCGGAACTTTCTCGATGCTGAATGGCATCCAAACGGAAAGAATTCTGCGCGTGTATGTGTCTCCTCCAGCACGTTATGCAACGATGTTGTCTTGTCGAAGTCCTCACGAAAAATGAATGCGTCTCACCACCAGAATATCGCTTAAGTATGCTTTTTGTGTGAGATTGAATCGAGAGAAGGTGTGGTTTACGATGGCAATTTGGAAGGCAAACTAGAGGGGAATGAACTCTCTGAGCTCAAAACTTTCGGCGACTGAGCAATAATCGATTGCGTGCGCATACAATATTGGATACGGAAATATGCTACTGATGGGGAAGAATAATCTTCAGAAGCTTTCCTGCTAATTACACTTGGTTGAAAAATTACAAAATCAAATGTATTTGATCTCTGTGTTACATGGTTAGAAAACATTAAAATAAACTCTTCCACATGAATGTATTTTTAAATTCCCAGAGGAACTGGCAGATTATTTTCCAGAAATGATTAGATCTTTCCGGAACTTTCTCGATGCTGAATGGCATCCAAACGGAAAGAATTCCGCGCGTGTATGTGTGTGTAGCGATGTCTTCCCGGGGAACCGTTTGTGGCATCACCGTCCTCCTGATGGATTCCCTTCTGGCCTAAGGTGCACAAACAGGCTCTTGGTGACACCGTTCATCCGCGCTTTCATGATAAACGAAGAGCTTCACCACAACAGCGACAACATGCTCCAATCGCTGTTCAATTAGAACTGAGTGGATTTCCGAGCGGCGCCCGCTTATATACCGATTGGTGATTTCAATAGTCTGTTTCGAGAACAATTTTAAGGTTATTGAAACAAGATTTTGGATCAAAAAGTAACAAGTATATAACGCGTAGACATTTTATCTTTCGAATGAAGTGTTTATCATACCATTTCGTTCAGTTGTTCAGAAGCTATTAACGCTCAAAAGCTCGGTCTTCGGCGTAACGCTTTCGGTTTCGAAACTTTGATTTTACGCCCCGGTATAGAAATGAAAGACGTAGTCCTACGTCAAAAAATCATAATCGAATTTCAAAAACCGACCATGTACATTTTGTTTATTGGCCCAAAAAAATGGACTGTGCAAAATTTCAGCTCATTCGGACATGATTTAGGGGTAATTCAAAGTTTTGATTTTTTGCTAGAGGGGCCTTGCTGATTATTTTTCAGCTGCATTCCAATAGGAAGTATCCCGTGTCAGGCACACGTACAGAGCGTTGGAGACTTTAACATTCCAATTATGAGAACACTTTGTAATACTAACCTCGAGCCAACCGTGAGTAATCGGTTACATATTACTAATATAGGTGATAAGAAAAATTGTGAAAATCTCGAACTCCCGGCCCCGTTAGGCTAACGCCATGTAAAATAAATATATTTTAGAAAAAAAAGGCTGGTTGGAAACAACGAGAAAATATTTTATTCCAACGAGGAGAAGATTGCAGAAACGAAATGAATCCTATTACTCAGAAGGGATCAACAACTAGAGCAGCGGATGATGTGCATAAGCCTAAAAGGAGGCTATGTTGAAAGAAAAAAGGTTTACACTAAACAATTAAATAGTTTTTTTTCATTTTTGCGTAGACTATCCAAACGTGTCTCGTTATCTCGAACAATAGTGAACAAAAGCAGAAATCTCCCGAATACAGACATTGCAATTACATACTAGTCGTGCAACAATAAAGTAGTGAATTTGTCAAACGCCTCCACGAATTCAAAAATTCTACTTCCCCAAGTATCGCACCTTCGAGACATTCGAGGTCAGCAACAGTGCTACTCGTGACTGCAATATTATTTTAACAGCTCTAGACTGCCCCTAATCTACTTCAGCATCTCAGTTGGACCCACCTGTTTTTCCTCTCTTTTCGTTCCGAGAACCACGTAATTGCAGGTTTTCAGTTCGATCCCATTTCACGTCGATTTGAGAAGCCCTCGGCACTCAACGAGCCATACGTTACTTCTCTCGTCGTCACTTCGGAAGGCAAATGCCGAGACGCCGGCGCGCAGAACACGTTCACGTTCGCCATTTACCACCGCCGCAAATTGCTTTGATGATGGTCTTTAGGGATCATTTGGAAGTTACGATTAGCTACAATGTTTGCCCGGTTGTGGGAAATTGTGGACTGTTGGCGCTGTCTGGTTAACCAATTCCGGGTGTGAAACTTGGCGAACGAAGCGACCTCGTTGAGAGTGGATTCCCATTTGGAGGCTACCCTCCGCTGATGATAGGGCGTTGCTTGATGATTGTAATGAAATAATGCAGTTAAAAAAATGCACTTACACAGGAAAGACCACGCAAGACCACGCTTACCAAACGCCCACAGACTGTACATGAAATACGAGATTAGCCAACGATGAACTCTCTCTCTCTCAATCACCTTTCACTAGCGGAGTAATAATCGTAAAATGTACCGGACCTTAAGTTAACTCAAACATCGCACTTATAAAATATTGACCCAAAATGGTTCTTTCCTCGCATCGTATGGTGAAATGCCTTTCTCGGAAGGTACGTTTATTCGCTCATAGCCGGTGATTTCACAGGTGCGTTGGAATCGCAACCACAGCTAACGTTTGCGTTAATCAGATTATTGTAATCATATCTCAAATGCCCATCATAGCTTTCCCGGTGAAGTAAGAGATTTTTCAAGCGCGGGAGATGACGAGGAACACTGATTCATTATCCTATCTACCTTGGGTGGTATGTAATAAGGAAGTTTTACTCAGACGGTAATAAAATTCCTATCGCTTTTTTACTTAATTATTATTTCAATCAAAATAATTTCACATTCCTACCGCCGCAAACGGACGATTGTATATTTTACAATCTGATTAAATGTCTGATTAAAACATAATGTTTGATAAAGATGTTGGAAAATTAATTAACAATTTAGGAAAAATAATACATCAAATCACACAAAAATTTAATTTAATATTTAAAAACAAATAAATCTCAAAACATCCCATCTTTGATATTTTTAGTATATTTTCATTAGGAAACCCTTCAAATTTAAAAAGTCACAGGAGGGCATAGTTGACGTAGGATTCCGTTAGGCTATCTGTTGATTTCGGATATGTTTGAAGAATTACATCGTTAAATTCTTTGATTATGATTTGGTGGCTCTGAAAAAGGCCGTTTTATTTGGTTATTGGGTATTGTTTGTTCACTCCACCAATGTTTACCGAGTGATGATGACAGAAGGATGGTAAACAGTCGTTGGATGGTGCGTATCAGATAAAAGATACCGAAGTGGAACGAGATATGATGAAGACCGCCCTCTGTGATCTTAGACGACATGCCTCCTGTGTTATGTAATATGTAATGTAATGTAATGTAAAATAAGATAATTACCGATACCGAACACAATTATCAATTTTTATCATCAGTATAATCATGTTACTTTAATATAGAGAAAATATATTTGAAATGGAAAAGGTAATTGTCTTTTATATGTTATACTTTCTGAGTGTTTATTCAACCCAATGCGAATTTTAATTGGACTCACAACACTTAATACTATATGTAGAGCATATAGGAAAACACTTTTTAATCATCATCATTCTTTAATATTTCTTCACTTTTCCAATTTTTCTCGCCGTATAAATTTTCCTTGGGTGAAAATGAACACAACAAAACAGACAGCTTAAACCAAACGACTCGTTCTCGAGCGGGTACACACCTTGGTTTTTATTTATGAAAATTGAAATAAATCGTTTCATATATTAAGTCATTTTTGATACAACTGCTACCATTTACAATTTACATTTACACTTGTGCTAAATTTTTCACAATACACGATCGGTCATTGATATGAAATTTTACGAAGCAACCAAAATTAAAGTTCCAAATTTAAATTTTATTTGCAAGAATTAATCGTACAGGGAAACTTCGATATAACGTACACATTATCAAAGTCCAAAGGAATATTTTTTTTAATATATTTTTTTTCTGAAAGAACAATAAATTATCTGTATTTTGATACTAAAGCACGTGTTGTTCCTTTGACCAATCCAGATATACAACTGTTTTGTGATTCTGGATTCTAGATGAAACAAATTTTAATCAACAGTACATAGGGAAATATCATGAGAATGATTGGTTTCGTCTTCTAGTTGAATTTATTCATTAACCTTACTCAAGCAGCAACATAATAAAGTAATATAAGCTACGTTTCTGAGTTCTTTATTATGCTTCGATATAACGTACAATTCGATACAACGTACAATTTTGAATGTAAAATGTACCATGGCATGGCATATATTATGTTATTCAATATTAAAAATTCTTATGGAGTGCCGAAATCGATTGACGCAAAAATTTCAACAATCCATCATGAAAAGACTGAGCAATAAGCGTTTGAAATTGGACGATTTTCACGATGTGCTCGATTTTCGCTTTTCAATTTGTACCCCAATATGTTCCCGAAAGACGTAATCCTTCGTCAAAAAAAAGATGTACAGTAGTGCCGTGCAAACTGAAGATAAGAATTTTTGAAAATTTGTGAAATTTCAATACTTCGTGAAATTGTAACAGTTTAAGAAAAGTAACATAAAATGGAATCTACATGCGATTCAACGTGAAAAACTATCCAACGTGAAACTATTATCCATATGAAGAATCGCCAGCAATAAAGTATTGAAGAGTATATTGAAGAAATAAGTAATTAATTTCAGAACATTTTTTTTTCGGACTTTTCAACAACTCCAGTATGACTCATTCTGACTATCACTTATTTCGGTTTGATGGGTCATCCTGGTTCGTTGGTTAAATATAGCCTTCAAGCGCTCCATTGAAACGTATCTTTTTTTCTACTTTCTGCAATTTAGTTCCTTAATTTTTCTAACAATTACTATCCTTTCCAAATCCTTCTCAAGTTCCTTAAATGAACTTCGTAATCCCTAACTCGAAACACAGAATAGACTCACATGGTTGATGATTCATTCGAAGAAGCCAAGCATTTTGTTGATTTTTTTTTGAAAGTCCATAGAAGATTTAATTTAAACAGCGCGGAATCCATATGCTGCCTAAAAAATGGGGAATTGTCGTAACTGACGATGGGAAATGCGTTGAATAGAATACTAGCTTAATCAAAAAGTTCCCGGAATCACCACCGTGTGGCGCTCTCAGTCACTCGTTCTTATTGATCTTTTTTGACGTAGAACTATGTCTTTCAGGAAGGGTGCCAAATCATAAAACAGGTAACGTTTTTATGAAATAAAGTTAACGTTTATAACTATTTTCACTGTGAACGAATTTTCATGATTTACATACCAATCGAATCGGAAATTCTCTAAGATTTGTTTGATATGCTATACATTACAATTCGCTAATCTATAAATGGCTTAAATTTATGAAAACTGGAAGAACTTCCTTTTTTTCCCATACATTTGTGCTGCCGATTTGTGTGCTAACCCTACCCGTATTTCGAATGCTTATAACTCGAACATTTCTTAACGGATCGAAAAGATGTTTACATCAATTGATAGGAAATATTTCTACGCGTCTATCACAATTAATAAAATGTTATTGTTCGTGAGATGAACAACTGAATAACTGTAAAGTGTCAAGCGTTATCTAAATGCCCTCACTGCCAAGTTTGATTGGCCCGCTTTACGGTTTCCCCAACACAGACTTCCAAACCGATGTACCTGTGGAAATCCGCTTGGCAAATGCATGCAAGTCGGGGGTATTTTTTGGTGTTGAGTACATTTGTACTCGCTTGTAGTTGTGCAGACCGGAATATGTTTCCCTAAAACGTACTTTTAAAATGAGGAGCCTGGGAAAATCGTCATTTCAGATACTAGAAGTGAATGAACTTTTGCGGTTCGAGAACTACGTAAACATGAAATGTGCAATAATTTCAGGCGAAAATGTAAAATACTATGGTCGTTTGACAATTCTTCCGTTCACATATTTGGTTAGACCTAGGCATCATATCATGCGTTCATCAAATTTATTTGTAACGAAGAACATAATCTATTACAAAAATTTCGATGCATTCTAAAATAATATTCGAAGTGGTAAACAAGTGGATTGCATAATATAATTGCGTAGTTCTACGTCGAAAATATGAATATCTGAGAATAAAGCTACCAAACTAAAAAAATAATATTCATTCGTATCGTATATTGAGTCGGAAGACGTTTATGAAAATCCCTATTTATTCTCGCTTGCGAGTTTTAACATCGATTTTCGTTGTTCAAATTAGTAGATTTAGGTAAATATCAATTCATAATTGCAGAACTTCCTGTTAATATTATTTTTATCCTCTCTGGAGCTACCAGGTGATTGAATTTGGGTTGGCAGTACAGAATCTTGTGGACCATATGAAGCTTGCGCAGCTTCACGAGCACCTTTGTAATCCTATGTTGTTACACGAGCTGGTTGAGAAGCTGCCAGCCATTTGGAAGATGCAGTGGTCTGCCTACAAGAGAGCTTGTCCGAACGTCAACTTGGCCACGTTTGGAGGGTTTATGTCCGACTTAGTGAACACAGCTTGTGTGAATCCGTGAAGACGAATAGAAAACAATATTGAAACACTCGTGAACACTACACTCTACACTTTTTTAGTCTCTATCGACGGTCAAATATGATCAAAATCAGACACTTCACCTGATCTGTGCATTCGTGCCACAAGCCAAGTTTCTCAAAAGTACATCTAAATTTTCCTGAAAAACTTCCCCACGTTAACCCAAATTACCCATCCTTTCACAAAACTGAACATTCCTGAAGATTTAAATCTAATAGCCCCTTCAAACCACTCAGGCGTCAATTAGGTTTCCCGATTCCAGCCCTCCGATGCATTAATTAGTCACGACTTTGTGCTTGTTTTACAGGCGTCTTTCCACTGCATAAAAATCAAGACGTCCAGACATGCTCCAGCCTTCAGCCGATTTTTTTTTTCATGTTCACGCCGTCAGTAACCCCTCACATTGTGGGTGGAATGACGCCCAACGGTTCTTCTGGTAGCGGGCCGAATTGTGCAGACCAAGTCGGACCAAGACGGACGCTACCAGGCGTCAAGTACGACGCAATGCCTGACAGCGCGTGTGTACTCCAGATAGGAAACCATTCAGCAACCAGTTTCCTCCAATACGGTGGCTAATGGATATCATTAGTCTCCTCCATCAAGCAGCACATGTTTTGGAAGGGGGCATCGTATGAGATGCCTCGGAGCGTCCCATCTCTCTCTTCACTGGTTTGGCTATTCTTTCCACTCTGATGCAACTCCGCGCCGTCGTCATCGTTATCGGTTGACTGTCTAAGGCGGCTCGCACACCGCAGCAATAAGCAACTAGCAAACTGCAGTACACAATATGCAACAGGAAACATATTTTGTTGTTCTTCGCATACCAGAGCAATAAAAACCCCTGACATTATGCAAACAATCGCCTTAATGTACGAAACTTGTCAAAATATGAGCGATAAGTTGCTATTCAACCGACACGCCGTGTTGCTAGCGACATGTGTTGCTCTGTAAAGGCGACAGCGATATCGTATTGCGTCGGTGTGCGAGATCAACAAAGATTAAATGGAAAAATCCATTGGTGATAATATTGCTTATTGCATGTTGACAGTTGCTAGTTGCTCATTGCTCCGGTGTGCGAGCCGCCTAAGGTAATTGCTGTAATTTGAGACTCACTTTCGACGCTGGACGGGAAAAGACCTTGAGGAAGCCCTGGCTGAAGTTACCAGTTTACGTAATTGGAGAAGGAAGGGAGCAAACGGACACGAATTTTCCCCCTCCGGGGGTCCTAACAAGCGACCCGGCGCGGGGACAACATAATCGGTGCAGAGATCTTAATCACCTCTGCCCGCAAAGGTGAAGAAATATGATGTTGTGCGCCGATCTCGTAATAAGGTTCTCCTATCAATGGCTTCAGGGCGGTGGCGCACTGTCTTGGAACAACAGCTCCGAACAAGACATCAATACGGCGGACCCCGTGCAGACCCGAGAGACTTATGATCCGCGCAATCGGCTATTAGCGAAAACAAGTATAAATGTTTACTTAACTCCGATTTAGCATCATTTTTAATTACAAACCCCACACGCACTTGTGCGGACTTCGCTCTGAGCCCTGCGTGATGTCGCGGCTAGCGCAAAGTGCATCACCTAATGATGACCGTCCGTTGCGTTGGCCGACGGAGAGATGATGAATAATAACAGGTTTTTAAACGCCTTCGTTTTATTAGCGCTGTTTACATTCCGGAGTGCACATCCCGAAGTGGGATCGGAAAATTAAAATGATTGCCTTCACAGAATCGTCCCGACAGATGGCCGTCGTCATCAGGGCCCCAGGAATCCCAAGAATTTACTGCAAGTTGACAGGTGAGTATTTCTCTATTCATGCCACGATGGAAGCGCGAAGGAATCTCTCCTGCTTCGCTCTCCTGTCATAAAACAAACAAATAAACGCAGGTTGGAGCCGACCCCTTTGCGAGGGAACAACTTGTTTTATGGTGGGACAGGTTGTCCGAAGGGTATTGAAGTTTATGTTGTGGACGCACGTACCTTCCAACGGAACTGATGGGCACCGTCTAGCTCGTGTTATATCCCTCGGGAGTGATTAAAGTCCAGGCATCCATCCGTTTATAATAACGACTGATAAAACTGAAGCGAATTTAACTATTACTGGGAAGAAAAGCAACAGAATTGTTTCGCAATCAGTACTCAACACTGCACGATAAACACCCATCATAAATGACCAGCATTCGTCAATCGAGCCGTGTGCATTGATAGGGCCAACCTGTGGCCTGGAAATGGATTCCATACTTAGTAATAAAGGTACCAATTACCCACCATCATGCGAGCGAGCTTTGCGTGTTTTCATCTCTTACGGTACGGAACACCCCGGTGGACCCAAGCGCCCTTCGAAGGGACCCTTAAATCGTCTTCGGCCGATGCGCAAATTACCCACAGTGACTGTCCGCTTTATTCGGGCAATTTTCTGGCATGTTGTCAGTTTTCGAACAGGAGAAAGTGCAAACTGACCCAAGTCAAAAGCGCAATTTTAGTTTTTTTTTTCTGAAAGTGATCGTTAATCCGACGCATGATAATGATAACCATTCGGGGGGATCAGGGCGAATAATTTGCGGCTATATTTAGGGAACACTTGAGCATCGTTCAAAATTTGGGTTAATTGGAAGTTAATACCAGCCGCAAAGATTTAAAAAATACGAGAGAAAAGCACCTTAGCAGCTTTGCGTTAATTGTGGCAACCAATGCACTGTGAATCGGTGGTCGGCATATCGTTTATGGTCGAAGGATCGCCGCAGCGAGAGGGCAGGGATGATTACAGATTGTCGTAAAAAACAAGGTCAGCCGAGATTGAAGGTTAGCCTCTCGGGCGATAGCATAGCTGTCGCTTAATCACAGGTAATCATATTTAGTGGTCATTTTCGGTCCATCATAATTGAAGACCGCTGGTTTCTTTTACAACACTTTAGGGGCGACTTTCTAATTACAATCTTCATGAACGGCAGGTCCCCGATTGGAGAAGAATATTGATTAGCCTTTCCTATGCACTTCCTTCTTGTAAGATAAGGTTATAATCTTCGCAGCTACCGTCACTTTAAATAAAGCAATGAGGCGTCTATCTGGAGTATTTGTTAACACATAATTTAGTTTTATGTTTATTAACTCTTTTCAACTTCAATAACTTCCATAAAAAAGCATGCAATAACGGCTTTGAGTCAGTTTTTGATTTATTATTGTGCACTTCGAGTACCATTTTTTGACACCAAACCAGTTCGAAAGAATCCTGCAGTGTCTTCTGAGACTTGAATATACTTATTTCCCCAGTCCAATTACTTTTTAATCAAGCAAAAGCATCAACATCACCCATGCTGTTATTTACTTTGAAAATTTGATTGAACATACTGTTAGCCAAATTTTTCAATACAGATTGCTCGATATTTACCCATACCTCCGACATCATAATCTTGGGCTCATCTACAGTAGCATACTGCTTCCTCTTGGCGCAAGCCTTTCAAACTAGGATCCGTTGAAAGTTTTCCAGCTGACGACGATATTTGTGCAAAAAAGATAGAACATAGTCCTCCACAATCCAGATCAAGTGCTTAATATTTATTGTTATGGATTTTACTGTCTTAAGCTTCCCAGCTGCTGAAAATCCTGCCGATACCATGCATTATCCGTCATCGGACTTTTGTGGAGACATATTGTGCTTCCTTCCATAAATCACGTCAGCGACTTTTTAATCTTTCACCATCGAGGTTGAAATTTTTTTCGTCACAGGATAAAACCTGAAAATACTGTAAGATTGTGTTCGAGACTGGACTGCATAGTTGACGTAGGGCTATATGTTGCTGGTTAATGTTGGATATCTATGAAGAGTTTCGTTAATAAATTCTTTGGAAACGATCTGGTGACCCTGAGAACAGTGATAGGATGGTGATTAATCCTTGAAAGCTGTGCATTTCGAGAAAAGATGTCGAGTTAAGATAAGATAGTCAGAAATTCGACCAAAAGTAGTCACACTTCGTAACACATCCGAAACAAACCATATTTTATTTATTTTCTCATTTTGTAACTGTCGGTCCCAGTGATCAACACTCTTCTAACAAAAAATCCATTGTTAGTCCTGGAACTCTTAGCCTCGAGGAAGAATATTTGGTATGCTTGCTTTCAGGAAAGTTATTGTCTTGTTGCTGGCCCACTGATTTGAGAATGAGGGGCGAATTGTATGATTTTTTTTCCAACGGGTGGCAACTAAATTATTGATTTTTTTCGGAGCCCCTATAATAACTCTTTGGCGGTTGACGACAACAAACGAGCTCACAGAGAAATGAAAGTTTGTTTGTGTTAGCTCTTTTTCTTTCCTCCTTCTACTAGTAATTTTTGTTTTGTTTATGTTTGCTCAGTTTGCACAAACTACCGTCGAAACAAAAAGCATTTCGCGAGCGCATTGTACAGTTCTACGATCTGCACAGAAATCTCGACAAAAAGTGTATGGTACAACATTTTAGGAGCGAAAATGTTGCAGGTTCGACTGTTTATTAAAAACCCCAAGATCCCCAACAACTACTCGCAGCTACTCGATCCCCAACAGCTACTCGCAACAACAGGGATTTACTGAGATGCCGCAAGAAAGTTCAACTGTCCTCACCAGTAAATATGTAAAACATTGAAGAGAGTCAGAATAAAGTGGCGAGAGAAGACAAGAGGCCCGGAATGCACTGAGAAACTGATTTCGAGCTTGAGCTTGGGTAGACTGTACAATTCGTAGTTGCTCTCCGTGATTGACCTGAACCAACCAAATTGCACAAAGAACACACAGAATGGCAACACGGCTTCAGACGCTACAGTCGGGGCACATCGATTCGTTATAAGACGTCAGAGTTACAAAGTCGAGAGGGAGAAGGAAAATCGCAGAGATGGAAGATTGATCGTTCGCTTTTCCGTCATGTCACAATTATCCTCGATAAAATCTGATCAGTGTGAACGTGCTTTTTTAGAGGTGAATTCGACTTAAAATCTAGAATTGTCGATTACTTAGAAGTATACTTAAATACTAAAATATACTTACAAACCATACAGTTTATACTTAAAACTAGTTGTGGAGTGAAAATTTCAATATCAAAATCTATGCTAAATAGTGAGTAGATTAAAATAACTTAACCTATTGAGAACTTAACCTAGTTTTTTTTTTTTTAATAACCTAGCTTTTCTTAATTCTATGTAGCGCTTATAGTGCACGGAAACTAAAATTGAAATTGTGGGTTATTTAAGACTTATCGCATACCGAATTTTGTAAGTAAAAATATGTACAACTTATGAACTATGTTAGAATGCAATTAAAATAAATTACAGCTAAAGCAACGTCAAAATAAAACTACCGTACACGTGACTGGCTAAAAGAAATCGGTGCAATTTCTATAACATAACCCAACATCTCGTATTACGAGACGCGGCAGAAATTATCTTTTGGTATCCTAAGAAGGAAAACCTGTAAAATGTAAAATTTTTCGACCAGCAATATATTCTATCGTTTAACGCATATACTTTTCATCGAAATCCAATGGCGACGGCGGAGAGTTATCCTTGGGAAACCTGAGAAGGTAACCGAGAGTAATCTAGATATTCTATTACTCATCGCACGTACTTCTCATCGAAATATTTCCGCGTTGTCTTTGGGAACCTGACAAGGTAACCGAGAGAAATCTACACATTCTATTATTTATCGCTCGTACTTTGTATTTAAATGAATAAAGAATTATATAATAAAAGTTAAACGAGTTAAACAAATAATGAATGTATAATTTTTATACGCATTTTTCTACAAATTTGCATCAAAATGACACCCGGCATCGCTCCACTGGAGCCCAGGAGTGAATCAACTATAAATCAACAGTATATCGTGCAAAAACTATACACAAGTGAACACTTACACACTAATTAGAAACTTTCTACGTCAAATTTTCAAGGTACATAAAGAGGAGAATTGAAGTTAATAAAACTTAGCCTTTCGCCTGCATATCGGACACTTACAAAAAACAGATACACTTTTCTATACAAAAAGCATAACTCTTTTGATCCACTCCCAGTATCCGAAATCTGAATCAAAATCAGGAATATTGTTAAGAATTTACAGTTTCTCTCGGGAGTCTTCAATCTGAATACTTCATCAGAAATATGAATTAGTGAATTGTAAACCAAAATTGAGATACACAATTTTTTAATAAACAATTCACAGGATATATTAGGCTGTCAAAAAAGTCCTGCGGTATTTTTATTGAATTTTCATTTGTTCATAAAATTAGTTACAATCATCTGTTCTCGCCGTTCTGTTCAAATATGCACCGTTTTGCTCGATGACTTGTTCCCAACGAGATGCCAACTTCATAATACCCCTGTTATAGAAGCTCGCTTCCTTATTGGCAAAAAACTCGGATAGCCAATTTTCACAGGCCTCTTTTGTGGCTAACTTCTGACTACCTAGCTCGTTCGCCATGGACAAAAACAGGTGGTAGTCACTTGGGGCAAGGTCCGGACTATACGGCGGATGCAAAAGAACCTCCCATCCGAGCTCCCGGAGCTTCTGGCGCGTCACCAAAGAAGTGTGTGGCCTGGCGTTGTCCTGATGGAAGACAATGCGGCCTCTGTTTATCAAAGATGGCCTCTTCTTCATGAGTACTACCTTCAAGCGGTCCAGTTGTTGGCAGTGCAGGTCCGAATTGAGCGTTTGGCTATAGGGAAGCAGCTCATAATAGATTATTCCTTGACAATCCCACCAAACACACAGCAGAACCTTCCTGGCCTTCTGAGCCGCTTCAGCGGGCTTCGACCACGACCGTTTGCGCTTCACGTTGTCGTAAGTGACCCACTTTTCATCGCCAGTCACCATCCGCTTCAGAAACGGGTCGTTTTTGTTGCGATTCAGCAGCGATTCACATGCGTCGATACGGTCAAAGATGTTTTTTTGCGTCAACGTGTGTGGCACCCATACATCGAGCTTCTTTGTGAATCCAAGCTTCTTCAAATGGTTAATAACGGTTTGATGACTTATCCCCAGCTCTTGGCCGATGCTACGGCTGCTACTAAAGGGTGTGTCACATCAAATTGCATCACGGAAAAAACTCTGTAGAAATTCGCCCAGCCCAGATCCTTTTGAAAATTTTAGACAGTAAAATAAAAACTATTAAACAACTTTTGGCATTTTCTTTTTATTCATACTTCGAGCCCAAGCCCGTATGCTCGCACCTTCCTCTTTACCCCGTCCATAAGGTTCTGTACAACGTCAGGTTGTAGTTTTTTTTGAACAGAAATTCATTTTCTCTTGAAGTCCGCCCCCGATTTGACATCTTTTGGGTTCTTCCGGAGGGCTTGCTTCATAATCGTCTAATATTTCTCTATTGGGCGAAGCTCCGGCGCGTCGGGCGGGTTCATTTCCTTTGGCACGAAGGTGACCCCGTTGGCTTCGTACCACTCCAACACGTCATTTGAATAGTGGCACGAAGCGAGATCCGGCCAGAAGATGGTCGGGCCCTCGTGCTGCTTCAATAGTGGTAGTAAGCGCTTCTGTAGGCACTCCTTAAGGTAAACCTGCCCGTTTACCGTGTCGGTCATCACGAAGGGGGCGCTCCGCTTTCCGCAAGAGCAGATCGCTTGCCACACCATGTACTTTTTGGCAAACTTGGATAGTTTCTGCTTGCGAATCTCCTCCGGAACGCTGAATTTGTCCTCTGCGGAGAAGAACAACAGGCCCGGCAGCTGACGAAAGTCCGCTTTGACGTAGGTTTCGTCGTCCATTACCAGGCAATGCGGCTTCGTCAGCATTTCGGTGTACAGCTTCCGGGCTCGCGTCTTCCACACCATGTTTTGCCTTTCGTCGCGGTTAGGAGCCTTCTGAACCTTGTATGTACGCAGGCCCTCCCGCTGCTTGGTCCGCTGGACGAATGAACTTGACAAATTCAGCTTATTGGCGACATCCCGGACCGAACTTCTCGGATCACGTCTAAACTGCTTAACTACGCGCTTGTGATCTTATTCACTGACGGAGCATCCATTTTTGCCGTTCTTCACCTTCCGGTCGATGGTTAGGTTCTCGAAGTATCGTTTTAGTACTCTGCTGACCGTGGATTGGACGATTCCCAGCATCTTACCGATGTCCCGATGTGACAACTCCGGATTCTCGAAATGAGTGCACAGGATTAATTCACGATGCTCTTTTTCGTTCGACGACATTTTTCCAAATTTACGAAAAATTGACAGTGATGCATGGCCAACGTGATCTATACACTCTTATCTGATTATAAGCGAAAGCTGAAGATATAATTCCTAAAAATTAAATTTTTACAGCGTTTTTTCCGTGATGCAATTTGATGTGACACACCCTTTATGCCGGTCTTTCTCGGCTAATTCAGAGATTTTGTCGCAATTTTCGACGACAGGCCTTCCGGAGCGTGGCGCATCTTCGACGACCTCTACACCAGAACGAAAACGTTGAAACTATCTTTGTGCGGTGGAAATGGAAACTGTATCGGGTTCATAAACTGCACAAATTTTATTGGCAGCTTGAGATGCATTTTTGCCTTTGTCATAGTAGTACTGTAAAATATGTCGGATTTTCTCTTTATTTTGCTCCACTATAACTCACGAACGACTTAACCAAACAAAACACTGTCAAGGACTATATTATAGCGCGCAATAATACCTTTCCAACAAGCTATAGTATGATTCGATACAATGAATACAACTAGAACTACGCGCTTACAACGACACCTCGCGGAAATACCGCAGGACTTTTTTGACAGCCTAATATTTGAAGTTGCATCAATTATATACACTCTAATAAATGGATAGGTAAGCGGTGTCAGGAACCCCCAACCAGAATATAGAAATGCATTGTATATTAAAGTCAAGAACGGTAGTCTCAAATCAACTCCCCAAGTTGCCAAATTGGCTGCCCAAATTTTACCTGAAATTTTAGTTTTTGACGACTTCAGCATTGTATGGCAAGGCTACCCCACTATGCCCTCCACCAATTGGCTCGATTCATAGGTGTGTAAAAATGGAATTGATAAATCAATCGATTTAATACTACCGGTCACCCTAGGACCACAATCCCCTATTTATTACACAGCTGTTCCAAACACAAACATGCACGATACGCTTCTACATCCCGAAAATAAAGCTAAACATCAGGTATAACTAGATGTCATCACTACCAAGGATACATACATACACAAATATTGAACATAATAAAATAGTGAAACATAAGAAGAAAAAGAAATCGCTCATAGTTGCTTTTCACGGAAGCAACTGCTATCGCGGTTCAACATAGAAATTCAAAAAGAGAGATATAAAGAGGAAATTGCATTCTATTCCTTAGCTTTTTTGTGCTGTTGCTGGCGGAACTGCGATGTCCAAATAGTGGTGATAATATCACTGCACATTCTATAGATTGATGCAACTGCATTCCTTTCTGGTATCCGGTTTTGCGCTGGCTCGATGTAGCGTAATGGTTTACTAACACACATGCACTTTTCCGTCATATGGGAACATGAATGAACGTGAAATGCCCGCACACACACAATGCTAATCTGATGTTCCACACTCGACGGCAACATGCAATCAAAAATGGCTTCGCCGGAAGATTATTCTAATTAAACTCCATTATTTCCGCAATGCTTCCATTGCATTTGAACGGATTTCATACAATTAAATTTCACCGAGGCACAAAGTGCATATTTTCGCAGAACTTAAGCACTTTTCAACTATTAAACGACCAACAAAAACAGACGCGCAAGGAGTGAGCAACACACACGCCTGATCGGCACGGTTGCTCGACTCGAACTCCTGCACTGAGAAACTGATTTCGAAGTCGAAAACCCAATGCCGCTGGTTAATTAAATATAATTCCGGAAAATGTTTTGTATTGGATGACGACAGTTACTTGTCCCTTTCGAAGACGAACATTCCCGGAAACAATCGATGCTATTCCATGGATAGTTCTACTCCATATCCGAACATAGAATTTATAAGTTAGAAGTTTAGGTTCAAGTTTGAACAGAAAGTGATGCTGTACATTTCTATTTCCGAGAGAGGAATTTCTAACTACAAAAATTCACCTTTAGCCTTGAAAAAAGCCAATCAATCAATGGAAAGTCTTGGAATTGGATATCCGATCGTTCGCTTGGTAAGCGGACGCTCAGTCACTTCAATTACAGAGACCCTCTAATGAAGACCCTCTCCATGATATCATAGAGCCTTCATACTTTAAAGTTCATTTGTCTATAGTCTTGAAAAAGGCCAACTTAGAAGATTGGCAAGGGGGGAGAGGGATGTATACGCAGACACGCGCCATATTTGGCTATGAAAACCCCTCTGACTTTATCCTAATCGTGGAGAACTCCTTTCTATTCCCTCACTCGGATACAAGAGCGCCTGCAGGCTACCTTCCTTATTTGTATCGAAGGGGTTTTAAACTTGCCCGGCAACCTGATTGGTTCATTGATTTTTTTTTAGTTGTAGTGGTTTTAAACTATACAATTCATTCATCTCAAGCATTGAATAGTAAATCAACCAAGGGAGAGCCCTAGGATTGACCCACGGTCGTCAGTTAAACGCTATCTTAACAAATTAAAAATTGGAAGATTTTTTTTCGTATACAGGTCTGACTCGAGTATATACGGACTCGATTATATATGATTCGATTATATACAATTTTAGACTCGATTATAAACAGGTCGAAAAAAAAATTCTTGTATATTTTCAAATATGGTCGTTCAGGAAAACGATAAGTCTGAAATATTTCAAGGCATTTTTCGCCCGTGAGTGGGCGCAGTTGTAGTATAGGCGAAAACCAATGGAGATTATGGCAACACTTTCTTAAACAGAGTTGTTGAGGATAGCTGCCCGACCATCTAGTTCAGTTGGACTTTAACATCTCAACCGAGTAGATTCAAAAATACAAATAGTTAAACACAACGTAGGTTGTCCAAGTTTTTCAAAAGTGAATAAAACATTTGGTGCCGTGACCAGGATCTTTGAATCCTTTGTTTCCTTTGAAACTGCCGTGAAAGGACCCTTTCAAAGGACTTCGGACAATTCAGACAATTGTCCACTTCAACAACATCGATTGTCCAGCTATTGAAAGCCATCGCCATTTGAGAGGATTTTATACAATAGTACAAGGCCTTTTGTATAAGGATACAAGGTAAAGACCTGTCCAATTATCCTCGCAGGGTGCAACAGATACCCTTTAGATTTCCAATTTTTTCTTGGATTTTCGATACTGCGGTTCTGGATCATCGAGTTCAACTGCAGCTGCCTTCAACCTGTTAGTGATACAACGGAGTGTGGGCTCGTTTTACTCTACGTTTACGAGACAGCGTGCTGAAATTCAAAAAGGATTTTCTATTCAACCGAGAATCGGAGGATTTCTTCAATACATTGTACAAGGCATTTCATTGCCTTGGAACAGGTGAGCACCTTTCCAAGTTGCTATAATTTGTTTGTCCGGCCTACCTTGGTCTTTTTATCGCCAGGATAATTCGAAAAATCTGTTCGAGTATCAACGATGGCGAGTGCAGAGCAGCTTATCTCGCGACGAAGCACCTTGATTGCAACGTTGGGTCGGGCAGAGGCATTCGTGGCAAATTTCAACGAGGACAGAGATCTACCACAGGTGCAGCTGAGGATTGAACGCTTAGATGAGCTATGGAGAAAGCTGGAAGATGTTCAGGAAAGTTTAGTGGAGCTGGAAGAGGAAGGTGAAGGTAGGAGAGAGCATGAAGAGATTCACGCTGGTATAGAATCTCGACTTTTTCTAATAAAATCGAATCTTCTTTCTAAATTGTCTTCTCCACTTACTGATAACTCTCGCATCCCTCAATCTGTACGCACTAACTCCACTCTCTCCGGAATCAAATTGCCGACGATAACACTTCCCGAGTTCAATGGAGATTATATGCATTGGCTCGCATTTCACGACACATTCTTAGCACTGATCCACTCCAACCCCGACGTACCAGAAATACAGAAGTTTCACTATTTGAAGGCTGCGGTCAAAGGTGAAGCACCTCAATTGATTGAGTCGATAGCGATTAGTTCTGCTAACTATAATTTAGCTTGGCACAGTTTGAAATCTCGATACTCTAACGACTACTTATTAAAGAAGAGACACCTGCAGGCACTCTTCGACATACAGGTGGTCAAAAAGGAATCAGCGACTACCCTTCATGTACTAGTAGACGAGTTTGAACGTCATATTAAAGTTTTGCATCAACTAGAAGAACCAACCGACACTTGGAGCACAATTCTTGAGCACCTTTTGTGTACCAGGTTGCCAGAGGAAACACTGAAAGCGTGGGAGGACCATGCTTCGCGTGAGGAAGAGCCGAATTATACTTGTCTTGTTCAATTTCTCCAGCGGAGAATCAGAGTGCTGGAATCAATATCTGTGAATAATCATAACGCATCTACAAGTTCCACGAACACAGCACACCAACCGAAAAAGTCAGCACCGTTTCGACTTTCTTCTTACACATCTACCGCCACTTCTACCGATAAATGTCCGGCGTGTAATCTGCCGCATTGCTTAATGAAATGCCAAAAGTTCAATCGATTTTCCCCTTCTGAACGCCAACAATTTGTCGCAACGAAACGATTATGCCATAATTGTATGCGAAAGGATCACATGGCTCGCAACTGCCCATCCAGTTTCAGTTGCCGATTATGTAACCGTCGACATCACACGTTATTACATCCCGGCATCCGTGAGAGCTCTACTAATCAACCTGGAAACCGAGATTCTGCGAGGCCAGAATCGTTCACGAGAACTGGGTCCCTACCAGTCCCGTCTAATGCACCAGATTCGTCACAAATATCGGTCACAGCCACCGAAACTACACCGAACATAGTCAATTGTACACCTATAAAACAAACTTCTGAAAACGTTTTTCTATTAACAGCTGTCGTAAAAATTGTTGATGCCTACGGACACGATCATCTAGCGCGTGCACTATTGGACAGCGCCTCCCAGCCAAACCTGATTACTGATCGAATGGCACAAATTCTGAAACTGAAGCGAGCAAAAGTGAATGTCACTATACAAGGAGCGGGTAAAATGTCCAAAGTAGTTCGTGAATCTGTTTTCACAGAAATAAAATCGAGAAAAGAAGAATTCTCTTGCGGAGTTGAGTTCCTGATAATGGACAAAGTCACTGGAAACATTCCGTCCCAGAACGTTTCATTAACTGGATGGAAAATCCCAAGCGATTTGGTTCTTGCAGATCCACAATTCAACAAATCACAGCCCATTGACATGGTGTTGGGAATCAAACACTTCTATTCTTTCTTTCCTCATTCAGCGCGTATTGAGCTAGGCACTGAACTTCCCCTACTCGTGGACAGTGTGTTTGGATGGATTATCGCAGGCTCCGCCAACGCAAATACACCAACGTACAATCCCAATATTGTCGAGATATCTATGCTCTCACTGGAGGACTCTATCGAACGATTTTGGCAATGCGAAGAGTTACTCAACAAAGACAATTTCTCGATCGAAGAGCGACAATGTGAAACCTTATTCCAATCGACCTCTGAACGCAACACGGAAGGGCGATACATTGTTCGCTTGCCCAAGAAGCCAGATTTCGAGTCTATGCTAGGCCATTCAAAAGCCACTGCCATTCATCGCTTTGAATTACTCGAAAAAAGATTAAAACAAAACTCTGAATTACGAACTGAATACCATAAATTCATGCACGATTACCTCACTCTAGGGCATATGCGGCTGGTAGAAAGAGAATATGCCAACGAAAAGCAATATTACTTGCCTCATCACTGCGTCGTGAAGGAAGCTAGTAAGACCACAAAAGTACGCGTGGTGTTTGATGGCTCGGCAAAGACATCTACAGGATTCTCGCTCAACGATGCTCTGTGTGTGGGCCCAGTAGTCCAAGACGACTTGTTAAATATCATTCTACGATTCCGCACGTTTCAAGTGGCCCTTGTCGGTGACATAGCTAAAATGTACCGTCAGATCTTGGTTCATCCTGATGACGTACCACTGCAGCGCATACTGTGGAGATTTTCTGAGGATTCTCCAATTCAAGCATACGAATTATTAACCGTGACTTACGGTCTAGCTCCTTCGGCTTTTCTAGCAACTCGTAGTCTCCAGCAATTGGCAAATGATGAAGGCGAACCATACTCACTTGGTCGTCCAGCGTTACAGAAAAGCTTCTACGTCGATGACTTTATCGGTGGTGCACAATCGGTGGAAGAAGCGATACAGCTTCGGAACGAATTAAGTGAACTTCTCAACAAAGGCGGATTCACGCTCCGCAAATGGGCTTCGAACAAATTGGAGGTGTTGCAAGGATTAAACGTTGACCAAATTGGAACACTGTCGGCTTTGCATTTTAGTCCCGATGAGACGGTGAAAGCTCTAGGAGTTACATGGGAACCAGGGACTGATATGCTCCGATTCGATTCGAACATTCGTCACAACAATGAATCATCAACGAAGCGTAGCATTTTATCCACGATCGCCAGACTGTTCGATCCGCTAGGATTAATAGCGCCCATAGTTGTGAGAGCCAAAATCCTTATGCAGAATTTGTGGTTATTATCTTGCTCTTGGGACGAGCCTGTTCCCAAGAATATTCAGGAAAGTTGGGACAAATATCATCAACATTTGCCATTGATTTCCTCATATCGCATACAACGCTGCGCTTTCCTACCAAACGCCATTCTTCAATTGCACACGTTTTCTGACGCCTCTGAAGCTGCATATGGTGCTTGCACCTACATACGATGCGAAGATACGAAGGGCAATATTACTGTCCATCTACTTTCCTCTAAATCCAAAGTGTCTCCATTAAAACGCATAACACTCGCTCGCTTGGAACTTTGTGCTGCTGTCCTTGCTGCTCAATTACATAATCGCATTAAACAAGCAATTGAAGTTAATATTTCCGCCTCCTATTTCTGGTCGGACTCTTCGGTTACGCTGCATTGGTTAAAATCGCCACCTAATACATGGAGGACTTACGTAGCAAATCGTGTCTCCGAAATTCAAAACCTCACAGAGACATGCCATTGGAACCACGTCTCTGGAAAAGAGAATCCTGCCGATTTAGTCTCAAGAGGCATGGACGTATCGGACTTCATCGTCAGCGAGCTCTGGTGTTGTGGGCCACCATGGTTGAAACGAGACGCACATGAATGGCCTATCAGCACACCATCAAACATTCCTGTTAAAGAGATGGAAATACGAAACATCCAAACAGCTCAAGCTACCATTCAAACAAATCAAGCAGTCAATGGCTTATTTCTTCGATGGTCATCCTACAGTCGATTATTGCACGTGATTGGATACTGTCTCCGTTTTGCCAACAACGCACGAGAAAAAGCCAGAACTCGAATGTCATCAGATGCAGTTCCAGCATGTCGTTCACTTACCGTTCATCAGCTGGAAAAAGCCAAAATCATCCTCATTCGTCTTGCTCAAGAAGATAAATTCAACTCAGAAATTGAACACTTGAAACAAGCAAAGTCGTTAAGAAAGCAATCCAAAATTCGTAAACTAAATCCGTTTCTTGATTCCGAGAGTGTGTTGAGAGTGGGAGGTCGATTGCGCTTTTCACAGTTATCTTTCCAAGCTAAACACCCAGCACTGCTCCCTTCCAATCACCCTTTCACCAATCAAATTGCTCAATATTTTCACCACAAATTGCTTCACGGCGGCGGGCGCCTCTTATTAAACGCTATTCGAGAGGAATACTGGCCAATACAAGGACGTCGTCTTGCCAGAAGCATCGTTCGAAGTTGTTTCCGCTGCAATCGCTTAAACCCAGAACCAGCTCAACAACAGATCGGACAATTACCTGCTCATCGCGTGATCCCCAGTCGTCCATTTACCATATCTGGAGTGGACTATGCAGGTCCTCTGTACCTGAAACCGCAACACAAAAGAGCACACGCTGTAAAATCTTACCTCTGTCTTTTCGTCTGTTTTGCCACTAAGGCAGTTCACCTGGAGTTGGTAAGCGATCTAACAACTCAGGCCTTCCTATGCTCCTTCCGAAGATTCATCGCCAGACGAGGTCGTCCAGCCCATGTGTATTCGGATAATGGGAAGAACTTCGAAGGTGCGAGCAACCAGCTCGCGGATTTATTTATTTGGCAACAAAAGCAAACCGAGAGAGAAAAAATTATTTCCTTCTGTACTGACGAAGGAATCGTATGGCATTTTTCTCCCCCGAAGGCACCACACTTCGGTGGCCTTTGGGAAGCGGCGATTAAAGTGGCGAAGAAACACTTGTTTCGTCAACTCGGCTCAACACGACTATCATTCGAAGACATGTGTACAGTCCTAACCCAGATTGAAGCTCAAATGAACTCCAGACCACTTCTTCCACTTTTAGAGGATCCAAATGATCTAGCCGCTCTTACTCCAGCCCATTTTCTTGTCGGGACCACGTTGAACGCCCTGCCCGACCCGGACCTGAGCCATATACCAACGAACCGCCTCGACCATTATCAACAGCTCCAGTTACATGTGCAGAAATTCTGGTACCACTGGCGACGTGAATATTTGCAGGAATTGCAAAGGGATACCGTACGTGCCGGCCTCAACGAAGACATCAAACCAGGACGAATGGTCATCGTTGTCGATGAGCTGCAACCGCCGCTCCGATGGCCGCTAGCTCGCATCATATCCGTACATCCTGGAATCGACAACATAACGCGGGTTGTATCACTGCGCACTGCTAAAGGAAACATCACACGCCCAATTACTAAAATTTGTTTGTTACCTGTTTATTCAAACGCTTCCGGGCCAGAAGCAAGTGATTCGGAGACAATCAATCCACATACAGCAATAGAACAAGCTGAACTTACAGAATTAAATGAAAATATTGTATAATGTATGTAGAATTAAGCACCAACCATACGATTGTTTGTTTTTGTTGTAATAACAATAGTTGAACGTCATTGTTCAAGGCGGCGGGCATGTTCAGGAAAACGATAAGTCTGAAATATTTCAAGGCATTTTTCGCCCGTGAGTGGGCGCAGTTGTAGTATAGGCGAAAACCAATGGAGATTATGGCAACACTTTCTTAAACAGAGTTGTTGAGGATAGCTGCCCGACCATCTAGTTCAGTTGGACTTTAACATCTCAACCGAGTAGATTCAAAAATACAAATAGTTAAACACAACGTAGGTTGTCCAAGTTTTTCAAAAGTGAATAAAACAATGGCTTATTTCAAGAGAAAATGAAATGGGTCAACCTTGAGGTGAAAGATATTTGGCTATTACGAGTATAGTAAAGTGAAAATCGTGATTTTGGTAGATTTTATCTGAGGATTCACCAAGAATTGTTTAAAATGATTTTGTAGCGAAATTAAAAAAGGTAGATGTTGGGTATCAAAGAACAAATTGTAGAGCGGTTAGAGAGTTTCAATTTGGCTGATGGAAATATTCATCTTTATTATGTACTTTTTGGATAAAATTAAGAATAACACCTTAAAACCACAAACATTGAAGTTTTTCACTTCTAAAATGTTGCACAAATCCACTAATTTGGAAGTTTCACAACTGTATCCTGTATATGCAATTTTCTTATCTTTCAAATGGAAGCAACAAAATTTTCCTACGTAGCGTAATTTTTGAATAAGACCCAGTTTAGGGGAAACAGGACCCGAAACAGAGAAAAAGTTCAATAACTCTGCCATTGTTGGAATTCGAAAATATGCGTAGAAGGATTTTCATCATCAAATATGATCTTCTATCACATTCTGATAAAATTAAATTCAAATCAAAATCAAATCAACATTAAATTCTTCTTTCATAATAAAAAACGAAAAGTATGTGTATAAAAAACAAATAAAATAATATTTTTTTGACTCGATTATATACAGGATTCGGTTTTATAGAGTGAAAAGAAATCGAAGACTGTGTTGCAATAGGAAGTATCCAACGGCATCGACGAATCATGGAACATACTACCTTGATCAAAAAGTTCCCGGAATTTATTCAGGAAATGAAAAATTTAAGATTATACATTAATATCGATATTGTCCCCTTCAAAGTACTCCCCATCGCCTGCAACGCACTTATGCCAACACCTATCCTCGAAACATTTATTATGTGGTTAATGATTTTGATTTGTTCAGTCTAAAATATGATCATGGTTTGTCCACTTTTTTGAATGCTCTAGTTCAGCGCACCTGTGCCAAATCAGGCAATCAAATGTTTCCAAACATATCAATAAAGTAGTCTTTTTCATGATTTACAATAGTTTTATATGATAATCTTAGGAACTTACATGTTTTGAAGGTTTATAAAATCCACCTTCTATTGATATCAATTGTCCCTCGTTTGAGCTAACTTTCAATCAATCACCAGAGGTTTATTTGGTACATATTCAGACCTATTCAGGATTATAAAACTTATAAATATTATAAACACTATGCTTGCACACCATTTGGATCAGATTTAAACATCTAAATAATGTAATTAATACATCTCGTTGAACTCAATTCTGATCATGGTTTGATCGATAGTTCACGGGATATCAATATCAATATCAACCGAGAAAATTGTGCATTTCGTTTTTCCCTGCCTAATATTGTAAAACGATCAATTATAAAATACAGCTCTCCATGAAATTAAACTTATAACTTTTTCCTTAGATCGACATATCATTAATTTGTTTCCTTTTTCGTTTTCTTTACAGGTAAAATCCCATTAATTCCATGACTTGTTGAATCAAGAGAGCTAAGAGAGCATGAAGAAAACAATCACGGTATGACAGGCGACTTACAGTCAGCATAATCAAATTTAAATAAAAAATTGAAATGTATAAAAAATAGAATATATTAGGTTGGGGAAAAAGAAATCCATTATTTTTGCGTCAAATTAAAAATGTTATTTAACACTAGAACTACCGACAGTTGTTATATATCTATTTCTACCAAACCGGTCATTTTGACCTGTCTGATATTTAGTTATCAAAATCAGGGCTCGGCAAAGTCATATTCAACTGAGGATAGTCAGGGGACTAGGAAGAAATTCGCCTTCGTATTCAATCGAAAATGAGTTCTGGTTTCTTCCAGCAGTTTCTCCGTCAACCTGACTCAACAGTCATTCGGGCGTTTAGTTGCTATCTCACTCTATCTCATTTCATTCTTCCCCGTCAAATGGACTTCATTACATATTGAAGTCACTCCCTCCAAAATGAATTCGTTTGACTCTCCCATGTATCACGTATGCATGTATCGTGTGTTTGGCTATGAAAACCCCTCTGACTTTATCCTAATCGTGGAAAACTCCTTTCTATTCCCTCACTCGGATACAAGAGCGCCTGTTCAACGTGATTTGACATATACTACAGGTGAGGTAGATTTTTTGTATCATACACGAACATTACTAGCACACATAAAATAGCGTGCACTGATGTGTTCAGAAACTTTGACAAATTTGTAAATTTTGTTGATATAAACCCGTTTCTCTGTGTGTTTTCCACAAAATTGAACTCGGAGACAAAGTGAACCAAAATTTTGTTTAGAATTCCTTCCAAATTACACGCTATTCACTAGTACTAACGCGAAGACCTTTATAGCCTACCTGGTAACTGTCTAAGTTCGTTGGTTTGAGTTTACGGTGAGTGAACAATGGAGCTACTACTTTTTTGCATCAGAAATCAAGTTTTGACGTAGGATTACGTCTTTCGGGAACATATTGGGGTACAAATTGAAAATCGAAAATCGAGCACATCGTGAAAATTGTCCAATTTCAAACGCCTATTGCTCAGTCATTTCATGATGAATTGATGAAATTTTTGCGTCAATAGATTTCGGTACTCCATAACATTTTTTTATATTGAACAAAATAATATATGTCATTCAACTAACTATCGAACAATGAATCCTATCCTAACGGAAATACTCACTTCTGATTGGTCGAAATTGACGACACATACGGCGGGTCCCCAACAGAGACATCAAAACCAAGCTGCCTGGGGGGGCATTGCAAATAGATAAAGGAAGGGGGGCTTTTGTTCCTACCGAAATATGTTCCCTAACAGAGACATCCAAACCAAACTGCCTGGGGAAAATCGGCACTGCAAATACATAAAAATAGTGGGAGCTTTTATTCCTACCGAAAAAATAACAGAGATATAAAAACCAAGGTGCCCTGGGAAAATCGGGATTACAAATATATGCAAGTCGGGGGCATTTTTATATTGCAAGTAAGGTGATTGATACGATTAATTCCAGCAAATAATATGTCAATTTGGAACTTCAATGTTGGTTGGTTCGTGAAATTACATATCAATGTGAAAAATTTGTGTATTGTGAAAAATTTAGCACAAGTGTAGGTGCAAAATTGTATATGGTAGCAGTTATGTTAAAAATGACTTGATATATGAAATGATTTATTCAAATTTTCATAAATAAAAACCATGGTGTGTTCCCGCTCGAGAACGGGTCGTTTGGTTTAAGCTGTCTGTTTTGTTGTGTTCATTTTCACCCAAGGAAAGTTTATACGGTGAGAAAAATTGGAAAAGTGAAGAAATATTAGAAAAAGTGATTCCCATATGCTCTACATATAGTATTAGTTGTTGTTAGTCCAATTAAAATTCGCATTGGGTTGAATCAACACTCAGAAAGGAAAAATTTTAAAACAAAATCACCTTGTGTTTTTTCTATTTCAAAGTAACATGTTTTACTGATGAGAAAAAAATATAATTGTGATCGGTATTGGAAATTATCTTATATTACATTGGTGAGTTTTTTTTCTTAATTTCATCCATACATAACCCAGGAGGCATCTCGTCTAGGATCACAGAGGGTGGTTTTCATCATGGCTCGTTCCACTTCGGTATCTTTTATCTGATACGCATCATCCAACGAATGTTTACCATCCTTCTGAATCCTGAAAAATTATGATGTCCTCCTGTCATCATAATTCTTCAAACATATCCAAAATCAACAGATAGCAAACGGAATCCTACGTCAACTATGCGGTCGTGTCTCGGATACAACCCTCCTGTGACTTTTCGTTTCACTTTATATGGACGTTGAAATAAGATTGTGTACGCGGGTAACAAGATTCATGTCAGGGGGAGTAGAAGTGTGGATTGAACTAAGGTTCAATGAAGAGATAGATTTGTATTCATCCGTCACGTCAATTAGAATAACCGTTTGCTGGAATAGTTCATCAGTCATCCTCGCTCTTACACGCTCGTCAATTCAAGACATGTTGACGTTGAATGCCGAAGTAGTACTAGTCGAAGCGAAGCCACTGAACGGAGAGTCGATTTTCATGTTTTGTCTTCGTTGGACCCTGATTGAAACAAATAGATTCGACGAACTTTGTTCCGCCCAAAATTGTTCCGTTAAATATTGAGTTTGTAGTTTTCTCCGGTTTTTTTTCTCGTACATCTCTCAAATTTCAATTAGTGAATGAATGAAAGACTCTTCGAATTAAATTAAATTCAACACCCTTCATTCTCTCTATAAGTGAAGAGTTTGAGCCAATCACATGTTAGGTCGATTCAATGCAATCGTTGGGACATTAAATTGACATTCATGACATACCGTCGAGCGTTCATCCTCTCTGATAATGATATTGTGAACGTTGAAAGGCAAATTTGCCATTGCCATCTTGAATCAGCGAACCGAAGCGTTGTGTTGGATTAATGGACTGAATTCGGAAACTTAGATCTGTGATATGTGATTATTTGGACAGTGGTACATGATGTGTCCTAAATCATTTGTTAACAAGTATTGTTTACAAAGATCAATAGATATTAACTTCCACAGACTAATCTGTCTTTTGAAGTCATTTAGTCGAAACCGATGCGAAAAAGCAGCGTTTTATCTAATTGCAGGCTTAGAATAAAATTCATCCTTCTCTTCGGAAATCACTGAGTAGTGGGTCTTGCCAGATGTTTTCTGTTTCGATCTTAAAAACATCTAGCAAATCCTGTAACCGATTTTGAATGATTTTCAAGTGTTAACAAGCATTTAAAGCGTTCTCTGCTCCATCATTCCCGACCAGATTTGTTTGACCTGGTGACTATTCCTGACGATGATTCTTCAACTATGTTTATTGATATAATTTATCAAACTTTTTTTTTGTCTATTTGGAGTTGCTTAGCAAAGGGAAAACACCTCCATAATCAGTATAATATTGAATTTCTTCATAGATTTTGTTCCCACATTCTTCTCTGCTTTCATTAACACAACTGTTCCTGTTTTGATTTGTAAATCCTGTTGTTAATCTTCGACTGAGAGATCAATTTTTCTATTGAATCCTAGAAACCGGAAAACAGAATGAAATGTATCAATAATCCATCGTTATTTATTGTGTCAATTCCTATCAGTTTATCTATAAGATTGAATATATATTCTGAATTTCAATATTGTTAGCAGATTAAAAAAAGCTAAAATACAGCCATTCCCTGCCGAACCGATATAGTGGTTCTCAGATTATTGTGAAGTTGGTAGTTTTGTTCCTTATCGCACAACATTAGACCTGTATTTTTTATATTTTCATCGCAGGGCCCATTCCTATTCACAAAATCCTAACTTTTGAACAACTTTTGTTATCGGGACCAAGGTGCTATATAATATATTATATTTTTCCTTGAAAGCTGATGATTTTTACAAAACATATCCAAAAATCAAAGATGTGTTTTTTTTCGTTTTTGAGTTAAGAATTTAAACTCACGAAATTGGATTCTACTCACATAGATCTATTCTAGTCGCATAGGGATATTGAACGAAGACTAAAAACATGTTAACTTTGAGAAATCATAACTCAAAAATGAAGAAAAACACATCTCTGAGTTTTGGATACGTTATGGAAAAAGTCTCAGCTACTAAGAAAAAATATAAAAAATAACGCCCGAAACCATGTAAACTATAAAAAGCACACACGACAAAAGAAATTAGAGGAACAGAGTGCGAAGTCGGAAATTTTAAGTGATTTTTCACATGCTGTAACTTCGTGAAAATCAACGCAAACCGATGGGATGTACATCATTTTGAATCTGCAACTTTCAGGTATAAGAATATTTTACGCACATATTTCTATCGTGGTGTTTAGGTGTAGTGGGCATCAATATCAGGAGAAATGAAAAATCCATTTCGCTCTGTTTTCACAAAGATTTTCTGGTCTAACACAATTTTTTGCTAACCGACTCAACAGCAAATCCAATTAACCTTATCAATCAGCTTTTATTTGGTTTCTTGAACGTTCCTGTAGGACTTTTCCATACAGAGATATTTCAGTTTGAATGAAAAATTACCCCTTCGTCTTGATGATGAATAATTCAATGAACAACCATCGCACCGCAAATCGAAAGGCATTTTAAAAACTCCAATAATTTCTGCACAAGAATAATTTCTTACTTTGGCGAAAAAAAATTAAAATTTTTTACATCGATTTCAAAAAAGTGCCAAAAACAGGATTTTCATAGCGCTTTACAAAACTCAATGTAATTCTTCAAATATCGCAGTAAGTTCTAATGTTTGCAGGCAATTTTTTAAGCCTAGTGTTTTCCCTGAACATCTGTGACCGTTATTGATACTTTCAGCAGTTTTTTCAAAGTTTGGAGTAAATTAGAGGGGCATTTAATCACAAATCGTATCAGAAATATAAAATCCTAAGCGACTCTCAGAACGAACAATTCGTAACTTTCGTTTTCATGCATTTGTAGGTACAAGGATTGTAAGGAGTGATTATACTCACACGTATACACACGCATTTCCACACAAACACGCACTCCTCACCCACATCAGCTAATTGGCTTTAATTTGATATTTCGATCATCTGAATCAGTTCAGTAGTTCAATAGTTATAATTTTTTTTTTAAAAAAGGTAATTTTGGAAAATATGAAAGAAATGTAATTTCGGACCACCCCAAAATCGACATGGTCACCCTAATGCGAAAATGAAAAATACGGGTGTAATCTTTTAATCTATAATCGATAACAAACAAAACTACCAATTTTCACGAATATCTGGGATCCACTATATTGGTTTGGCATGGAATGGCTGAATATTTATATTTTTTTCTAAAAATGACATGTGTATAGGTAAATAGTGATTTTTTATCAGAAATACGATTACTGACTACATTTATATTTATATATTAGGCTGTCAAAAAAGTCCTGCGATATTTCCGCGAGGTGTCGTTGTAAGCGCGTAGTTCTAGTTGTATTCATTGTTCGAGTCATACTATAGCTTGTTGGAAAGGTATTTTTGCGCGCTATAATATAGTCCTTGACAGTGTTTTGTTTGGTTAAGTCGTTCGTGAGTTATAGTGTCGCAAATATGGAGCAAAATAAAGAGAAAATCCGACATATTTTACAGTACTATTTACTATGACAAAGGCAAAAATGCATCTCAAGCTGCCAATAAAATTTGTGCAGTTTATGGACCCGATACAGTTTCCATTTCCACCGCACAACGATGGTTTCAACGTTTTCGTTCTGGTGTAGAGGTCGTCGAAGATGCGCCACGCTCCGGAAGGCCTGTCGTCGAAAATTGCGACAAAATCGCTGAATTAGCCGAGAAAGACCGGCATAGTAGCAGCCGTAGCATCGGCCAAGAGCTGGGGATAAGTCATCAAACCGTTATTAACCATTTGAAGAAGCTTGGATTCACAAAGAAGCTCGATGTATGGGTGCCACACACGTTGACGCAAAAAAACATCTTTGACCGTATCGACGCATGTGAATCGCAATATAATTATATATATATATATATATATATATATATATATATATATATATATATATATATATATATATATATATATATATATATATATCTCCAAGGGGAGCTGCCAAACAAATGAAACACAAATTTCTGCATTACTCGTGAATTAATCAAGCAAACGAAACCATATTTGGCGTGTAGAGGTTTTAGGGTGCAATAAATATTTCTATGCTGGTTAGACACTCCTCCCCCTCTCTAAGGGGGGACTGCCAAACAAATGAAACACAAATTTCTGCATTACTCGGGAATTAATGAAGCAAACGGAACCACAGATGACATGTGGAAGTTTTAGGATGCAATAAATGTTTCTATGGAGGTTACACACTCCTCCTCCTCTCTAAGGGGGGGGGGGTCTGCCATACAAATGAAACACAAATTTCTGCATTACTCGGGAATTAATCAAGCAAACGGAACCACAGTTGAAATGTGGAGGTTTTAGGATGCAATAAACGTTTCTATGGTGGTTAGACATTCTTCCTCCTCTCTAAGGGGAGGCTGCCATACAAATGAAACACAAATTTCTGCATTACTCAAGAAATATTCAAGCTAAAGGAACCAAATTTAGTATATGGAGATTTCCGTAGACAATAAATGTTTCAATGGTGGTTTGACACTCCTCCCCCTTCCTAAGGTGGGGGCTGCATTACTCGAAAATCAATCAGGCAAACGAAGCCAAATTTGGGATGTGAGGGTTTTGGGTACGAGAAATGTTTCTATGATGGTACGACACCCCTCCCTCCTCTGGAATGGAGAGGGAGTCCCATAAAAATAATACACATATTTCAACCAAACATATTCTAACCAAACACGAAAATTGAAAATTTTCGGAAAACTCTGAAGGAAGATGGGAAAATTCGAAAAATCCAATTCGCATATGTTCTACTATTACATATTGATAAGCGTTGTTAGTCCATTTGATGTTTGCGCTAACGAAATCGATCTTGGTTCGAAAGTTGAAATGGATTTTAATGTGATAAACACATTCCTATATCGTCTTCTATCTATATAAATAAAAATGAATCGCCGAATGTGTTGATAAGAGACAAACTCGAGAAAGGAATTGTTCGATTTAGGGCTGTCTTCATTCTATAATATTTTCTGTATCAAACATTTATTCCATGTAACGGAGAAACATGTTATTTGCAAGTGAATGAAAAACCTTGCACGAGAATTGTGTCTGAAAATAATCTGATATCGAGTTTTGGTACAAGTACTGAAATTTTATAGTAAAAAATAAATTTAAAGGGTAGATTAGAAGATCAATCAATGAACAGTTCTGCGATTGGACCCATGAACGTGCGCTTAGTAAGAAAACATTGATGTGATAACGAAAAATAAATTTTGGGCGGGACGAAGTTTGCCGGGTCAGCTAGTGTACTATTTGCATACAGCCAATACAATACAAAAAAAATCACTCCAAATTGGTCGCAGAGCCGAATTTTATTCGTGTACATTTTTATCTAACGATATTACACCATCTTATATTATTATTCTTATATCAGTGTATTATTGCACCATATCACACCAATCAATCAATATAAAATTTTAACTAGGGGAAGGGCGGTAAAGATGGATACCTTAAGTAAAAGTAGATTTTTTTCGTGAATATCACAAAAAATAGGTATCTTACCACGAAGACGGACACTTGAAGGTAAAGATGAACACTAAATGCAAAATTATATTTTGAAATTCAAGTTGATGTACTCAGCAGGTTTTGGAGGTCTTCCAATGAAAAAAAATAAATAGGCTTGACTCAAATCACCTAGAAAGGCCTAGTATTTTTTCTCGTTTTTTCATGTCTAAAATAGCTTCATGCATCCGGAATGACAGAGTCGGATTACGTTCTAAAAACTGCTAAACCAGGCTTTTCCAATCATTTGAGTGAGCGTCAGTCCGTTTGCACCAGTTCGAAAACCTATTTTCTAACTTCCGACATAGACTTCGCATAGAAACTCCTCTCGAGGTCGAAAAGATGTTCCACTAGCTCTTGTTCCTGCTACTGACTGAAAACTGTCGGAAGTGATCCTAATAGAGGTGAACAATTGAAAAATTGAAATTTTCAAAGTACCATATGAGTGTCGTTCTTGGAATGTTGAAATTCACCACAGCTGTGTTCACGGCTTTTACAGCTTCTTCTATTCCCTGTTTTATCCATGATTTCCGGTGGCTCTTGCAAACTTAGTTAGTGGGCAGCTGTTAAAAAAAGGAGGAGATAATCGAATTGTTTCCAAAACATGTTCGTCTTTCCCTTCGGTGGAGTGTCCGTCTTATCAAACTTGATTAGTATTTTTTTTTTCATCAATATTTCTGAGGTAAAAATGAGAAAACTCACCACTGATTCGATAAACTGGAATAAAAGTGATGGTTAAGGTGAAGGTGGAAGCTAGCCATTGTAGTAGTATAGGTAAACCCTCGTGTAAAAATGGGGTAATAGTGTTTGTGAGAGAAGAGCAAAGCACACGTAAATAGATCAATTCACTTATCAGACTGAGTGGCGCTTCATTGACACGAGTCTTTGAATACATTTGAAAAAAAAAATAACAATTCAATACTAAAGTAAAATGTATGAACGATATGTTCCGATGAACAATTGCAAATATAAATATATATAGAAGGTGCATTTGCATATGATTCTGATTATACGCGAGCGTAACATGAGCAAATTTATAACACATGCGAATTGGGGCTCTTTTGGTATTAACAAGTTCTTCCGCATAGTAACTCGATGTTGATAATTCCTTAATATTTTCCTTCGTTGATTGTATTGTTCTCACATATTCACGTTGGAAAGCCTTAACCCTTCTCTTCTTTGGCCGAGGCATTTAGATTGAATTTAATACTTTTCCGTTTACCGTTTTTGAAAGCATAGGCAGCCGTGGCAGTGTTCCGAGCTCTGCAATACAATTTTCTTACCCAATGTTAAAGTTGCTAAAACTTACATTATAGACCCATTAAACGTAAAAATAATAATTGTATTGATATCAACACAACTTTATTCTATTGATTTTCATGACATGGGACGCTATGACTCCGGAATAACATTTTATTGAGTGGTTTTTATAGCTGTTTCGATGATGTTGTTTGGCATCAGTGTCGAAAAAATAACGATGCTTCCACCAATACAAACAAAACCATTGCTGAAGATTGAAAAACGAAAATTTCACTTTCAGAGCACTTGCTCGAGTTTTCCGACGTTCTTCACTATACGGTGCGAAAGCAGATGAAAATTTAATATCTTGTGAGTAATCGATTAAAGTTTGGTTGATATTACTTGATGGGTAGTGTGCAAAAACGATCATTTTCTTCACACTGTTTCGCAAAATTATTGATTTTCTGGCGAGGGGTGAGGGAGGGAGATGAAAGAAATGAGCGCCATTGTAGCAGCCATTTGTGGCTAGCTTCCACCTTCACCTTAAACACTCACGTAACGAAAAATACACAAAAAAATTACCCGATAATAATGAGAACCTTATTTTCTACAGACGAAAATTTGCACCGAGCTGTTCTTTGTAGATTACTTTTTTGTTTTTATTTACAATTTCGGCAGAAGGCCAGCTGTATGTACACAGTGAATGTCAAAAGTATTGATACACTGTATTGCTATTTTATACATCATTCAAGTTTAAAATGAAAATGTATGTCATCAATCATTCATAGGTGTCCATCTTTCCCACCCTGTCCGTCTTTTCCGACTTTCCTCTACATATTTCGAAACGAAAATTTCTGCTATTAGATTCAATGGAATTTCCCCTTTCTGGGTATGTTCTGGGTATGTTTCATTGCGTTTTTTATATCTTTTTCAGTATATATATTTTTTATTTTGCTTTAACACTTGTGTGTTCATCGTGTTCTTTGAATAATAGTTTATGGTCTGAATAGACTCTGTCTTCTGATCTGCATCACATGATCTAGACGGCTTATTTACAGATGCAAAACGTGAGATTTACTGCTCACGAAACACGCCTCTCAATGTTTTGGACCAGATTCAATAATTTCAATTTGGAAGAGAAAAAGTCCATCGGCACTAACAGAAACGAGGAAAATACGGTCATACGGTTCTTAATTTTGGGGGATCTATATCATAAATCTGGTATCCAAAAAGCGGAAAGTACAAAAACGGTCCGAGGTACCAAGTCTTAGGCAATGACTGCTCTCAATTATTAAGCGATATATTTTCATCCCTCAAATATCAATACGACAACATAATGCTAATGGGGGATTTTAACACAAATATGTTGGACATGAACTCGGAGTGGCGCAAACGTTTTGATCAGTTCTTAAGAAACTTGTCGTTTGAGTGTATTGGATCAGAGCCCACTCACTTTCACAAAACAGGTTCTTCACAAATAGATCTCATGGTAACAAATAATCACAATACGATTTTAAAATTCAACCAAGTAAGTGTTCCTTTCATGTCTAACCATGATCTGCTCTTCGCTTCGCTTGATATAGACTGTTGCTGTAATGAAAATTCAATCAGTTTTCGTGATAATGCTGCTATAGATCCTGCACATGTTATAACATTATATAATGTAATCGATTGGCATAGCTTTTATCAAATGAGTAATCCTGATTCAATCGTAGACTTTCTTACTTCAAATGTAAAGAACATGCATGATACGTGCGTCCCGATAAAATGTTATCGCAAATTAAGGAGATACAAACCATGGTTCAATCCCGAAATATCCAAAGAGATTATCATTCGTGATCTTGCATTTGAAAAATGGAAGCAAAGTCAATCTGAGGCTGACCATGCAATGTACAAGACTCAAAGAAACAAAGTGACTAAAATGATAGTAATTGCCAAAGAAAGTTTCATCAATAGTAGGTTTACGAATAACATGTCTTCAAAAGATTTATGGAAAGAATTTGATAAAATAGGTCTAAGAATAAGCCTATGATTCGTCTTCAGATTTTACTGCGGACCAAATCAATGAATATTTCAGTAGTAACTTTACTCTAAGTAATTCAGTAAGCAATCTTGGTAGCACCGATAACAGAATTCCTTTTTTTCAGTTCAATGACGTTGAAGAATATCACATTGTTAAAGCGATTTTTGAAATTAAATCGAACGCAGTTGGATTAGATGGCATTCCCATAAAATTTGACAAAATAATTTTGCCATTAATTATTGAACCACTCAAATATTTATTCAATAAAATTTTCAAATATTTCATCAATATCAAAATTATTCCAATTAGGAAAAGGAAACATCCTCGTCACTTGAAAATCTTAGACCAATAAGCATCTTAAGTGCTTTATCAAAGGCATTTGAGCGAGTGGCCAAGGAGCAAATCAGTTGTTTTATATCCAGAAATAATCTACTCTCTCCCAATCAATCTCTGGACACAGTATCAAAACTGCAATGTTAAGTGTTTGTGATGATATTGAGCTAGTTCTTGATAAGGGAGGCAACATAGTCACGATTCTTTTGGATTTTTCGAAAGCATTCGACATGCTAATTTATGTAAAAAACTTGAAAACCAGTTTAGATTCTGTCCAAAAGCTGTTCAGTTAGTTCGTTCCTATTTGTCTAGTAGATTTCAAACTGTTTTCTGTAATGATCGTTTTTCTTCTATGCTACCAATAAGTTCTGGTGTTCCGCAAGGATCTGTTTTAGGCCCATTACTTTTTTCCTTGTACATCAATGATTTGCCTTCGAAATTGAGTAACTGTGTGGTTCATCTTTTCGCTGATGATGTCCAAATGTATTTCAACTGCACGAATATGCAACAGAAACACGTTGAATTGCTCATCAATAATTTTTTTTTTTTCATATCGTTTATTTACACAGGCTCAGTTACATAGGTTTAAAGGAGCCGAACTCCTTACTGTATTGTTATTAGTATATATACATTTTTCTTTAATTCTAATGTTAATAATATAGGAAACCGATTACTCGCGGTCGACTTCGAGTTTAGAAGGGTGACATATTTTCATTAGGAAAAGGATGGGATGTAAGGAGATGTGTGTTTACACTCGCACTCACATTCACATTCACATTCTCATTCACACTGACACTTCACACTCAATTCTTAAAACTATCCTTACATCTAATATGTATTTACAATTTAACTTATTCTAATGTTAGTAGGAAGGGAACCGATAGCTCGCGAAGGACGAAAAGGAGGGGAAAAGGATGTATAAACAATCACACTCGAAGATCGATAGCTTTAAGGAAAACATATATTTGGGACATGTAATCAAGGTCTAACCGAGCCAACACATCTCTCACCGGCACATTGGACTGCTTTCCTCCAGCCCGAAGGGAGTTTTCTAAATTCGATCTGGCGACAAGATACAACTCGCACGACCAAACAACGTGTTCGATATCGTGGTAACCATGGCCACAACCGCAGAGATTGCTGTCGGCAAGATTAAAACGAAAAAGCAGCGCGTCTAACGAACAGTGATTGGACATGAGTCGGGAGAAGGTGCGAATAAAGTCCCGACTCAATTCCAGACTTTTGAACCACGGATTGAGGCTAACCTTAGGGATAATTGAGTGCAGCCACCGGCCCAATTCATCTTCGTTCCACTTGCGTTGCCAGTTAGCGATGGTATTTTTACGAACTAAAGAATAAAATTCATTGAAGGCGATTTGACGCTGATAAATTTCGCCTTCAATTGCACCTACCTTTGCTAATGAGTCAGCCCTCTCATTACCCGGAATTGAGCAATGTGAAGGGACCCAGACAAAGGTAATGACATAACAGCGTCTGGATAAAGCACTCAAAATTTCTCGTATTCTCTCAAGGAAGTACGGCGAGTGCTTTTCCGGCCTCACTGAACGGATAGCTTCGACAGAGCTAAGACTATCCGTTACAATGTGATAGTGTTCAACAGGTCGTGACGCGACGCTGTCCAGCGCCCAGTGTATTGCTGCCAATTCAGCAATATACACTGAGCAAGGATACTGAAGACTGTGTGAGGTGCTAAAAAATTTGTTGAACACTCCAAATCCTGTGGACTCATTCATAGAGGACCCATCAGTAAAGTACATATTATCACAATTGACACGCCCATACTTTGCTTCGAAAATCGTAGGAACGATCCCCGATCGATGATAATCTGGAATTCCATGGATATCCTGCATCATGGACAGATCAAAATGCACAGAGGAATTGATGTAGTCAGGAAAACAAACACGGTTGGGAATATACGAAGAAGGATCAACCTGCATGGAGACGAATTCATGATATGAGCTCATGAATCCAGAATGAAAATTTAGCTCGATCAGCTGCTCAAAATTTCCGATCACCAATGGGTTCATAACCTTACACCGAATGAAGAACCGAAGAGATAATAAATTGAAGCGATCTTTTAGTGGGAGCACGCCTGCCAAAACCTCGAGACTCATGGTATGCGTTGAGGGCATACATCCCAACGCAATACGGAGACAAAGATACTGAATTCGCTCGAGTTTAATGAGGTGTGTTTTGGCAGCTGATTGAAAACAGAAACTGCCATACTCCATCACTGAGAGAATAGTTGTTCGATACAACATTAGAAGATCTTCGGGATGGGCTCCCCACCAGGTGCCGGTAATTGTACGGAGAAAGTTTATTCTTTGTTGGCATTTTTTACTCAGATACCTAATATGGGCCCCCCAAGTACATTTGGAGTCGAACCAGACCCCAAGATACTTGAAAGACATAGCATGAGTGATCGGTTTACCCAAAAGTTGAAGCTTTGGTTATGCTGGTCTATGCTTCCTAGAAAAAACCACCATCTCTGTTTTCTCCGTGGAGAATTCGATCCCTAGCCCAATGGCCCAGGTTGAAAAATTGTTCAAAGTATCTTGTAAGGGTCCTTGCAGGTCGGATTCGTTTGATCCTACGACAGACACCACTCCGTCATCTGCAAGTTGTCTTAGGCTGCAATTTTGTGTAAGACAATTGTCGATGTCGCTTACATAGAAGTTGTACAAAAGGGGGCTTAAACATGAGCCCTGGGGGAGTCCCATGTAGGAGACCCGACTTACTGTCGAATCCCCGTGAGAAAAATTCAAATGTTTCTCACAAAGCAAGTTATATAACATATTATTCAATAGAGGCGGCAAACCCCGAGAGATCAATACTTGTTTTGTTAATGTCGCCGATTGGGCAAATGATAATTCGTTGATTCTAAATGCACAGAAAACGCAAGCAATATTCGTTTCTCGAAGCAGAAATGTTTTCAGTGAACTTAACATCTCGCTTCAGAATAGTAGAATTTTATTCTCAAATGACGTCGTGAGTCTAGGAGTGACAATTCAGAGTAATTTTGAATGGGATGCCTTTGTATTAAAACAATGTGGAAAAATCTACGCGACTTTGAGAACTCTTAGATGGAAAGCAAGTTCTCTTGGTTCTCGGACTAAACAAATGCTTTTCAAAACTCTAATCTACCCGCATTTTTTATTCCCTGATTTTGTACTAATGCAAGTCTCAGCAAACGTCATAAACTGACTTAGGGTTGCATTAAATTGTTGCATATGTTTTGTTTTCAATTTAAATCGGTTCGCAAGCGTGACTCATTTACAGCACTTTTTAATAGGTTCAAGATTAGATAAATTTTTGAAAATGCGATCAGTTATCCTGTCACATAAATTAGTATCTAGTCGAACTCCTCCATACCTGCATACAAAACTGATGCCTATGAGAAGCCAGCGAGGTAGAAAATTTTTAATCCCCCGTTACAGTACATCGCATTATGGAAGCTCATTATTTTTAAGAGGTGTTAATATATGGAATGAGTTACCGTCTTATATCCAATTAATAGATTCAATATTTCAATCAAAATTAGATATAGTTTTTATTCTTCCAAAAGTATATTTTTGTGAATATGGAATTTTATATAATACGAAATGTAATGGATCACTTAGTCTTACCAGCGGCACTTGAACACAAAAGACGTATGTCTTAAGTTTTTGCAGATCAATAAAATAATAATAATAATAATAATACCAAACGGTACCCACGAGGTCTTAGATAATTCCAACAGCTCACAAGAACCAGCCATTTTGTAACAAAGTTGTTGTTGAAGATTTCCCCCAAACTCATTAATCAATCCGCCCCTTGGCGAACACCGAGCCAAGACATAGCCCCGGTCCGGTTCTCCATCCAAGCTCCCATCATCAGTCATAATCCGGAATACGTAACATCTCTGCCCAGTCACGAAACTCATCCTCATCGGCAATGAAAGTAAAACCCACTTCCTGCTCCGCTTGATGATCTATGATGCCACGCATGCTTCCTCCACTCCGAGCAGCAGCGAAAAGAATCGCACAAAAGTGAGAGTGTTAATTGGCCGCATCGCCAAATGATTCCACCGGATTCCACCGGTAGTCGCACAGAAATTGGACTAGCCGACGGCTGCGCATGCTAATTGACCAGCCGCACTCACCTGCTTCACCTTGTTCGAACAGGTGTGCAAAAACAAAATCAAACTAGAGAAAAAATAAAAGGTGTAAAAGAAACGAGTTCGTGACCAGCGCGTCAGAGATCATCGATCTGCGCTTAGTGCCGGCCGATTCATCCGACGACGACGACGACGAGTTTGGAGTGTTGATTGTTTCGTCCACCGAGAAGTGCTGGGAGCAGACGGCGTCATCCGTTTAGGGTCGTAAAACAGCGAAAGTGACTACGATGGCGCGCGCCATCGGTCAGAAGAAGTAGATAACGACCGGAGGGTGGGCACGGGGAGAAATCAAAACAAAGGGCAATTGGATTCGAGGCTGCATTTACGTCGTTGATGGCGTTGTTTTGGGTTTAGTTTTATTTTACGACGATCGATTCCGGAGGGGAGGCAGACGCCAGTCACACGTTCCCAAAGCCGATCGGTCGGACCATGGGCATGGAAGATGGAGCAGCGTGAGAGAGAGTGGAGTGGTGGTAGATGTTTATGGCAATTCTTTTCCTCTAAATGGGAGATGAATGTGCATAAAGAAAGGCAATCAAGACAATCGATTGTCAGGGGGCTGAAATTTCTCCTAATTTGCTTTTAAAAGCACTCATCAGCATGATTTTTAATGGTATTATGAGCCATAAGACAATTTTCACCCAATATAACGATTTTAGTGTCCGATCATGACTTGGAATAACATTGATCACGTTTTTAATCATCGTTCGGGAGTCTCGATGGGCAGCTGGTTGAAGTTTGTTACATCCCGCTAGCCTGTGTGATGTTGATGACATCGTGAAACTAATCGATATTGAAAAGCTTTCTTCTGATGATATGTGAGTTTGTTTATTTCGTGATATGACAATGATATGACTGACAGCGGCAAACTCGAACGTCGAGAAAAAAGCATGAAATTGACTCCTGTATATTTTATTTTCTATTTCATAGTTTATCAAAGTTGGTTATGAGAACCAATTACTACTCTGGTATTATAAAAGGTTCATTTCCGAGAAAAAAAACAAACACTAAGCAAATGGAACATGTTGTGTGTTTTGTGATGAATATGTTAATATTTTATTGCGTAATCAATAACTTTCAATAACAGCGACGCATCTTCGGGGCATGGTTTAATTCAACTTGTCGATTGTTTCCTTTGAAATTTTGCCCCAACCCTCAGATAATGCTTGAAACAACTCGGATGTGCTTCAATATGAAACATTCGTTCGGTGGTTCACGATTTTCCAAAGGTTTTCTGTGGGATTTAAATCAGGCGGTCGCTCTTCTATTTTGTGTTCATGGAACCATTATTTTTCATTACATTGTCTTGCTGATACTTCCAATTCAGCGATCCATCTTCGGTCTAGGGGCATTTTCCACAATCTCTCTATTCATTATTCCGTAAATACGATGACGAGATTCCACTCTGTTCCCAAAGAATCCAAAGAAGCATCCGGACACCAGAACACTTTGTCTTACTTTCTTGACTAATATATGCCAAGAATAATACATCAAATCGGTGTGGAGGCGATCTGGCGTAGTGGTAACATCCATACCTCTCACGCTAAAGGTCACGAGTTCAATTCTCACTCCCGACATTCTTCCAAAAATGGAAGCAAAGTGACGAACCAGCCAAATGAGTTGAAAGTCACTAAAATACAGATAAAAAAAAAAAAAACATCAAATCGGATGTCCAGGACCAGACTTTGGAGATTTAGAATCTGTAGCATCTGAAGATATCTACATAGGTGTTGAAAATGTAGAAATAGAAGCTACTGAACAGGGCGAGAACGAAACATTAACTTGTAGAACCATCTGCTGAACCATGAAACTACAACCATCTGCAGAACGGCTAAAGTTTGATTAAAAGTATAAATTTATATAAAAACATACCCAAATAATTTGGTTAAGAATGAAAAATTCCTGTCCTGTCCATATCCTAAGCATTAGCTATATAGTAACATCATGTGCTCTTCTCAAGCGTTGACCATTCTTCAGTTTAGCCTTATTATGCTACCATCTAATTCATTTCTACCATTGCATTTTTGTGTATACTTGAAATATATTATAATGAAGGTATTTACGTTGCCCAATGTGTAAAAGCATCCCCTGGTAACTGAATGAATTTGTACTACAGTGTATATGTTTCCTGGCATTACGTGGATACCATCAACATTGTCTAATCAATGATTTCTATGCCAATCAATGATACTAAAGCTAAAGTCATGCTTAAAAATTTGGCTTATGAACCTAATACAGATTTCAATACAGATTTTTTTGAGAAAAAGCTTAGGTAAAAAGATTTTTTTTAGATCAAAAACACAGATCTGGATTTTGTCATGGGTGCTAGACGAAAGCTTATTCGGTCTGTTTTCACAGGAAGCTTGGACTCCTTGGTAATGCTGGAGCAGTTTAATACAGTGGTCCAATGTACGTTGCAGATCGTCAAGGAAGGCTGAACGGCTGTTCTTTGAACGCATATTCTCATGGGCTCGATTTTAAAAGGGTGATTGAGCAGCCTAAATTCGAGATTATTCAACTTCAAGGACTAATCAAGCCAGTAATCATAATTAATGTGGATGAAGACCAGACGAGAACACGTTTTAAAAAGGTGATAGATATTTTCGAAGTATCATTCTAATCAATTGAATTTTGATCCAATACGCGTTACTACAAATGCTTCAGGACGCAGTGCTTTCAATCGTTGAATATCGGATGGCTGCTCTTCCTCGGGAGTAAGTAGGAAACGAAACATTTGAAGTATGCAGGGGAATCGTTAGCTGATGTGTGGAATAATCTGGCGATCGACGGATATTCCCTCATAGCAGAATATATTGAGTTCACAAACTCGATATTAAGTCGAGTGGTTTTCTCGTCACATAAGACATCCCAGGGCATTTTACAAGTAGTGAGATGTAACGGCAGGAACTGCTGCATTGAACCAAGAGGTAGTTACATTTGTGTAAATCAACATCAATTTATATCAGTCCATGTTCTCTATGCTTAACGCCAGATCGGTTGAAAGCACCAATCCCAACTGATGTCAGCATTAATTTTTCGTCTATCAACGTTGCGAAAGTTCTCCCGATGTCACTACTTGCATATAAACTTCCGTAAGAACATTTTATTCCGACCTGGGTAGATACCTACTTTTTTATGCTGGACGAACGACCTTGACATTGTGTGAAGATTAGCGTTACTTGACATAAGGGGGAGGGGGGGTTTTTTGCGTTACTTTTGGTTACACGGAGGGGGGTTTAAAAACGCATTTTTGGCGTTACGTAATTTGTACACGACGCCTTAGGCCGTCCGCACACGGATCAACTGAAACTCGATCTCAACTTGTCCTCATCTCAGCTGTCAAACTTGAGCTCAACTTCGATCCGCACACGAAGCAACTCGAAACTTATCGTTAAGTTTTGTCCGTCATCTTTAAATCGCAGAACCTGACTCTAGAGCTTTTGTGAAGCGACAAAGACAAGGATTTTCATATGAAACACTTTCAAAATAAAAATTATGAATAAAAAATAACTTTTTCGTGTCAAATATGCGTTCTGTGTAATTGAGAATCATATTTCTCACTACTGATGAAACAATCTTGATCGCAAATGGTGTCCAAAGATAATTTTATATAATTGTAATTATTTTTTGTGGGATTATCAGAAAAAATATAGAAAAAGGATTAAATTATGGTCAGCACCACGTGTTTCAAATTATTTAATAAAATCAAAGAAAATATTAAATCAAATTTTAACGATTTAAAACTGCCTTCAGGCCTGCCAATCTCATAGCGATTGTAATTTGTAATATAAACAACAATGCCGCCATAGATGTCGACACCGTAAAATTTCTTCGACGAATCAGTTGAACGAACCAGTGATGCCAGGTCTGGAGATAAATTTGTTTACATGATTTTTCAATTTGTAGCACAGGTTTTTAAACCCGACAATTTTACAATTCTCCGCACATGAAATATATTAGTGAACTAGCTGACCAGGCAAACGTTGTTCTGCCAAATAAATTATTTCTAGTGAATATTTTGGGTGTTGAATAAAACACACTAATGTATTGTAAGTGTGTTTGAATATTTTAACAATCTTTAAAATAAATCGAATGTGATCGATAAAAAAACGAATAGATGATTTGAACGAAAGGTTATATGATGTTTCTTGGTGTATTTCATTAACGTAACTGACATGTTTGATCTCTTAAAAGTTAAACGTCAACTGAAAAAAGTGATATAAGTTTGTCGTAAAGTAGAAAAAATGAAATATAGAAAATCAATATTAATTGCTGTCTCCTTATTAGAAAATACGTGCATGTGATTTTCAACATGGCTTATGCGGGCGCTACACGATTCGTCCAACGTTTCACTCGAACGTTGGACTCAAACATTTGACTCGATGAATCGCCAAATGTTGTGACGAATGTGCTGGTACACGGTGAAGTGAATGTTCGATTCAATGCATTCGGTCCAAACAATCGGCGAGTATTTGGATCGAATGTTTATTGTTTTTATTTATCATCAAAAACGTTAGGAAACTGGATGACGATGCGAGTATTGAAATTGCTGCCGTAGTAATTGTACTGATATCGGGCTGTAAATTAGAAATGCTCGAAATCAACATTATAAAACTGCAATATTTTGCCGAATATTTTGAATTTTATGAATCATTTTCATAGTTCCTTCATCTAAAACTTGTAAACAAACCAATCTGTCAAAGGTAGATTCGGACGAATCGTGTAGCGCTGTATCGAATGTCATCGAGTGTCGAATCAACGAATGACAAAAATCCTTTGACTCGTGCCACTCGCGTTGGAAGGTAATCCACAACGAACGGATTACCTTCCAACGCGAATATTCGTCACTCGACATTGGAGGTTCGTAGCTCGTCAGTCGACTACACGATGCGTCGAATCATCGAGCGTCCAGCATTCGAGGGTGTTCGTAGCATCGTGTAGCGCTGGCTTTAGTTTATAACAGCTTGGTCTCGTTCATAAATAGGAAAACAGCGATACGCCAGCTAACTTCAATGGAGCTGATTAATCGGCCTGTTTGGAATCGCGTTATTTTATCGTTGTCATTCAATCGAGGAGTATTCACATCGGTAATCTAAGTTTGAAACACAGCCATATTGCTTCCTTTATTCATGGATGTTTTTATTACTCTTCACCGATTTGTAGAACTCAATATTCATATATGCATATGAGTGATCGGATTTTACAATTCGATCGAAATCGACTTTTACACTCTTAAATTTGTTCGCCTTGTCGCGAAACAATGGTCAAAATAAGTCATCCGTATTTGTGGTTCAATTTGCTCTCTATCTGATCGGCATAATTCCGGAAATAATTCTAAATTGTTGAAATTTGAATGAAAATTATTATTCGATTTCGTTTGGATGCTAAATTTGTTTTGAATGTGTTTGAATGCAAAATTTTGCGTGTTTATTCCACCCGAAAAACCATTACTATTTTTGCTTCATAGAAATGGAACATGGATACCAATGTTGTTTACGTCGAATTGCGTGGCAAGGTTGTCACATTTGCTCAACTCGATTGGACTTGAGCTTGAACAGAATGCCAAATTGCGCTTTTTCCATTCAACAGAATACAACCAACAATATGTGGGGACGAATACGATCGAACTTCATTTTGTGTTTGAACACACGCGCAATGCATTGCGCTTTGGCCTGGCTATAACTAAAGCTGTGTCGGCGTTGCTCATGATAGTGTCTCGCAAGTGAATGTATTATTCCTCGCACCGCTATTGTTGATTGTGTAGTAAGAATTGCAGTCGTTCAATCTCTACCTTCGCGTATATGTCGACCATAAATTGTTGACACAGCTTACGATATCTTGAATTGGCGTTTCTTGACCATGTCAAATCACCATATGATAAACATAAAAATCCATCGAGCGCGCCCTCTGTTTGTTTCGTCGCTTGTTCATAAATATTAAATCAAAATGAGAAATAATGTTCATAATGAATTAAGTATCTGGGACGGGGTCTCGTTGGTCTAATGTTTATGCAAGAGATTTTTCGTTAAAGAAACCCTTCTGACTTGCACTGTAGTCACGCGTATTCTTGAGCTTGCCACTCCAGAATACATTCAAGGCGTATTGTTCGTCATAGAAATCTCAACTATCTACTAATAAAAATGACGCAAGTAGTACTACGTTGAGAAGGCGAACCTTGGGAACGTTAGTGCCATTGAAGAAGAACATAGTGAGGGTCGTATGAACGGTGTGTGTCAACGATGAATTCCAGATTATTGTTTTTTCTTCGCATTAAATTTCTCGTGTCACCGTGCTGTCATGATTCCAGCAGCGCTTGTGCTTTGGATCTACACACGTGCTCTCCAGCTGATGTTTTATCAGGGTTGATGGCAATAGCGTGATTGTCATTTTGTAATCCGAGCAAATGTGATTTGAAGAATTTCGATAACTCATTGTGCTCATTCAAAAAGGCTTCCAGCTCGTCGGAGATGCTCCCTGCTTTAGATGAATTGATGTTACTTGTGTATTTGTAGATGGATGTTCAATGAAGCGGGCGTTACGCCATCAGTCATTGAACAACTTAAATGAATTCGTTCTGTTGAAAAAACGAACAACGGTTAAATTATTAGAATATTTTTGACACAAAAATAATAAAATCGCAATTAAAAATAAAAATGGGTGGGTTATATCTATGATATAACCGCAAGGTTGACGCGGGACCACCTTAGCTTAGTAATAATTTGTTTGTATTTATGAAACTTTTGATTGAATGAAACAATTTCCGAATTCAATTGAATTTAATATATTTGCGTTGTGAGACCGTGTTAGGGAAACGCACTCTAGTCTACACGAAGGCAAGCGAGTACAAAAGTATTCTCAGTTTGCATGTATTTGCAATGCCGATTTCCCCAGACACCTTGGTTTAGAAGTCTTTATAGGTAAACAGATTTCAGTCGGAACAAAAATATTCCCGACCTGCATGAACTTGCAATCCCAATTTCCCTAGACAACTTGATTCTGAAGCCTGTGTTGAGGAAACATTTTTTAGTCGGAACAAAAATGCCCCCGATTTGCATGAATTTGCAATGCCAATTTTCCCAAGCTCCTTGGATTTGAAGTCTGTGTTAAGGAAACACATTTCAGTTGGACCAAAAATGTTCCGACTTGCATGTATTTGCAATGCCAACATCCCCACGCTCCTTGGATTTGAAGTCTGTGTTAGGGAAACACATTTCGGTGGGAACAAAAGCTTCCCCTACTTTCATGTATTTGCAATGTCGATTTCTCCAACGCTGCTTGGTTTTGAAGTCTGTGTTGGGGAAATCGTAAAGCGGGCCAATCAAAACGAGGCAGCTTGGGCGCTTAACATTTTACAGTTATTCAATTATTTTACTAATGAAAAATAACATTTTGTTAATTGTGATAGATGCGTAGAAATATTCCCTATCAATGATTTTACTAATGAAAAATAACATTTTGTTAATTGTGATAGATGCGTAGAAATATTCCCTATCAATTGATGCAAACATCTTTCCGATTCAGTAGAAAATGTTCGAGTTATAAGCACTCGAAATCTTGCATTTTTTCCTGCGTGTTCAGTGTTTATGTTTTCATATTACCCCCATATACTCCGGTTAGACGTAGTCCCACGTCAATAGGGAATTGGGGTCAAAATTTAAGGTTATATGTATGGTATGAAGTCAAATTTTTGAAAAAAAATATCCAGATATTTTTTTCTGCATAGAGCCACCCTATTCGGTATTAAATGTATGGTTATCGGTATCCTACCGGTATCATATATAGTTTACAACCTATTCTCATACCTACCAAGTATTTTGAGTATAATTTCATCAAAATCGGTCGAGCCGTTTCGGAGGAGTTCGGTAACAAACACCGTGACACGATATTTTTATATATATAGATTGAAAATATTCATTTTGATTAAAACAAACATTTTTGTTCAGCAACAGAATCTATTTCATGTTCATGTTATATTATCATATTATGTTCATGCGGTTGAATATATGAATTTATGTCGGAATTCATATTCATAGAATTCGGAATTCATCTCTTATTAAACTTTAGTCCAAACTAAAAGCATCATAAAATACATGTATAGATTACTTAACGCTTTCACGTACAACACTCTCACTCCTCTCACTCGATGTGAAATGATTGTGCCAAAACGTACAACATCAAATCTTTCTCGTTGTACGCTTGCATATCACAAGGCGCCTAGACGCTCAGCAGAGTAGTGAAATTAATCAATACATGACCCATCGAAGCGTTCGCATTTGGCCTACTCTTGAAAATTAAATCGTACACGAAGGGGTTAATATAGAAATAGAATATTGGAGCAGAAACAGACTAAAAATTTATCAAAGTAAATTGTTCAGAAGAAGTTTCTTTCGTAACATTTTTTAACAGTTAAAAGTTGTGATTACAAACGATAAAATATGTTCTATGAGTCGATTAACCATTTACGGTCGTATGACTGCTCTCAGTCCCCACAGCAAGGAGCCGTACTAATATTATATTTTATGCAACCATATATTAGTTTACACTTTTTCTGAACAAATCTTAATGTATCGTAAACCTGTTCAAGAATTAATACGAAGCTCTTATGAATAGAAGATAACGGTACAAAACAAAAAACTAGAAGTGGGTTATATCTTTGATATAACCGCAAGGTGGACGTAGGACTAACGTTGACTTAGCTATCAATAAATAACAAGCATATAAATCTTTCAAATCGTTTCATCTTTCGAATAAAGTGATTATCATACCACTTCGTTTAGCCGGAAAAGAATTATTAACGTTCAAAGAGGGAATCGATTCCTCCTCGGAAATACCCAGCACAAAAAGTACCCACTTCCAAAGCCCCGACAATTGGAATCATCGGAGCAAGATTATTAACGCTTGAGAAGGAATAGATTCCTCCTCGGAATTGCACAGCGAAAATGAGACCCCCTTCCCAACAATTCCAACTTTCCGAAAGCTACGATCGATTGCAGCATTCGTAAACAAATAATTTTATAACGCTGCTTTTATGAATGTGATTTCTTCGATATGTAATCAAATATCCACTTCGATCATATCCACTACATCGTATCATACCATATCAAATCCATAGATAATCCGCGTGCAATAGAACCCGCTACTTGCATCTAATTTGCTATGCCAATTTTCCCTGGCTCCATGGTTTAGAAATCTGTGTTAGGGAGACATTCCGATTAGCAGAAAAGCATGCGAGTACAAAAGTACCCGCAGCACACATTTATTTTGCTATGCAAATTTCCCCATGCTTCATGATTTTGAAGTCTGTTTTAGGGAAACATTCCAATTTGCAGAAACGCAAACGAATACATAAGTACCCGCCGCTCACATCTATTTTGCAATGTCGATTTCCCCAGGCTACATGATTTTGAAGTCTGTGTAAGGGAAACATTTCAATTTGCAGAAACGCAAACGAGTACAAAAGTACCCGCTGCTTGCATCTAATTTGCTATGCCAGTTTCCCCTGGCTCCATGGTTTTGAAGTGTGTGTTAGGGAAGCATTTCGATTTCCAGAAACGCAAGCGAGTACAAAAGTACCCGCAGCTCGCATCTATTTTGCAATGTCGATTTCCCCAGGCTTCATGATTTTGAAGTCTGTGTTAGGGAAACATTCCAATTTACAGAAACGCAAGCGAATATAAAATACCCGCTGCTCTCATCTATTTTGCAATGCCGATTTGCCGAAACACAAACGAATACAAAATACCCGCAGCTTGCATCTAATTTGCAATGCCAATTTCCCCTGGCTCCATAGTTTCGAAGTCTGTGTTAGGGAAACATTCTAATTTCCAGATACATAAGCGAGTACAAAAGTATCCACTGCTTACATCTATTTTGCAATGTCGATTTCCCCTGGCTCCATGGTTTTGAAGTCTGTGTTGGGGCAACTTCCATCCATTCCAGCGATCCTACCTCAATCGTTGCGCAATTACAACTGAGTGGATTTCCGAGCGTCACTCGCTTATATACCGATTGGTGTGATTTCAGTAGCCTGTTTTGAAAGCAATTTTTGGGGCTATTGAAACAAATTTTTGGATCAACAAGTAACAAGCATATAACGCGTAGACATTTTATCTTTCGAATGAAGTGTTTATCATGCTATTTCGTTCAGTTGTTTAGGAGCTATAAACGCTCAAAATCTCGTTCTCCGGCGTAACGCTTTCGTTTTCGAAAGTTTGAACTTACACCCCAGTATAGAAATTAAAGACGTAGTCCTACGTCAAAAAATCTTTATTTTTCATAATCTTACACGTTATGCTTCACTGCTATTTCAAGGGATATTATTGCTGACCAGTATGACACCCATATAAAAATTTATTACGACCGCAAAGAGTTAACATGTGTAGGCAAACAAAATATGTAAAAATATATTTTTAAGTTAAACGGTTTCATTGTGATTAAACGCAATAATAATACAGGCTTGCCATTTTGTAGCGGCGACCTTTTTGGAATTATATTGCTCATAATGTAGTGTATTCTCCAAGTCGAGGCTATTCATTTGATACACATATTCCAATCAATATTTTTTTTAAATATATGATATCAGTCATTTTCTAGCTGCAGACAAACTGGATTCTTCATATTATGGAATACGCATAATAATAATGACAACATAAATAAAGGTGTGTACTAAATTCAAAAGTAAACAATCAAAAGGAAGAAAATCTGTCATTTGATTTCCATATGCGGGAGTTGCATAAAAATAAAAAATAAAGTAATTGGTCTTATTGTAACTATTGCCATCTTCAATTCAGATTTTCCATAGATAACTGTGTTCTACTAGTCAAGCCCTTCCATTTGATACCCATATTGTCATCAATACAATAATATAGTAATGAATTCTTGAAGTATATTTTATTTTTTGTAAACACATCTTTCATTTGATAAAATAAACTTACACAGATTCACAAAAAAATGATCTGGAATCTTTTTAACGAACCACAGAAAATGACGCGAACAAAAATTTAACGAAAATGTTGTCAACCTGAAACAACTTGACTTGCTAGGTTGCTTGCAACAGGTTGATTCAACCTTGTCAACTGGTTGCCCCGTGTGCGGACTCCCATTTAATTTCACATGCTTTCAATCTTCGTCAAGCTGAAGTTGGTTTTCAGTTGCCCCGTGTGCGGACGGCCTTACGTGTTTGCAAGGTCTCCGCATACTGCGAATCTGGTTCAGAAATGATGTCGGAAAAATTTAACTGTCTTTTCGGCCAAAAATGGATGGTCTCCTAGCTCAACAGATCTGAATCTCGTCGAAGGTAAATGATCAAAATGTGTCTAATTTGACCAAGTTCAAGGCAGTGATTCTCCGGATTTGGAATGAAATCCCGATGAAGGTCGTGCGTGCCGCCTGCGACGGATTTGAAAAAACGTTTGAAACTGGTCAAAACGATTGAAGGCGGTGAGGCTCGCCCTCGCACAACAATTTCACAAATAAATGCATTGTTTGATTGGATAGTACCCCAGAGCTTAGAAATGTTAACATAAATATCAAAAACAAATGAAAATATCTATAAACACACTTTTCAGGAATACATGAAACCCAATGCTGAGCAATACGTTTCGTTTGTATGGACTTCCACGCATGACGTTAATTCTCAGCGTACTTTCAAACATGTGAAGCAATGGCTGTATATTGATGTTTATCTTAGCCACCTCAAAGCTGGAAGTCTAACGCAACGATTGTAAACAGTTCTTGCTCAGAAAGGATTCTACACTGAAAACCACAATCTCTAGAATAATTCCTAGCTCTAACGTTACTTCCAATCATCATCAGTCAAGCGGACAAATGACTCCACAATAACCTATCTAACACCCAGTATCAGTGATCCTCCTCCCCGGGCACTATCAGAAATGCAAATCCTAGACGCATCCGTGGATGTACACAAGCTGCATACTCGCAGAACACACGATTAATTATCATCAAGTTTCTGGAACATTAGTCACCCAAGCGAGAAAGAGACCGGAGCGAGCGCTGCCAGAATCTACATCCTGCATTTAATCTAAGGTTGAGCTTCCCAACCCCAGATATGCACACACACCGTCAGTCAATACACGCACTCAACACACCTACACAAACTGGTGGAACCAGGAAGGTGCGAAAATCACTTATCACGCAAATCCAGTGCATCTCTCGCACCTGGGTTGAGATTTCGCGTGAGCAATCGTGCGATAGCATAGCAGTGTGTCGAGAACAAATGATGCTCATGCTGAGGTGTTTGGTTTCATGTTACGCGGCCCGTGTAGGTGTTTGGTGGGACTCAATTTGTGCATCCACTCCGTGTGTAAATGCGATATACACAATTAGGTGGACAATTGGGATGATGACAATCACACGACTGACAGCGATTTATTGCACAAGTATCAATTAATGATTGTAAACATACAAATTCACGATACCGTCGTGCGCTTGCATCTCCCATGAAGCGGCTTAGCGAATGAGCCGGAAGAAGTTTCAGATTTCCATATTTGAAATATGTATCGAAGTGTTACGTAAGAAAATGGCGTTGAGTGGATCATGAAAAGGTTTCGTGCATTCTGCGCGTTTTGCCCATCCATTTTTTTCAATTCGTTAACCCATTAGTACCCAGCGTATGAAATTAAATACGCAAAAATTCCCGTTTTTGAAAAACTGTTTTTGATGAAACTAAAGTGTTAAGTTAAGCTTTGGCGAATATGGTTTGATCACCTAAAAATCAACAAAATGTAATAACAATTATTTATTTATCCTTGGTTGGAACAGTGGAAACGCCAGTTTCATCAACATTGTAAATGTCACACGAAGGAAAACGATATTGAGCTCGTATTTCTCCCAAAGTTCGAAAAAATGAGTCGCAATTTTCTTTATTAAATAAATGCCATTAATCGAGCCACCGAGGTATTTTCTGGATTGGTCTCTTTTTCGCTTCTAAGTTCTAATCATCTGGAATAAAAAACCAAAAATTAACATAACTTGCCCCAAGCGACTTTTTCATTGAAAAAATTTAGCTGAAAAAAAATCATGATTGAAACTCGCCGGAAACAAACCGATTATGTACAATAGAGTTCCTTTATCATGTATAAAATTATTTTGTAATTTTAACTTTTCTCATAAAGTGGATAATGAAATTTAAAAAAACGGAAAAAAAATAACAAAATCGCGATTTTCCACATTTTTATTTTTCACTTTTTTTTTGTGATAACATTTTCGGCAGAGTTACCGAGTACAAAGTTTGGCCTTGTTATGATGCATCTTTAGTAAAAAGTAGAAGGCGCTACCTTCATTACAACGGGTCAAATTACCGTAATTTTGCCTCCCTCGCCAACTTGCATCCCTCTCCCCTACCACATGACAATTTAGGAGTGTTTTTGTGTCAGTGTCATTTTATCTGTCATTTTTGCTGTTTTGTTGTGTATTGAAGCTTGGAAAGTGGAGACAGCGATGTGGATGCTGGAGATAGTGACTCGGGGACGGCCCTTCCAATTTTGGCAAACAAGTGAATGTCGAGAGCAACATTGAACGAGGCCAATCACAAGAATGCTCCTCGGGCAGCAGCAAGAAGCGGAGAGCCAGACACTGGGAAAAAATTACCTTAAATTCGGATGCAGATGCAGCCGTTGTTCTTGAAGGACATTCACCTGATCTTAGTGATCTCTGCTCGAAACATAAATGGTCTGCCGTTCGGTCTGCAGGTTTCGTCGGACTAATCACCACAGAGACAAATAAGTACGCACTGCCAAAAGGAGATACAAGATTCCGTGTGACCGTACCGGAAATGTACAAATTTCTAGGAATTGAACCGTGGGACAATTATGCGTATAACGGCAGTACACGAAAGTGCTAATAAGCCATGAAAATGGTTGTTGAAGTTGAATTTTATGAAATAAAACCGTTTTGTTCGATATTCAAATGATTTCCGTTTTTGATACTGTATCGGCTCAGCGTATGAAACTTCATACGTCAGATATCTCAACTTCCAAAGAACTCCAAACCAAAATATTGCATTTCCCCCCCGTTTCGGGACAAACCTAGATGGACTAGAAAGTTTCGTGCCATATGGATCAAGTTCTTGTACACCTGGGCAGTAATGGGTTAATACACTGCGTTTCACAACTATAGAACCACTAATTTTTTCTGAGTTTCCAGAGATATGTAAGATGTCGGTTGAATTGAAGTATATAGTGTTGGATATAATAACTATCTTCATTTAAAAGACTGGCCATTTGAACTGTATTGTTGTGTTCAGGCACGAAACATTCAAAAAACTAAAAGTCCAGTGTTTCATAACTATAGAACCAGATGGATAAACTCTCACTCCTTTACAAAATTAACGTCGATTTCACATGAATTACAATAAGTTTCTAATTCGTAGGTCATCTTTAGTTCTCAATCAGTTCAAATAACCCATTCGAGGTGGTTTGACCAAGCTGCACCATGTTGTAGTGTGTATCTCGTTCTACGCAGAAGATACTGCTCGTTTAAGCTCGAAACTATGTAGTAAATACTTTTCCTACAAATTTTTCATAGGTAAATAAGCTTAGTTTTCTTTGAACGTTCATTTTTATTGTGCGCCAATATTGTTATATTCCATCACAATCAAATTAAAATCTGATTTTGTGGCGAGCGAAGAAGAAAAGGCGAAACGAAACATAATCGACTTTGTATACGTGCACTCTATATTTATTTGAAAATTGCTTCGAGTATTGGGATGTTTCGTGAAACCTCAAGTATTGGAATCAATGTTTGATATAATAAAGCTAAGACTAAAACTAAGGATGATTTGAAATTAATGAATGAGATACACATAAGCATACCTATCTCAGGACCCTCCATTGATAGATCTTCTAATTGGCCTTTTTCAAATTGACCTGGCGTTTTCAAAGTCTTGGAAGCGATGTTGACACAAGCTCCACCACTCCAGCCTTTTATGCAAGGGTGGGGTTCTCCTGGGACCCGCTTTCACAGTTCGATTTCCTTGGGAGCTGCGAGGCATCTGGAATAGATGGAAAGTATGTCCCAATTACCTTCAACTAACTGGAAATCATGCCAGGCTCCACTCAAAGTGTGACGGTCTTACCCCAACAGCATACATTTTTTAAAAAGAGACCATTTCTATTAATTTATTGCTTTAACTTAACTCGAATCCCAGTGATAGTTAACAATCCAGGGGACAAACTGTAGCACAACGAATAAGGATTTGAAACCGCGTGCAAGAATAAAAGCTTAAATTCCCTTTACCGAAAAATTACATCCGGTTGCACATTATCGGCACTCGCGTTTGTTTTGATTAATATTTTAACATTTGACGAATTACGGTGAGTCGGATTTGATACTAACATGAACAGTGCTCAAAAACATAGCTAACTAGAGTTTTCTAGTTAAACTGAAGGGGTGCCGGTCTTACCCCTAGTGACGGGCTTACCTCCAGTTTCCCTAGATGCTTAAGTTTCTGCTTGGCGATCGTTCAAAATCGTAAATACCAAACAACTTTCACTTGATACTTTGATAATTCGAGAGTAATTCAACACTTTTTCCAGTTTCATGCCATCGAATTCCAGAGAATAACAGCTCTGAAAATTGGAATAGTTCGAAACAAAACGTTATTCTCAGCTTCACTAAAGACAGTTGAAGCATGGCTACATAGCTTCAGACAGATAGTAGGGCAAATGATCTTGGTTTGTCCGATTTGGGGTGTTTTTACGCAACTTTTCTTCATGAAAACCACATATAATCGATATGAGTTTGGGTTTGTTGAAAAGCCGTTGGCGTTTTAGGCGTTGAAATTATTCAAATTTTCATGTTTTTTAACGATTTTCCTCAAAGAGGAATTATGATCATGGTTTGACCACCTCTGATCATGGTTTGTCCGGCTTTGGAAATCACCAGTTTTGAATGAAAACATTCGAATTCTCAATTAGATGTTGCATTTATCATTGCTTGAGTTTACTGTCTTCATATTGATCCATTCATAATTTAGGCTTTCTTCAGATAATTGCATTTCCTTGGGCATTTCAAAAGTGTTCATCTCAACACACTCAACATAGAGAAACTTTATTTCTGCTATGCGCGAAGGACACAATAAACAAACTGCAGCGCACTAAGCGGTTGCCATAGAAATCATGTGGACAAAACAACATTATTGAATTGGACAACTCATGATCAGAATGATGATTGATGATTGAGTTCATCAAAATGTGTTAAGGTGAAGGTGGAAGCTAGCCAAATGGCTGCCACAATGGCGCTCATTTCTTTCATCTTGTTTACGATAATTTTGCGGAACAGTGTGAAGAAAATGATCGTTTTCGCACACTTCCTATCAAGTAATATCAACCAAACTCTAATCGATTACTCACAAGATATTAAATTCTCAGCTGCTGTCGCACTGTATAGTGAAAAACGTCGGAAAACTCGAGCTAGTGCTCTGAAAGTTAAATTTTCATTTTTCAATCTTCGGCAATGGTTTTGTTTGTATTGGTTAAAGCATCGTTATTTTTTCGACACTGATGCCGGACAACATAATCGAAACAGCTATAAAAACCACTCAATAAAATTTTATTCCTGAGTCATAGCGTTTCATGTCATGAAAATCAATAGAATAAAATTGTTTTGATATCAATACAATTATTATTTTTATGTTTAATGGGTCTATAATGTAAGTTTTAGCAACATTAACATTGGGTAAGATAATTGTATTGCAGAGCTCGGAATACTGCCACGGCTGCCTATGCTTTCAAAAAAAAGTAAACGGAGAAGTATTACATTCAATCAAAATGCCTCGGCAAACGAACAGGAGAGGAAGGCTCTCCAAAGTGAATTAAGGAATTATCAACATCGAGTTACTATGCGAAAGAACTTGTTAATACCAAAAGAGCCCCAATTCGCATGTGTTATAAATTTGCTCATGTTACGCTCGCGTATAATCAGAATTTTACTTCATATGCAAATGCACCTTCTATATATATTTATATTTGCAATTGTTCATGGAAACATATCGTTCATACACTTTACTTTAGCTTTGAATTATTTTTTTTTTCAAATGTATTCAAAGACTCGAAATGATCTATTTACGTGTGCCTTGCTCTTCTCTTACAAACACTATTACCCCATTTTTAAACGTGCGTTTACCTATACTACTACAATGGCTAGCTTCCACCTTCGACCAAAAAAAAAAGTTCAATCATTTTGATCCCCTTTTCAAATTTCATATTTTCAGCCTTCTAACTGCAGGAATGTTTATGATGTTGGCCCCGTTTGCTGCCCCTAGCTGTAGAAATTTGTGTTATTTTGTCATATCAGTCATATCGGTCCCTCAATACAGATTTTTTTTATCATTTTGGACCCCTAGCCAACTAATTTCACATTTTTAATTTCTATAGTTTTGGCATAAACCATATCGTATCATGTTTTCAGGCTCCTAGCTGCAAAAAAAAATGTAAGAGGTTGTGCCTAGGACACGACCGCATTTTCGACGTAGAACTACCGAATTTTATCAATCAATCCGCTTAGTTATTTAGTTACACGTTCGTAATAGTAAACTACTTCTGTAGTAAAAATTGTAACTTAAAATTTGGAAAATTTCAAACTGCCTTTGATAAACTGATAGAGAATAATATACTTTCCTAAACGGAACATACGTCGACGCTTTATTAAATATAAAACATATTATATAATACGAGGGTTGTTCAAAAAAATAAATATCAGTGCCTCACAAATCGCGGAAAAATTAAGTTAGGACAAAAAACAAGGTGATTTTCGTAATCTACGTTTAATTTTTTATGTTGCTATTTTCACGTTTTCGTTGTTCTTTACGCTTGGTAGATAAAAAGCTAAAAGAAGAGGCAAGCTGCAAGTTTTTTTTTCCGAGAATGAGAATAATAATTGCGCAACTCGGATAGGTCTCTGCTTTCTAAAAAAAAAGTTTTTTTTCTTAGACGCACATATGCTTTTTTTCATCCTCAAAATGTTCACCCAATTGCGTAATAGTAAATCTGAAAGCGAGGGAAGTAGTGACGACGAAATAGTGCGAAGTGCTAGAAGAAACGTTTAAATATTAATTGATTAAAGGGTGTGTCACATCAAATTGCATCACGGAAAAAACTCTGTAGAAATTAAATTTTTAGGAATTATATCTTCAGCTTTCGCTTATAATTAGATAGGAGTGTATACATCACGTTGGCCATGCTTCACTGTAAATTTTTCGTAAATTTGGAAAAATGTCGTCGAACGAAAAAGAGCGTCGTGAATTAATCCTGCGCACTCATTTCGAGAATCCGGAGTTGTCACATCGGGACATCGGTAGGATGCTGGGAATCGTCCAATCCACGGTCAGCAGAGTACTAAAACGATACTTCGAGAACCTAACCATCAACCGGAAGGTGAAGAACGGCAAAAATGGATGCTCCGTCAGTGAAAAAGATCACAAGCGCGTAGTTAAGCAGTTTAGACGTGATCCGAGAAGTTCGGTCCGGGATGTCGCCAATAAGCTGAATTTGTCAAGTTCATTCGTCCAGCGGACCACGCAGCGGGGGGGGCCTGCGTACATACAAGGTTCAGAAGGCTCCTAACCGCGACGAAAGGCAAAACATGGTGGGGAAGACGCGAGCCCGGAAGCTGTACACCGAAATGCTGACGAAGCCGCATTGCCTGATGATGGATGACGAAACCTACGTCAAAGCGGACTTTCGTCAGCTGCCGGGCCTGTTGTTCTTCTCCGGAGAGGACAAATTCAGCGTTCCGGAGGAGATTCGCAAGCAGAAACTATCCAAGTTTGCCAAAAAGTACATGGTGTGGCAAGCGATCTGCTCTTGCGGAAAGCGGAGCGGAGTAAACGGACAGGTTTACCTTAAGGAGTGCCTACAGAAGCGCTTACTACCACTATTGAAGCAGCACGAGGGCCCGACCATCTTCTGGCTGGATCTCGCTTCGTGCCACTATTCAAAGGACGTGTTGGAGTGGTGCGAAGCCAACGGGGTCACCTTCGTACCAAAGGAAATGAACCCGCCAAACGCGCCGGAGCTTCGCCCAATAGAGAAATATTGGGCGATTATGAAGCAGGCCCTCCGGAAGAACCCAAAAGTTGTCAAATCGGAGGCGGACTTCAAGAGAAAATGGATTTCTGTTCAAAAAAAACTACAACCTGACGTTGTACAAAACCTTATGGACGGGGTAAAGAGGAAAGTGCGAGCATACGGGCTTGGGCTCGAAGTATGAATAAGAAGAAAATGCCAAAAGTTGTTTAATAGTTTTTATTTTACTGTCTAAAATTTTCAAAAGGATCGGTCTACTGGGCGAATTTCTACAGCGTTTTTTCCGTGATGCAATTTGAAGTGACATACCCTTCATGTGATTTTTTGATTTTGTGATTTGAGTGATTTTTCTCAAACGGTTTATTGATTTTCCAATAAGTTTGTCACCATTATATTTTAATTGGACATTTGGTTTTTCAGTTACAATTTTTTGAAAGAAAGATCAATCATTTTAATTACGCCCTTCTAAAAAGTCAGTCATAATTCAAATTGGTCATCTATATAAATAAAAATGTAAGGCAAAATCTGTTGGTAAGCGGAAAACTCGAAGAAGGAATGGTCCGATTTTAGCCTTCTTTATTGTGTTGTATTCGTCTCTTCCCATAGATCAATATAGTGGAGAGGAAGATCGGAAAATCCTGAAGGAAGGTTGGAAAATTCGGAAAATTTATTTCCCACATGTTTGAAAATTACATCATAATAAGCGTTGTTAGTCCATCCGATATTTGCGCTATCGAAATTGATCTTTGTTCGTAAGTGGAAATGGGTTTTCAGGCGAAATAACGCATTTCCATATCTTATATCTACAAATAAAAAAGAAAGGCCAAATGTGTTGGTAAGCGCAAAACCCGAGGAAGGAATAGTTCAATTTGAGTCATCTATATTTTGAATGCGTTTGAATTTGAGTCATCTATTCAAGAATGCAACATTGTGCTAATATAAAATCCGACAACACAACTTTTTTTTTCAATTCGAACACTGCGATTAGATCAACATCGTTTTTTTTTATTATTTATATCCCTTCTGTATTGTTTCGACGAATTTCCTTGATATATGCCAATAACTGTTCTCATACAAAGCGCTTGATTTCATTGTTTGATTTTTTTGATACTCAAATAACCAACCAGCTTTAATGAAAATATTCGAGAGTAGATTCACAAGTGATATTTTTACATGAATATGGAGATAATGTAAATGGAATTTGGCAGGCAATAATGAACTTCTCGGACAATCTTGAAAAGAATCCAAGAATTTGAAACAAATCGTTACTATTAATAAGACTATCATTTTTATCAATAAAAACATGTAATAGGAAATAGAAACAAACTTGAAATGAAATTTAAGCGGAAAATATATAATTTTCTTGACTTTTTTCTCCAAAACCTGTCCACGTGCAGAATAGGGGGAGGGGTATAAGAAATGTCCACGCCTGTCCACGGTGGGGTAGGGGTGTCTAAAATCATGCTTTTCCTGTCCTGGTATGTGGACAGCCCCTAATCTGCATATACAGATTCTTGGCCAGAAAAAAAGCTGTGGCAACACTGGCCGTGCGTGTTTCTATTTGTGTGATATCAGCATTAGGAATGAATGAAGTCCGCTCGCTTGACCTTGAAAATCCTTCCAGTAATGCATAGCATATCGAACAAATCTTAGGGACTTTTCGATTCGATTGGTATAAAATACGTCAAAATCTGTTCGAAGCAAAAATAGTTAGGGGTAGTGGGGGCAAAGTGGTCACCTGCTTGTTTGGTAGTATAACTATTGACTATAGATGCCGTATTGATAGTCACCTTATGTTTGAAGAATTTAATGACTTTTGAGTCACCCTGTACTTCAGTAGAGCTGTCGCATGTCAAAATACAAATAAAAACAGAAATTACTCTCTAGATAGCCATTCGGCCGTAGCTCTGTGCGCATGGTATCTAAGGAATTTCTCGTGAAATTTAGTTTATTTAATCTGATGTATTGGACAAATCATCAGTTTGGACGACTGTTCACATATTCTAGTAGAGGTGAACAGATATTTTGTTTAATCTCAGCGATTAATTAACATAGAAATTATTTTGATGTTTGGGGGCAAAGTGGTCATAGGTGAATAACAACTTACAATGTTCTGTTTACTAAAGCTGATATACCTCATCACATTCTGCTTTTGAAGAAGATCTTTTTGTGGCTTTGACCCTTGATGAATATGCCACTCCAACTAAACCAAAACTCATTATGCGGAACGTTATGTGTTTTTTACTACGTTGTTGTATGAAAGAGAAAGTTTTTAATTGGGACTTTAGGTGAATACGCCAAGCTTATTTCATACATGTAGCTACTATATCAAATATGATTTGAACAAATTTGGACGAAAAGAACGCATAAATCTATCCTATTTAGCTTGATATGTGCGGGTGACCACTTTACCTCCATTAGCATTAGCATTGAGCAAGTTGCACAATATCGTAGGTGGTACGAATTCAGAACTGTTAAGTTAAAAACTAGCCTCCATCCGTTGCTGATGATTGGTAATATCTCTTAGATGAAGGCATGCTTTCTCCAACAGTAAAGAATTGCCCTGGCCACGTCCTTGCAACTGCTAAGGAAAGGGAAGGAATGTTAGTTCGACATTTACTTAAGAGAGATGCAGAGAACTCTACGACCTCTCATAAATGTCTCGGGAAATTAGGAATGTGTTAGTAGGGTAGGTAAGCCATAGGATACACTCAGCCGGTGTTACTGGCTTAACTTGTTATTACTATTACTATTACTATTACTCTTACTATTACTCTTACTATTACTCTTACTCTTACTATTACTATTACTATTACTATTACTATTACTATTACTATTACTATTACTATTACTATTACTATTACTATTACTATTACTATTACTATTACTATTACTATTACTATTACTATTACTATTACTATTACTATTACTATTACTATTACTATTACTATTACTATTACTATTACTATTACTATTACTATTACTATTACTATTACTATTACTATTACTATTACTATTACTATTACTATTACTATTACTATTACTATTACTATTACTATTACTATTACTATTACTATTACTATTACTATTACTATTACTATTACTATTACTATTACTATTACTATTACTATTACTATTACTATTACTATTACTATTACTATTACTATTACTATTACTATTACTATTACTATTACTATTACTATTACTATTACTATTACTATTACTATTACTATTACTATTACTATTACTATTACTATTACTATTACTATTACTATTACTATTACTATTACTATTACTATTACTATTACTATTACTATTACTATTACTATTACTATTACTATTACTATTACTATTACTATTACTATTACTATTACTATTACTTGTGGTATCTGTTGAAGGAATTTGTTAATAAATTGTAGGATGTTACGAATGCGCCTGAAAGGCGTTGTCTTAATAGAAGCTGTATGATAAGAATCAGTTAGTTTAATTTTGACATTGATAAAGGAAAAATCCGCGGGAGTAAGGGAGTCTCTGTAACCCTCTCTATATCTTCATCATAATAATTATATACTCCAACTGGTGTTTAAATTATAATAAAGAATTACCGCAAGATTGAGTAAAATGCCCCAGATATAAGGGTAATACCAAAAAGAAAATATAAATAAAAATTGAGTAGTAAAATTATGCAAATTTATCGGTGAATTGCGGTTAATGGATGTGTGAAAATAAATCAATCTAGAAACTAGATACAATACAGAGTGTGGGGACTAATCACCTAGAAACAGAAAAGAGAATCCAGTCAGTCTCATTCTTCTCGAACAAAATTATCAACACTCAACAAGGAACATGCTCCACATGAAGGAGGAAATGAAATCTTGAAATAAAGTTATATTGTGAATAAATGTTAGTATATAATGAATAAAAAAAGTATAATACAGTAGAACCCCCATTATCCGCGAGCGGATTACCCGCGGTGCGGTGCGGTATTTCGCGGATAATCGGGGTTCTACTGTATATAGTAATATTGTTATATAATATAACATTAAAATAAAAAATAAAAATATATATATATATATATATATATATATATATATATATATATATATATATATATATATATATATAATACACCAACTGAAACCTTTAAGGGGGGATCCTGGGCTGGAAGTCGAAAAAAATTAATTATATTTGCATTCCTGGGCAGCCCATGCCCACTGCGATACATGAATTCGTTGGAAAATTACAGCCAAAAGTATGAGGTCACCTCAAGGAACATACTATTGCTGCGCGAGCCTTCATAGGCGTTTCATTCGAAACGATGTTTTTCAGCTGGTGCCATCGATATCTCTACCGATTTGGCAGGCAATCTACATCAGCATGCAAAAATGAATTATCATAACCGTTTTTTTGAAATACAACCCCTTCAATTTCCTATGAGCCTCCAAACAGCGATCCTTCATGAAAAACATCTCATTTCCAACAACAATGGGTGCCATTTTGGCAATCATTCGAACTTTCAAAGAACCCTATGTAACGCTTCAGGACTTGTCCCAAGATTTCAAATTCATTGGAATTCGCTCCGCGACACTCCACCGCATCAGAACCGATTTTCAGATAGCATCTACGAATCAATTAACAGCTTAATAATAACCATTCCTGCACTCAAAAAATGGAAACATCTTCATCTTCATACATCTTCAAATATACTTCAAACAACACCCAAAACACCCGAACACTTCGCTCAATTTCCAACATCCGATAATAAAATCATGAAAATTAATTATTTTTTTGCCCTCCAGCCGAGGGTCTCCCCATTGAATTAAAAAAAAAATTTGATACTGATGATTTACATTAATATGGAGGAAACCCCGCGGAAGGGAGAATGCTTCAACTATATCTTCTCCCGCAGATACAAACCTCTACACCTCTTCATCTTAGCAGTTATATGTTAAACTTGATTTTTGAAACACAAGTGGAATTTATTGGAAAACTAAAAATCTAAAAATTATAAGTTCAAAATATACCATTCGCCAATTCGAAAATGTTACCCATAACCATAATCGAATGCCAGTGAAACACAATGTAGGAAGAATGCAAAAGATGTGTGTGGGGTAAAATAAGAGAATAAGAGAAAGGATTCAAAACAGAGGATACTTAGCTTGGGCTGCTGTCCAGTCAGCCCGGTGTCATGCCGGCGATTTTGAAGGGTGATATTTACACTGAAGCACCCACCTCGCACTCGCAAACCAAAACATCTGTTTGCCCGAATTGCGATTACGAAGCTTACACGACATTAAGCATCAACAAGAAACAAAGCGGGCCACGACTCAGGAACCTTCAAAATATCATTATATTACCGCGAAAATAACTAAATATGTTTGTCATTTGGGTGACCACTTTACCTCCAAGCAAAAAAAAAAGATTCGATTTTTCACCTTTTTTTCTAATGATGAAAAGGGTACTATTTTGAATTTTTATAGTAAAAGCCGTTTGCTATCTTGAAGAACAATAAGTTGAACTATAATATTCTTCGAGAAACGGGAATTGAAGCGGTATGTGGGCGCTGGAAATAGGCATATTCCTTAGGGTGACCACTTTGCCCCCACAACGTTAACTTTATTTCATAAAAATGTAACCTGCACTCTTAACGATAGACGTAGTTCTACGTCAAAAAAACATTCGAAAACTTCCACAAGCGGTTCTTCCAATAATTTGACTAAGTAATGCATTTATTTTCACTGTAGAAAAGTGGTTTTTGAGTTATATACATATCAATAAATAATGGAAAGATATAACATTGAATTTAATCAATTTTCATTTGGGTTTTTTTGGAAACTTAAAATTGAAATCTAAATAGTTGTTGAAATGTCCTCACATATTCACGACCAATATTAATTTTATATCCTAAATTCGTAACATAAAATTCAATAGATTCGACTAAATTTCTATATATGCCATAATATATGTATGCCTGACATATCTTAGAACTGAAAAAACAGCCTGAATACATTTTTTACATTAATTATCCAAACTGATTCATGCATGTTGCATTATCACTCGATGTAGTTTTGCAATGCATAATACGTAGTAGGAAGGTTTTGTTCTCCCCAATAAATCAAATCATACTTAGATACTACCCTTTTTCATCCTCATCAGCGGACAAACAAAAACAATTCGTTTTGCTCACAGTATCATATCAGAGAATGCTTCCATCTCAGTCCCGATAGTTCGACCTGAACCTAAGCTTCCGCAACAGCTTCCGGAAGTACTTGAGACCTTCTCGAGTTCCGATCGGTTGCCCATAGCCAACGTATCCATCCCGAGCAAACCGGGTGCGATCTGGCTGTGGCGTTGCCTTTGTGCCGAACTTCCGGGCCGGTATCCTAACAACCACATCCCCGTCGTTCGATCTCGGACTGGTGCTAGACGGCAGCACGTCTTTATGCTTCCGCGCCACTTTACTGCGGTGGGTCGGTGCGTGCGACGTGGACTGATGATAATGGTGCCGGTTCTGCTGACGCTTGGCGAAATCGATTTGGTTCAGCTTGCGATACAGTCGTCTGAACACATCGCGACAACTTCCACAAGGACTCCTGAGCCGGCAAGCCGTTTTCCGGAAGCAGCCACGACAGCGACCGGTGGGTTTCGTTGGCGGGGTGGTGGTGGTGATGGTTGATGTTGTCCCCGTTACTGCAGTGGTCGAAGTATCCCGAGTTGTTGTGATGGTATTCTCCGAGGTAGTGGAAGTTGGTGCTTCCGACGTTGTAGAAGTCGTCATTGCTTCCGACGTGGTAGGAGTCGTTGCTCCAGAAGTAGAAGAAGTTGTCACTTCCGAAGCAGTAGAAGTGGTTGCTACTGAAGTGCTAGAAACAGTTGTTTCCGATGTAGTAGAGGTGGTTCCTTCCAGAGTGGTAGAAGTCGTTGCTCCAGAAGCAGTAGAAGTCGTTCCTTCCGAAGTGGTTGTTGATGTTGTTGATGAAGTTGATGAAGAAGTTGATGTTGATGAAATTGATGAAGAAGTTGTTGTTTCTGGAGAGCTAGATACAGTTGTTTTCGATGTAGTAGAAGTAGTTCCTCCTGAAGAAGTAGAAGTTGTTGATGCCGAAGTAGAAGAAGTCGTTACCTCAGAAGAGATTGACGTTGATGAACTATCAGTTGTGGTCTGGGAAGTGGTTGAGGTTGTTGTAGTCGAAGCGGAAGTTGTCGTTGTTGTTGGTGCAATCGTAGTCGTTGTTCTATGAGGTACTTTTGTGGTTCTGTGTTTAGTTGTCCTCGTTCGGGTTGGTTTGTGAGTATGACGGCTCGTAGTCGTTACCGGTGTAGTTGTGGTTGTAATCGGCGTAACCGTCGTTGGTTTGGAGGATGTCGTGGATGTAACTTCACAAGTTGTAGTCGTTGATGGTTTGGTGGAAGTTGTCGTTCTACCTTCTGTAGTGGTGGGCCGATCAGTAGTTGTAGAGGTCGTAAGTAATGTTGTTGTATGTGATTCGCATGTTATCGTTGTACCCTCCGTAGATAATGTAGTAATTGCAGGTTTCGTAGACGCAGTAGTAGGAACAAGAGTCGTAGACGTAGTAGTAATAACTGGTTTTATGGTGGTAGCCTCTGTGGTCGTGGAACCCTCTCCACTATCGGTGCAAACCTCACAGGAACACTGCGCACAGTTCAACTCATTACACTCGTCCGAATTCACATAAAAATGCTTCAACAGGTCCGGATCCAAACGCGTTTTGAACTCATCACTCCGAGTCAGCCGTATCAATTCGTGCTCCAACTCTTCAAATTCTCCACTCAGACCCTCCTCGTGGCTGAGGGCGTAAAAATGCTTACGATAGTGTCGGAAGCTGAGTACAGTTCTGGCGATTGCCACAGTCATCACTAACGAAACTACCCACGCACAGCCCCCACCGCCCTTCCTACGCATTCTATCCGATACACGAATCACTCTTCCTACGCATTCTATCCGATACACGAATCACTCACCAATAAACAAAGTCTCAGCCAAAGACGGATATTTTTATGCACCTCCAGCGTGGATGTAATCCGCTCGGTAAGAGGTGCCCTCTCTGTAAACAGTCAACGTCCGGAATGAATCAAGTTCAACCGTTCGCTGCGGGCGCACCGTGAATTTCGACTCATGTTTTTGTTTATGTTTTCAAATGCTAGATAAAACAATCCGTGCCGTAAATAACCATCGCTTCCATCTTTGGCTCTGTCATATGACCGACTAAATTTGGTCGCTTCTCAGAGTGTGAGTTATGTTATGAAACTGCAACATGTTTTTCCATTGCACGTTGAGACAATCGGAATGTTTCGTAACGAAAGAAAATAAAAACAGTGGAAAAAAATGTAATGTTGTCAAATCCGGTCACATTCAGCCATACTGGATGAAAAACCAATAACTTGATAAATTACGACAATGTGAAATATGAAAACATAGCATATAATTACTATTGGTGATTTAGATCTCATTATTCAATCTTATACCAAAATCTTTGTAATCTAACCAGAAATGTTCGAGCTATAAGCTTTTAACATTTTTCGTTAGTTGATACATGTTCAGATCATAGATTCTCTTTTTACACCTTCCTGTTAAACGTAATCCTCCGGTAAAAATCCATTACTTCGAACCATTTCATTGCGACCGTTAAATGGCAAGTGCATATTCGCACGCACGAATTGAACAATAAACTAAGCTATGGATAATTAACCTGACTCAACTCCACTGACAATAATCTATGGATAATCTTTATTATAGAAGTGATGTATTAATCGTAACCGTTTCGCCGTATAATTCCCGCCATTCGTTGTCACTTATTTACAGTCAGTTTTTACGACCGTAGAATAATAGTTGTTTATTGTCGATTTTTAATGTTTATTTACCTTTTCTTTCATCTCTTTTTTTTTTTGCAGGTTTGTAACGCATGAATACCAAGTGAGACGCGTCGCAATCGTGATGTCAGATGCTGATGTTCGGCAACTTCGGTAATCTCTACTGAGCGGTTGTTAAATCCAAGTCAGACAAGTGGCGAAAATCAACACGTCAAGACAATGCCGGTCTATCTGCGGTTAATCTGTCAGGGTTTGATATTGCGCGCAAACATGAAATTCCCTAGTGCGGTTGATAAAAAAAAGCGCGCGATAAAAAACGTGATTGTGATAAGTTTAGGCCGGTAGCGGAGACTGCGAGGCACGTGATTTAATTTTCATCGTTTTGGGGCTTGCGGTGACTTGCAAGCTTTTGTTTTACGACGCCGACCAAAGATAATCTATATTGTATAGATTTTTATTATGCAATTCGGATGGCACAGTTTATGTTTGCTCTAGAAAAACCTCTAGCGATGGAAGTTTCTCATCAGGAAAAAATGTTTGACAACGCGATTCTCGTAAACCATGATATTCCCTGTTACTTCACCATTTTTAACGTAGGACTACGTTCAACCGGAAGGTATAAGGTGTAAAATTAAGATCAAAAAAATTAACATAAACAGAATTACGAAAAATTCGAACGCTATAAGCGTTTTGAACCATTTATTATTAGATCACAGAGATCTTTACATCAATCAATTGGAAATATTTCTATACGTCTATCACATTAAATAAATTAGTTTTTTGATAAACAAAGGTTAACATTGATTAACATTTTCTAAACGAAAACAATACAAAACACAAAAAGTAAAATAAGACCGATTGCACGATTTTGGTTTTAATCTTCCAACTGTTTGTGTTATTATTTAATTTATCATAATTGATTTCTTGGAAATTATTATTAGGTGTACCGGTTTCTTCGGTTTTACAACAGATGGCGTAACTTGATTATTATTCCAGTGAATCAAATTCCCAGATATTCGTTGGAAAGCTACTGTCATTGCGCGTCTTTTCCTGTACAGGTCGGACTCTATTCTCCCGAGTATTGTTGTTTTTTTTTCACTCCGGATAATCGAATCCTCCGAATAATGACCCATTTCATGAGGTTACGCACCAGAGAATCAAATTTCAAATCTAGTTTTAGGAGAAAATTGAAAACGTTATTTGAATAAGCTCTAGTTATATCATAATTTTTTTGTAACAAATTTAATTTTTATGCACCAACCTTTTTTTTTCCCAAAATATATATTTTATTAAGGCACATGTGGCGTTAGCCTGACGGGGCCGGAAGTCCAATATTTTGACAATTTTTGTCTTACAACTATGTTAGTAATATGTAACCGATTACTCGCGGTTGGCTCGAGGTTAGTACATATTACAAGTGTTCTCATAATTGATATGTTGCAGTCTTCGATGCTCTGTACGTGTGCCCGACACGGGATACTTCCTATTGGGATGCAGCTGACCATTAATCAGCAACGCCCCCCTAGTCTGTACCCCATATCTAGCGTGGTGCGTCTTCTCGACTCGAGGAATCCAGGATAGAATGGTCACTAGCCGGCACAATCATCAGCTCGTGTAGAGTTGTCATGAGCGGTACAACCTTTGGCTCTTGTTGAATGATCAGTGGACTGGATATGGTAATATTTGTTGCATTTTTAGCAAAGATAATATGTTGGTTTGCCTCAGCTTCTGCACTGGCAGCGACGTACTTTAAAATCGAGATGCCTTATAATAAAGTGTCCTCCGCTAATACGGGGAATATTAGGGTGCCAATGAATGTATGAGAAGAAATCGATTGCCCAAAAATTATACAAAATTGAATGAAATTTAAGTTAATAAATTAAGCTATCTTTTGGTGCAAAAACATAACCATATGGTTGCTTTCCAATGACATGAAAAATTATCAAAGCTGTTGTTCGATTTTTCGAACGCTTGGCACAAAATGGGTTAATCAGAAGACTGTTTTGAAGATTCCAATACATACTGTACAAGGTTCAAGGTTCGATGTCGAAGAGCAGATTTTCTTCGTTTTCGTCAAAGCAAAGGGCCACTTATTCTCCGCAAATGTGGTTCCGCTAAATATTTGTCTAGCTCAACTACTGCAGCAGCTTCTGGATCACACGCTTCATCTATTTTTAATAATAAATAATAATAAGGTATGTAAAAAAATTCAAGTTAAACGGTTTTGTTGGAGGTTGCCAACAGAATCACGAATCGGGATGTTCCGAAATATTAATTCCGCAATACAGCGATGAGCACAAAAAATCCAATCAAATCAAATCAAAATCAAAGCATTACAATATTAATAGTTTTTTCAAACATTTGGATATCCCAGTCGTAAAAAACATTTTACCTAAGTAAAAGTAGGTAATTAGTAGACAATTTTGCCATTTCAGTATAGTTGATTTATTTTTAAGAAAAACAAAAAAGGCTTTTGTTCCTAAATGAGTACTTTTAGAGTATGATATGAAAAAAAACCACTTGCGTAAATTTGTTTTACCGTGTTGTTTACCTAGTTGTTTACATCTGACGCGAACATAGTTTTCGTAGCTGTTCAGTCAATTTTTTGTGCGTAGTGAAGTGTTTTTGATGCTGAGGAAGTGTCCCGGAAATTGGTGAAGGGTAAATCTCAACACACGTCCAAAATTTGAGTGTGCGTGACTTCCAGCGTAAGGAGTTTCAACAGAACATTGCTGCGAAGACTGGGGTAAGCCGTGGTGCGGTCCAGCTGGTCATTCGGTGGTCTGATGCAAGAACAGACACGCTAATCATCCGGGATGTAAAGGAAAACCCACGGAACCAACCAAAACAAAAGATCAAGAGCCTTCCACTCACGGACAAATATCGGAAAGATGTATAGAATTACTATAAACTATTACTATAGAGAGATAATCGGGGTTCTACCGTACAGTAAAATTTAAAAAATATATTTTCATTGGTTCATGCGAAGAAAAGAAGTAATAAAAATTATTCACATCAAATTTCGAATAAATCGATTCAGTAGAACTTAAGATATCGTGTACGCCAGCTTAAAAAAGCAATTTCAAGAAAAAAACGCGTTTGAAGTTTTGTGTCAAGGCTATACCAGTTTAGATATCGCATCACTAAAATGCCTATAAGTAATCGGATTTCTGAAAAGTCCTTTCTAGGGTATATTCTTGAACGGGCGATTAGAGAAAGGTTGGATCTGGACTTTTCTAATCGCACCATTCGACGATGTTTGGTGGAATGGAACCTGAAGAGCCAACCAACAACAAACAAAATGACCTCAGTTTGGGAATGACCATTTCAGTAAGCCGCTGGAATTCTGGAAACGCTTTATTTGGTCAGAGACGTCCAAGTTCAAACTGCTCAACAAGAAAAAGTAACTCCGAATGTGGCGGAAGAGCGACGAGGGCATTCAGGACCGGCATCTACAACCGACTATGAAGCATGGCGATGGGAGCATCATGGTTTGGAGCTGTTTCTCGTGGACTGGGGTGGGAAATATTTCGCAGGTCAACGGTATGATGACGGTTACATCGACATTTTGTGCGAGATCCACGAATAATCCATGCTGAAATGGAACTAAACTTTCCAGCAAGATAAGAACCTTCGGGCACACTGTGAAGAAAACAGCAACATTCTTCCGATCGGCCCGTATCAAACCAATGATGAGGCCTCTCCAAAGCACCGACTTGAATCCTATTGAGAATTCATAGGCGATTTTAGATAACAAGGTGGACAAAACTGACGATACAAACAAGAAAAACTATTTTGCTGCGTTGAAGAAGGCCTGGGACGAGCTTGACCTCATAACCACCGGAACCTCGTGGAGAGTTTGCCAAAGCGTTGTCACTTGGTTATCGAGACCAAAGACAGTAATATTTGACTCTGTGACTATTTGTTACTAAACCGTTATGGCATACTCAAATACAGTAGAACCCCGATTATCCGCGAAACAGTCGAGCTATGCCTACGCGTATAATGCAATACAAGACTAAAAATGAGGTACAAACACGAAAATTATATATTTTAGCATGAAAACTATGTTTTATCAATAAAGAAATTATTTGACTATCAATCTGTAAGGTCGTGTACACCACTGATCAGATAATGTGGAAGCCATGACCAAAACAAAAATGCTAGACTCTACCACTCATTAAAAAATTTCGGGAAGGTTTATAGATTTACTAGGGAAAACACTTTCGCGGATAACCCGCACCGCGGATTAACCATTCGCTGATAATCGAGGTTCTACTGTATACGCATGTTCTTATGCCGGAAAAAAAATCCTCTGATGAAAAATTCCGTCGACCTGGTCGAACATTGAATTCGATTTTTTGACGCGTTTAGGACTCATCCACAAAATAATATTTCATTCAATCGTATTCAAAACAAAATATCACAATGACTATAGTTTAGTTCATCATCGTATTTGAAAAGTAGATCTACGAAAGACATAGAGCTTTTTATTATTAAACGGTTTGATTAAGCTTGCCCTGTTTGTATGTTTGTAACATGTCTGTAGCGCTGTCCCATATAAATAGAAATTTGACTCCCTTCCTGTTAACCGATTGATCTGAAATTTGGAACACACCTTTATCTCTGCAGTCACTCTAAAACTGCGTATTTCATAATCTTGAAAATCCAAGATGGCGGCCTCATCAACATGGGTTTTTCCAAAACCCCATCAATATGGGTATCAAATGAATGAGCTTGACTAGTAGACCACAGTTGTTTATAAAAATTGCAAATCCAAAATGCCTGCCACTACAAAATGACGTCATATATATATTTTTTTTCAAACCTCCACCAATATTGGTATCAAATGAAAGGGTCTGACTAGTAGAACAAAGTTATTTATGCAAAATGTAAATCCAAGATGGCAGCCGCTACAAAATGGCGGATCACATGTTTTCTCAGAACCCCATCAATATGGGTATCAAATTAAAGGGCTTGATTAGTAGATCACATTTATTTATAAAAAAATGCAAATCCAAAATGGCTGCCACCACAATATAGCGATATATATATATAACTTACGTTTTTAAATTAAAGGAGAGCGTTTTTAAAAAAGAACTACACTTGTTCACTGTAAGATTAAGACTAACTTTATTATCGCTTCCAGTTTACATGACTTATGATTTATGCCTACTCAATGAGCCGAAGGGAATTTGATACCTACATTCTCGAGTTGCGTACCGTTGCCTGTTATGCTGATTCGTGTTGTGGTGTCTACGTTGAATATGTTATTTCAGTGAAGATGGGACGTTTGGCCAAAAGTGATGATGCCGCTGTTTAGGTTGTTCGAGCTGGTGCATGGCTGGTGTTGCCGTTTGGAATTGACGGTAACTGCTCCCTCATGAAGTTCGAACCGTCCCGGTTCGATTTTAGCGGATGTTGGTTTCTCTGAATTTTCCTTCTTCTCTGGTAATGTTCTGCGGGGTTCTGGGAATGGATGCTGGCCAATTTTAAATACGTTACTAGTGCGTTTGTTGATTTTCGTTATGGCTATTACTATTCCAGAAATTATAATTATCGAAAATATTCCGATATTTGTTGAGATATGGATTGCAAATGATTCTTCTATTGAATCCATTCGTTCACGGTTGCGGATGTTTAATTCTTGTAGTTTTTCTATAGTTATATTCTCCTCGAGAGCGCCTTTTTCTATTTGTAGACCATCTAGCGATATTGCCAGTGGTGTTTGTTTGTTGTGTCTTTCTCGATTGTCAAACTTTGTGCCATTGATGATTACTGCACAGTTTGAGAAGTATATTAGAAAACTACCTGATAGTGTTCTGTTTGTCAGTTTGCAATCCGTTTGTATGAATACTTTTTGAACGTCCTTCAGCACGATATGGAAATCAGTTAGCCGCTTGACGCCTGAATTGGCATCGTGATCCACGAAGCTGCACTTTCCGGAAAATCCTCGTAGGATTTTGGAATAACATGCGTCGTTGGAAACGTCTATCAGATTGTTCTGATCGCACATGGTATTTTGTCCCACAGGTTGGCATCGCCCGTTGAGAAGATAAGTTGATTGGCTTCCTACTATTGCTGTCCTTGATGGTAGTTTTAGAGATGTTCCGTTGATTGGTAATGGTTCCAGCAGCAACTCGTTAAATGTTTCCGTTTTAACAAATGGCACTGAGATAACAAAATATAATTTGCTGTTCTTAAAGACTATTTTTATACTTATAAATTCATAAGCCTGTTCTGAATTAAGCAATGTAATGTTCTGTTTTTCTAACTGATGTACTATGACTTTTAATTCCTCCGGTTCTAGGAAGTTCCTCGAAATCACATTTACGCGAGCTAATTGAATGGTTTCGAATACGGTGTCTAGGTGGTTTCGTATTTGGTCTAGGTGAAATGAAACTCTGATTACTTTGCTGAGGGCCGTGAAATTTTGGTTTACATTGTTGGGATCTAATATAGCTTGTCTATTTGAAATAATTTGTTTTACCAACTTACTTTGTTGGTCATTAATGGATTGGATTATTTTATTTATTCTATTTTGTAGTTTTTCATTGATTGTTGCTTGTAAATTGTTTTCATTAATTAACTGTCGATTTCCTGCCTTGAGATGTTCAATCTCCGTGTTAATTCTGTCTAAATCTTCTTGGTCTAGGTTTCCTGTAATTAATTTTATTGTAGACCCTAAAAAATTGAAGGCTCCTCTTCTGTGTCTCTCCTTAGGGGAAAGGATTCTGTATAAGTTTGTAATTTCATGCATTTTACTACGCAACATTCTTGTGATTTCTCTGATGTTAGGAAAGGTTTCTAATCCGGTGATTATGGTGTTGAGTTGGTTAAGTATAGGTTGGTATAGGTCGAGGTCTACTTCGTGATAAACGTGAATATGTCCGTTTTTGATGAATGTTGATTCCATTCGTATGGTCAATAGTCCGGGGTTTGTTGAAATGTCTTGAATTTGAATGATTTGTCCAAAATAAAGTTGCATTTGCAGAACAAGAAGGATCAACAGACAAAGTGCCATCTGAAAGAAAAAATATTATTAGTTATTATTTATTCTTTTTATATTATTTTTGTGTAATCTACGATTCGAGTCGTCAATAAAGCTTTTCAATCTGTCTTCGACAACTTGAACCGTTGAATATCGTTTTCTCGTTTTATTCCGAATTCCCTGCACTTTATGTAACACTTGCTGATCTGGGACCAATTTTGGTTCGTCTTCCAGATGCCGGTTGTGTTGTTTATGTGTGTTCCTTTGTGTTTTGGTCAGTGTTAATACGACTTCGTCATATAATTTATCTCTTTTTGCCAATATTTCTTCGGCGTCCAGAGGTCTTTCATCTTGGTCCTTGATACCTAAAAAGATTTCTCGGGGTTTCATGTTAGTTGCAGAATGTATGGTTTCATTATATAAAGTGCAAGAAATTCTGTATAATTCTTTGTTGGATAGTGATTCATACTTATGCCTATTACAACGATAAATCTCGGCGAGTGTACTGTGGAATCTTTCCACTATTCCGTTGGTCTCGCTATGATTTGTCGGTGTAAAATATATTTGTATGCCTAGGTCATCGAGGAGTCCTCGAACCTCAATAGATCTCATGGATGGCTCGTTATCGCATACAATAAGTTGAGGTTTCCCATGAGTGCTAAAGAACTTCAGAAGGGCTCTTCTTATATCTTGTATTGTTCTGGACTTGATACTTACTAAAACTCCGAACCTAGAGAATTTATCTACAATGGATAAGAACATATCCGGTTGAGATATGAATATGTCCACATGGATAATCTCTAGTGGCCGTTTTGGGATGGGGGTCTGTCCTAGTTTGATTTTGTAAGGTGCTCTATCATATTTGGCTTTATTGCATTGATCGCATAATCTTATGTACGTTCTGATTTTTCTTTTCATGCTAGGGAAATAGTATGTTCGAGAGATTTGCTGAAGATTTTCCTGAATACCTCTGTGGGCGAAATCGTGTTGTCCTCGTATGATTTCGTTCTGGCGTTCTTCGGTAGTGACGTCTTCTAAGGTGATTTGGGATATTCTCATTCTAAAAGTTTTATTTCGGCTAAAATAGTTTTTGTAGACTATTTGAAGAGAAGGTATGACGGTCTCTGGACAATTGATGCAATTTAATTTTTTTGGATTTGTGTAATCACGTAGTATTCTTAGAAGGGTCGGAACTCCGAAATGTAATTTTGTTATCGTTTTTCTGAACACGCGTGGAAAAATCTCTTCGACTTCTTCACTGTCTGTCTGTCCAATTTTTAAAACTATTTGATTTGAAAATGCATTCAGTGGTTTTAGTGTCATAGGTATGAATTCCGAGTCATCCGTGTCTGCCGTCGTCGGTATCGTTTTCGTCTTCGTTATTATCTGTGTCTTCGTTGAGATTGATCTCTAGGGGAATCCGAGATAGGGAGTCGGCAACAGTGTTTTGTTTGCCTGGTCGGTATTTAATGTCATAGTCGTATTCTTCAAGATCTAATCTCCAGCGGATCAATTTACTGTTGGGGGTTTTCAAATTTAAACCGTAAGTCAAGGGCTGGTGGTCAGTGTATAGTGTGAATTTGCGGCCAAATAAATATGGTCGAAAGTATTTACAGCCCCACCAAATGGCTAGTAATTCCTTTTCGATCGTTGAGAGATTTTCTTCGGATTTGGTTAGAGTTCTCGAGGCGAACGCTACTGGTTTGTCTCGACCTATTATGCCTTGGGATAATACGGCTCCAATCGCGTGGTTAGAGGCGTCTGTGGTTAAGATGAAGTCTCGTGTAAAGTCGGGGTATTGCAGTATGTCGCTACTTGTTAATATATTTTTACATTTGTGAAAAGCTTCAATAAATTCCTCTGAATGATGGACTTCCTCACCTTTCCTCAAACAGTTTGTTAGGGGCTTTGCGATTTTCGCAAAGTCTCTAATGAACTTCCTATAATATCCTAACACGCCGAGGAACCCACGGAGTTGTTTCTCATTCTTAGGTAAAGGCCACTCTTTTATTGTTTGTATTTTATTGGGATTAGGCTTAACGCCCTCTGGAGTCACAATATGACCCAGGAAAGCAACTTCTTTTTTCAAGAATTCGCTTTTGTCCAACTGAAGTTTCATGTTAAATCTTTTAAGTCTATCGAAAATTTTACAAAGGCTTTCAATGTGTTCTTGAAGACTGGTGGAGAAAATTATAATGTCATCCATATACACAAGGCATATGGTGCCAATATAATCTCTAAGGACATTATCCATCACGCGTTGAAACGTGGATGGAGCATTCCGAAGACCAAATGACATCCTAAGGAATTCATAGTGCCCATGCTCCACGCTGAAGGCGGTTTTTGGTATGTCCCGATCTTGAATTTCAATTTGGTGAAACCCACTAGCTAAGTCCAATGTAGAGAAATAGTGACAACGTCCCAGTTTGTCCAATATTTCATTTATATTGGGTATAGGGTACTTGTCTTCGATAGTCTTTTGGTTCAATTTTCTATAGTCTATCACTAGACGCCATTTTCGCTTCCCTGATGCGTCCTCTTTCTTGGGGACAATCCACACCGGGGAAGACCAAGGGCTGCTCGAGTGACGAATAATACCCTGATCGAGCATTTTGCTTATTTGCTGTTGCACTTCAGCTTTATGGCAATAAGGGTATCTATAGGATTTCGAGTGTACCGGTATTTCATCTTTGGTGTTAATTTCGTGTTTAATAGCACTTGTGAAGGTCAAGTTTAGTCCTTCTTGATGAAATATATCGCTGTATTTCTTTATTATTTTGAACAGATTTTGGCGTTCTTCTGAGTTTAGGTGGTCTGAGCGGATTTGTTTCAGCAGTTCTTGAGGGTTATTATTCATTGAATCAGGAGGTGAGACTTCGTCAAAATTGTTTAATTCGGAAAAAATAGGTCTGTTTGAATTAACTTTCACCGGACAATGGCTAGTATTTCTAATCATGACAGTAGCTTTATTATCGGTTGATCGATAGAGTCCTGGAAGGATATTCACGTCGTTTGTTAAGGAGTAAAGTTCTGGAATATAGAAGTCACCGTTCTGTATGTCTATTGGAAGTTTTATAGGAACCTCTTCATTTGCATTCAAGTTGATGTCGTAGGAATTAGGATATTTCCTACTCATCTGGATGGTATAGTCTGGAAATTTAAGTGTGTTAGAAGAAGTGATTATGTCGGCTTCAAGTTCAGTCAATGTTTGATAGCCAATAAGTCCGTCAAAGTAGGGATGAAATTTGAACAAAAAGAATGTGATGGGAGGTTTTCCATCGAAGGGAGAAAATTCAACGGATTCGCTAATGGAATGGGTGCCGTTGATATTTCTGACGAAAGAATGATTTAGTTTGGAAATTTTTAGATTTGCAATTTTCGCAGGATTGATGTAATTTTTGTTAGCGCCACTGTCTATCAAAAATTTCATCTCTCCTATTTTCGTGTTTAATTTTACATATGGGATAAAATTTGTTATCTCTCGTTTGAACTGTCTGAATCCGGTTGAAAATTTAAATCATCTACATTTCCTTCTGTGTTCTCAGATGTCTCATTGGTTTCGATGTTTCCTCCGAAAATGTTTGGATCATTTTCTGAATAGATGTTGTTATGGGGGTCATAGTCTGGGTAATTTCCCTCAACCTTCGCTAAGGCATAATTGTCATTTTCAGCATGTCCATAATCGGGCAAATATGTTTCTTCACAATGTTCGAAATGATAGTTGGGACTTGGGTGAAAAGGATTTAAATTCTGGCGTGGTTTAAAATGGTTATTATTGTTTCTATTCATGTAATTTACGTTCCTACTTCGGATCGAGTGATCCACCTCCATAGGGACTGGTTTGGGAAAATTATTTTGATGGTTTTGTCCAAACTGATTGCGGGGAAAATTAGGATTTGGTTGCTGGGTGAAATTATTTCTGAAAATTGGGGGTCTCTGAATTGGGTTTGGAGAGAAATTAGGTTGCCAATTGATTGGTTTGGGGTTCGGTGGAAAACGGGGTACGTTCACAGGACCATTGTATGGTGCTGAAAATTTAAAAGGATTCACTGGCCGGGTAGGTATGTTTGGAGGAATAGGAGCTCTTGGATGATTAAATGGTTTCGGTGGTAGCATTGGTTTATATGATTTTACATAATTATAGTTTTGTTCCTCCATACAAAGTCGGAGAGCGTCTTTCATTGTAGTGGGGCATTGGGCTCTAATGATTGGTCCTAGCGGCTCTCTTAAGCCAGCGAGGAAAACTTTTAGCCCTATGTCCTGGAAAAATTCTTTCTTTGCTTGTTTCACGGCTGCATTTTGTTCTGTTATGCTCAGATTATTTGTGAGCAGTGAAACGATGTGCGATACCTTGGAGTAAAATTCTTCCACGTTTCCGATTTGGTTCAATTTGAAGAGGTCTCTGGTGAGGGAGACCTCGTCACGCCTGTCGCTGTAATGTGTGATTAGGGTTTGTTTTATCTCGGCCCACGTTAGGTTGGTGCCGTATAGTTCGAGTACGTTGTCAGCGTCCCCAATTACTTTTGTGCGGATCGCTTGAATCCACACTCTATAGACGTTAGTATTCTGTGCCTCATTCAGCAGAGGGATTATATTATCAATCCCCTTTAAAAATGAGTTTAATTTTAACGGGTTTCCGTCGAAACACGGAAGATCCCGAATAATTTGGGGCGTCTGTAACGATTTTAGTATCGATTCCGTTCTTTGCTCCGGCACTTGAATCACCTGCACGGGGTTCGCTTGCCTGTTGGCAGCCAGTTGGGCGGCAAGTGATTGAGCATTTCGCTCACCTTGCGCTGCTTGGATTTGTAATTGAGCGATCTGCTCATCCTTCTCGGCCAGACGGCTGGCCAGTTGTTCCAAACTCGCTTGGAGAAGTTCGAGCTGGTTCTCTGCCATGTCTCGGCCTCGATTGAAATTCCTAAATCGCTTAATATTGGAAATTAAAATTTCCTTGTTTAAAAAAGTATTTTACTTGGTACCGGTTATAAAAATTCACCTTTTTATTCGTTATTAAATCACTAAATATTAAATCACTACACCTAGTCTCTAGGAAATTAAAATATCTTTTTATAAAGTTTTTCACTTGGTACCGGTTATAAAAAAAATCACCTTTTTATTCGTTATTAAATCACTAAATATTAAATCACTATACCTAGTCTCTTTTTGCTTACCTTAATTTTTGCGATATTCCTTCGCTGGTTCTGATCGCTTGGTTTTGTTAGCTGTCCTTGGGGTGCCACTACAATCGATAAGCCGTCGATTCGGTCACACATGCGAACTTCTAACTAAAACCGCAATCCGCACGACTGCGCCACTTACGTTTTTAAATTAAAGGAGAGCGTTTTTAAAAAAGAACTACACTTGTTCACTGTAAGATTAAGACTAACTTTATTATCGCTTCCAGTTTACATGACTTATGATTTATGCCTACTCAATGAGCCGAAGGGAATTTGATACCTACATTCTCGAGTTGCGTACCGTTGCCTGTTATGCTGATTCGTGTTGTGGTGTCTACGTTGAATATGTTATTTCAGTGAAGATGGGACGTTTGGCCAAAAGTGATGATGCCGCTGTTTAGGTTGTTCGAGCTGGTGCATGGCTGGTGTTGCCGTTTGGAATTGACGGTAACTTATATATATATATATATATATATATATATATATATATATATATATATATATATATATATATATATATATATTTATATATAAGTTATTTGTTCATAGGCGTTCGGAGCCTTTTTAAAAAACTAAACTACTATTTAGACCGACTGTCACACGCGACGATCACCACGACACTAACTTTATTTTTTCCAACAAACAATTCAACACTTAGACTCTACTTAATTCTACACCTATCTAGCTGTGGGAACTGCTGATGGACAACATTCCGCGCCGGTCGAGTGTATCATTCCGTCCTGTGTGTTGCGGCGCATGTTGGAGGTGTCGGGTTGCGTGGGTTAAATGTGCAAGTCGTCAAGTGGTGACGACTGCACGTCAGCTGACTCTATAACTGCTCCCTCCTTAAAGTCCGAAACGTCCCGGTTCGATGGGAATCCTTGTGGCTCTTCGAGTTTGGGGTCTGCGGCACAGGTGTTTACTGATGACGACGGCAATATCCGATTCTCAATTTTAAGGGTGTTTCTTCGTTTGGTGATAAAAATCATGGTTATTATTCCAATAAATAGACAAATTGTTGATAGGCTGACAGATGTGTACATTCGCATCTTCTGCTCCTATAAGGACATCTAAATGGTGTCTATTGACAAAGTTAAGCGGATCAATTTTCTTCAGTTCTTCGGCCTGTGTTTCCAGAATTCTTAAGCCATCAAGGGGTATTACAATGGCCGGTTCAGAACGTAGCAATTCTATGTTCGAGTATCTGGTTTTATTAATGGTCACTGAACAGTTATGGATTTCCAACAGGAACATCCCGGATATATTACGATTGGTAATGCCACAATCAGTGTCAATACGGGTCATATTTGGTTCTTTCACCACTATGTGATTAGTTGTAATTTGTTTTATGGTTGATTTTTCGTCATATTGCGTAAACAGACATTCACCTGATAATCCTCGCAGTAGCTTTGAGTAACATAGATCTTCGGTATAGTCGATTAGGTTTTCATTCTTACATATCGTTGATTTTCCGACACGAGCGCAACTTGTAATGATAAAGTAAGTATTATCTGCGTTGATGATAGCTGAAGACGATGGCAGTTTCAATGTCTTATGCCCTACTGGTAGTGGTTCTGAAATAAAATTTTGATAGGTACAATTTTGTAACAGTGGAATAGATACAATGAATATCAATTTTGAATGATTGTAAAAGGCGGTTAGCTCCATATATTCGTATACTTCATCTGGATTGTGAACTGATATCTGATTTTCCTCTAGTTTATCTATGGCAAAGTCTAATTCCTCATGCGTCAATATTTGTTTTGATATAATATTTAATTTAGCTAGTTGAATAGCTTCGAACAGGTCCTCAAAATGTTTGTTTAGATAATCGATAGTAAAAATTGCTTTCAATATTTCTTTGAGAATATGGAGATTTTGATTGTTTGTGTTTTGGGTTTTTATAATGTTTATGTTTCTCGAAATTGTGTCCTGTTGATGATTAACTTGCTTTATAATGTGGTTGATTCTTTCTTCTAGCTGTAAATTTATTTTTGCTTGTTCATTGTTCTCATTGACCAGTAAATGAGTTGTAGATTGCAAGAGGGAAATATCTTTTAAAATTGACATAAGGTCGTTATTGTCCGGATTTCCGGTTATCATCTTAATTCCGGTTCCGAGGATATCTAGTAATCCTCTACGGGTTCGACTCTTGGGTCTTAGATTAGAATATAATTAATTCAATAACCGTTTTTGAAACTCTTTCGAAAACAGATTCGTAGTTGGCTAAATTAATTACATGATAGATTTTATGTTCTCCTATTTTCATAAAACTCTTTCCATATTTTAATGTCAGTATTCCAGGGTTGTTGTTAAGAGTTGTTATTTGGATGGACCGGGAATAGCAGGTTATAGGTAAGAATAAGAGTGGTAGGAAGAAGAGTAAATTGTGTGTCTGCGTCATTCGGAGTCCTGAAAAAGAGAAAAATATTTTAGTTAATTGGTTCATCATAAGTTTATTATTGTCGTACACGACGCATATTAGTTTTATGGAGTTTACGTTCTTTATCATCGTTATAAGTTTCAATGTGGTCAGCAGAAACAGCAACAGCTTCGAATTTCTCTCGAGTCTTAGATTTAACTCCCTGCCGTTGATTAAATACGATCTGGCCTTCTTCCAAGTGTGGAGGTTCTTCTCTAGAAGAATTGTGTTGGTCGTGCTGTTTTTGCTGACATTGTTTAAGTTTTATGACATTTTCGTCATACAGTTTGTCGCGAGCTTGAATCATTTCACGTATATCCAACGGTCTCTCTTCGTCGTCTCGGATTCCGTAAAATAACTCTCTCGGTTTCAGATTGGTTGATGAATGTATTGCCTTGTTGTACATAGAGCAAGCGAGAAGAAACATTTCTTTTACAGATAAATCACGGTATGAAGGTCGGTTGTAGCGGTAAATTTCACTGATAGTTGAATGGAATCGTTCAACTATTCCATTTACTTCGCTTCTGTTGCTAGGTGTGAAATATTGCTGAATACCCAAGTCGGACAGCATGCCTCTCATTTCGATCGACTTTAGGGCTGGTTCGTTATCGGAAACAATTAATTTAGGGGTACCGTGTAGGGAGAAATACTTTATTATGCCTTTCCTCACATCCGGTGTTGTTCTAGATTTAATTTGGATCAAAGTACCAAGTCGTGAAAATTTGTCGACTATTGATAGAAAAATACATGGTTGGGAAATAAATATGTCTAGATGGATTATGTCAAGGGGTTTTTGGGGAATTGGTGTTTCGCCTAAATGAATTTTGTACGGTTTCCTTTCGTATTTCTGCTGGTTGCAGGTATCGCAGAGAACAATGTATTTCCGAATTTTGAATTTCATTCTGGGAAAGTAGAACTTTCGTAATATTTCTGAATGATTTTCTCTTATTCCTCTGTGAGGAGTCTGGTGTGTTTCCTCTATAACGCGGTCTTGTTCTTGCTCGTCTCTTATATCGATTAAGAGTTTTTGAGATAGTTTTATCTTAAAGGTTTTTCATCTGCTAAAATATGTCTTATACACATGTTGTACAATTCCCATTATCTGTTCTGGACAATGAAGACAATTTTGGCGATTCGGGTTCATGTATTCTCTAAATATTCTAAGCAGGATAGGCACTCCGAAAATGGTTTTTGTAATTACTCGTCTGTGTATTCGGGGAAATATTTCTGTGTACTCTTCTGATTCAATCTCTCCAAGTTTCAGGATAATTTGATTATGAAAGAAATTAATAGGAAGCTCCGTGCATGGAATAAAATCCGAATGATCGGTATTTGCAGAATGGACGGAGGCTTCTTCTTCTGATTCCTCGTTCATATTAATTTGTGCAGGAATGCGGGACAAAGCATCAGCTACGGCATTCTGTTTGCCGGGCCGATGTTTGATTTCGAAGTCGAACTCAGCTAGTTGCAATCTCCACTTTACTAGTCTTGAGTTCGGTGTCTTCAAACTTAATGCATACGTGAGTGGTTGGTGGTCCGTATAAAGTGTGAACCTGCGCCCAAACAAGTACGGTCGAAAATGTTTTGCTGCCCAAACTATGGCTAGCAATTCCTTTTCGATGGCGGAATAGTTTTCCTCCGTCTTTGTTAATGTGCGCGAAGCGTATGCTTTTGGTCTATCGTTTCCGATAGTACCCTGTGAGAGTACGGCGCCGATAGCGAAGTTGCTGGCATCCGTGGTTAAAATGAAGGACTTTTCAAAGTCCGGATACTGTAACACATCACTGTGCACGAGCAAAGTTTTACAAAATTCGAACGTTTTAATAAATTCCGCGGTATGTTCGATTTTTTCACCCTTACGTAACTGAGCCGTAAGAGGTTTCGTGATTTCCGCAAAGTCACGAATAAATTTTCTATAATATCCTAAAATTCCTAGGAAGCCTTTAAGTTCCTTTGTATTTTTAGGTAAAGGCCAATTTTTAATAGCCTTAATTTTGTCGGGATTAGGGCAAACTCCCTCATTAGTTATTATGTGGCCCAGGAAAGCCACTTCCTTTCGCAAAAATTCACTTTTATCAAGTTGAATTTTAAGGTTAACATCCTCTAATGCAGTGAAAATCTTTTTCAGCTTTTCGATATGCTCTTGTAAACTTGTTGTAAACTTGTAAACTAGACAACATACACCTATCAAATCACGAAGGACGTGATCCATTACGCGCTGAAAAGTTGCTGGCGCATTTTTCAGACCGAATGGCATCCTCACATATTCATATAGCCCATGTTCTACAGAAAACGAGGTTTTTGGAATGTCCTTTGGGTGGACCTCGATTTGGTGGAAGCCCGAGGCCAAATCGAGGGTACTGAAATATTGGCAACGACCTAGTTTGTCTAGGATTTCAGTTATATTTGGTAACGGATATCGGTCGCCTACTGTCTTTTCTTCAGCTTCCGATAATCTACAACAAGTCGCCACTTTTGTTTTCCAGAAGCGTCCGCCTTCTTTGGTACGATCCATATGGGTGAGCACCAGGGGGATGTACTAGGACGAATAATTCCTTGGGCGAGCATGTCATTTATTTGCCTTTTGACTTCCGCTTTATGGCAGAAGGGATATCGATAACTTTTTGAGAAAATAGGCAGATCGTCTTGGGTCACTATTTTGTGTTTTATCACATTAGTGAAAGAGAGATCTTCGCCTTCTATGAAGAAAATGTTTTTATGTTGAGAGATCAATTTTATCAATTCGGCTTTCTCTTCCTGATTCAAATGGTCGAGACGTAATTGGTCTGAAAAGTTTATACAAGGAGAGTTATTTTTTCGATGAGAAGGACAAATTTCTTCGAAATTATTAATTTCGGCATTAATTTGTGATGTGTAATTACTGTTTACACTTACTTTTCTGGTTTCAGAAGAGTTGTTTATTAAAGGCATTTGAGCATGATAGTTATCTGCTTTATAAATTCCTGAAGGTACGAAAACATTAGGGGCTATTTCGACATCATGATCGAGATAGAAATCTCCTGATTCAAAAGGCACTGGTATTGTACGTGTTAGCGATTCACCTTCTTGAAAGTGAAGCTCAGAAATGTTCGGAAATTTTTTTCGCATTGGAATCTTGAGGTCTCCTATTTTTAATGTATTTGTAGAAGCATTTATGATGGCTCCCAAAGATCTGAGTGACTCATAACCTATAAGTCCGTGAAAATATTCATGAAAGTTCAATAGATGGAACCTTTGATTAGGCAACTTACTACTTCTATCAAAGAAAAAGATGGCGTTCCAATCAACGTATTCATCGGTACGATGGATTCCATTGATATTTTTCACAAAACTGGAGGATTTCGACAAATTTTTGGAACAAATTTTGGACTTATATAATTTGTTGGCTCCTGTGTCTACGAGGAGTCTGAGTGGTCCATATTTAGAATCTATTTCGATGAATGGTAGAAAATTATTTGTTAAATCGGATTTCCCGGATCCGTTAGAAACTGAAAATTCGTATTATCAATATTCTGTGCTTGATCGTCGACGGTGTTATTTAATGCTTCGCCTTCTTCTTGATAATCGTTCTGATATTCTTCAGAAGGACAGCTTTCTTCATAATTCTCATGGAAATGTATCGGTCTTTTGTTCATGGCGGAGGCTGGCTCTGCTTTTATAGCAAGAATATTTCTGTTTGAGGTATTTTGAAACGTCCTGGGTTGAAACGGTTGGTAGGGAATAGGCCTTGGCTTAAAGGGTCTATTGAATCTAGGCGGTTGTGTTTGAAATTTATCTCTCCTTCTCTTGGCCGCGTTTATCTGTCCAAGGGCGGACTGATAGGCCTGTAGAAGGGTTTGGGGATTCGATGTACGTGTGAGGGCTGCGAATGGTTCATGAAGCCCATCAATGAAGGCATTGCAAATCATGAGCTCATAATTGCTCATGATAACTTTTAAGCAAGGTCTCATTTCGTCGTTCAAAGAGACCTTTGTGTTAATTTCCCCTAACAATTATTGGCATTTATAATAATAATGGGTGACATCTAGTGACCCTTGTTTTAAATATTGTATGTTCGACAGGAGAGTAGAGAGATCAGTTTTATCTCCGAATCTCTCTTTTAATGTGTTTTTTTATGTGTTCCCAGACTACGGGAGTTTGGGCACTAGAGAGTGCTGCGTCCGCTTTGCCAGTGATCTGGTCACGGATAATGCCTACCCATAATGGTAGTACAACGTCCACCTGATCTTTGGGGATCGCCTGTTTACAAAAATCTAGTTTTTGCTCAACGGATTTGAGCCACGTGACGAGACATTTCTCGTCTCCGTCATATTTGGGTACTGATTTTATTATATCAGGAACTCTGAATTTATTGAATGTTTCTTCTGCCGGTTGCTGACGCACCTGGTGTACAACAGAATCACTACTTCTAGCGGCTTGCAACTCCGCTATCACCTTAGCTTGGCGTTCTAACGCCTTGGTCAATTTGTCAATTTTACTATTTAATTCCTCGCTAATGTTTCTAGTGAGGTGCATTCACTATGTTTGAAAATTAAAATTGAACACGATTTCCACTCGGTTTCCACTTGTTTAAAATGAAAATTATTGTTCGTAAAATGTGCACGATTTTCACTCGTGATCCCTGGTTTATATTAAAAGTTTTACAAATCGTTTCACACGATTTTCACTCGTGTTCACTCGTTTTTTTTGTTCATAAAAATAAAAATTCACTAGTCGTTATCGTTCCGCACGATTTTCTCTCGTATTCGTTTGTTCTTTAAAAAATAAATTTCACAAATCGTTATCGTTTCACACGATTTTCTCTCGTGTTCGCTTGTTCTTAAAAAATTAAATTTCACAATTCGTTGTCGTTTCACACACTTTTCACTTATTTAAAAATTAAAGATTACTTATTAATTGTCCTTTGCGCGAGGACTAACTTCTGCCGGGTGTGTTGGTAAGTTGTTGATGTTCCCTCAACAACGCTGTAAAAAGCACAACACTACACTCGCGGAGCTGATCCTGCGCGCAATCCTACCGACTGCGCCAGTTATTTGTTCATAGGCGTTCGGAGCCTTTTTAAAAAACTAAACTACTATTTAGACCGACTGTCACACGCGACGATCACCACGACACTAACTTTATTTTTTCCAACAAACAATTCAACACTTAGACTCTACTTAATTCTACACCTATCTAGCTGTGGGAACTGCTGATGGACAACATTCCGCGCCGGTCGAGTGTATCATTCCGTCCTGTGTGTTGCGGCGCATGTTGGAGGTGTCGGGTTGCGTGGGTTAAATGTGCAAGTCGTCAAGTGGTGACGACTGCACGTCAGCTGACTCTATAACTGCTCCCTCCTTAAAGTCCGAAACGTCCCGGTTCGATGGGAATCCTTGTGGCTCTTCGAGTTTGGGGTCTGCGGCACAGGTGTTTACTGATGACGACGGCAATATCCGATTCTCAATTTTAAGGGTGTTTCTTCGTTTGGTGATAAAAATCATGGTTATTATTCCAATAAATAGACAAATTGTTGATAGGCTGACAGATGTGTACATTCGCATCTTCTGCTCCTATAAGGACATCTAAATGGTGTCTATTGACAAAGTTAAGCGGATCAATTTTCTTCAGTTCTTCGGCCTGTGTTTCCAGAATTCTTAAGCCATCAAGGGGTATTACAATGGCCGGTTCAGAACGTAGCAATTCTATGTTCGAGTATCTGGTTTTATTAATGGTCACTGAACAGTTATGGATTTCCAACAGGAACATCCCGGATATATTACGATTGGTAATGCCACAATCAGTGTCAATACGGGTCATATTTGGTTCTTTCACCACTATGTGATTAGTTGTAATTTGTTTTATGGTTGATTTTTCGTCATATTGCGTAAACAGACATTCACCTGATAATCCTCGCAGTAGCTTTGAGTAACATAGATCTTCGGTATAGTCGATTAGGTTTTCATTCTTACATATCGTTGATTTTCCGACACGAGCGCAACTTGTAATGATAAAGTAAGTATTATCTGCGTTGATGATAGCTGAAGACGATGGCAGTTTCAATGTCTTATGCCCTACTGGTAGTGGTTCTGAAATAAAATTTTGATAGGTACAATTTTGTAACAGTGGAATAGATACAATGAATATCAATTTTGAATGATTGTAAAAGGCGGTTAGCTCCATATATTCGTATACTTCATCTGGATTGTGAACTGATATCTGATTTTCCTCTAGTTTATCTATGGCAAAGTCTAATTCCTCATGCGTCAATATTTGTTTTGATATAATATTTAATTTAGCTAGTTGAATAGCTTCGAACAGGTCCTCAAAATGTTTGTTTAGATAATCGATAGTAAAAATTGCTTTCAATATTTCTTTGAGAATATGGAGATTTTGATTGTTTGTGTTTTGGGTTTTTATAATGTTTATGTTTCTCGAAATTGTGTCCTGTTGATGATTAACTTGCTTTATAATGTGGTTGATTCTTTCTTCTAGCTGTAAATTTATTTTTGCTTGTTCATTGTTCTCATTGACCAGTAAATGAGTTGTAGATTGCAAGAGGGAAATATCTTTTAAAATTGACATAAGGTCGTTATTGTCCGGATTTCCGGTTATCATCTTAATTCCGGTTCCGAGGATATCTAGTAATCCTCTACGGGTTCGACTCTTGGGTCTTAGATTAGAATATAATTAATTCAATAACCGTTTTTGAAACTCTTTCGAAAACAGATTCGTAGTTGGCTAAATTAATTACATGATAGATTTTATGTTCTCCTATTTTCATAAAACTCTTTCCATATTTTAATGTCAGTATTCCAGGGTTGTTGTTAAGAGTTGTTATTTGGATGGACCGGGAATAGCAGGTTATAGGTAAGAATAAGAGTGGTAGGAAGAAGAGTAAATTGTGTGTCTGCGTCATTCGGAGTCCTGAAAAAGAGAAAAATATTTTAGTTAATTGGTTCATCATAAGTTTATTATTGTCGTACACGACGCATATTAGTTTTATGGAGTTTACGTTCTTTATCATCGTTATAAGTTTCAATGTGGTCAGCAGAAACAGCAACAGCTTCGAATTTCTCTCGAGTCTTAGATTTAACTCCCTGCCGTTGATTAAATACGATCTGGCCTTCTTCCAAGTGTGGAGGTTCTTCTCTAGAAGAATTGTGTTGGTCGTGCTGTTTTTGCTGACATTGTTTAAGTTTTATGACATTTTCGTCATACAGTTTGTCGCGAGCTTGAATCATTTCACGTATATCCAACGGTCTCTCTTCGTCGTCTCGGATTCCGTAAAATAACTCTCTCGGTTTCAGATTGGTTGATGAATGTATTGCCTTGTTGTACATAGAGCAAGCGAGAAGAAACATTTCTTTTACAGATAAATCACGGTATGAAGGTCGGTTGTAGCGGTAAATTTCACTGATAGTTGAATGGAATCGTTCAACTATTCCATTTACTTCGCTTCTGTTGCTAGGTGTGAAATATTGCTGAATACCCAAGTCGGACAGCATGCCTCTCATTTCGATCGACTTTAGGGCTGGTTCGTTATCGGAAACAATTAATTTAGGGGTACCGTGTAGGGAGAAATACTTTATTATGCCTTTCCTCACATCCGGTGTTGTTCTAGATTTAATTTGGATCAAAGTACCAAGTCGTGAAAATTTGTCGACTATTGATAGAAAAATACATGGTTGGGAAATAAATATGTCTAGATGGATTATGTCAAGGGGTTTTTGGGGAATTGGTGTTTCGCCTAAATGAATTTTGTACGGTTTCCTTTCGTATTTCTGCTGGTTGCAGGTATCGCAGAGAACAATGTATTTCCGAATTTTGAATTTCATTCTGGGAAAGTAGAACTTTCGTAATATTTCTGAATGATTTTCTCTTATTCCTCTGTGAGGAGTCTGGTGTGTTTCCTCTATAACGCGGTCTTGTTCTTGCTCGTCTCTTATATCGATTAAGAGTTTTTGAGATAGTTTTATCTTAAAGGTTTTTCATCTGCTAAAATATGTCTTATACACATGTTGTACAATTCCCATTATCTGTTCTGGACAATGAAGACAATTTTGGCGATTCGGGTTCATGTATTCTCTAAATATTCTAAGCAGGATAGGCACTCCGAAAATGGTTTTTGTAATTACTCGTCTGTGTATTCGGGGAAATATTTCTGTGTACTCTTCTGATTCAATCTCTCCAAGTTTCAGGATAATTTGATTATGAAAGAAATTAATAGGAAGCTCCGTGCATGGAATAAAATCCGAATGATCGGTATTTGCAGAATGGACGGAGGCTTCTTCTTCTGATTCCTCGTTCATATTAATTTGTGCAGGAATGCGGGACAAAGCATCAGCTACGGCATTCTGTTTGCCGGGCCGATGTTTGATTTCGAAGTCGAACTCAGCTAGTTGCAATCTCCACTTTACTAGTCTTGAGTTCGGTGTCTTCAAACTTAATGCATACGTGAGTGGTTGGTGGTCCGTATAAAGTGTGAACCTGCGCCCAAACAAGTACGGTCGAAAATGTTTTGCTGCCCAAACTATGGCTAGCAATTCCTTTTCGATGGCGGAATAGTTTTCCTCCGTCTTTGTTAATGTGCGCGAAGCGTATGCTTTTGGTCTATCGTTTCCGATAGTACCCTGTGAGAGTACGGCGCCGATAGCGAAGTTGCTGGCATCCGTGGTTAAAATGAAGGACTTTTCAAAGTCCGGATACTGTAACACATCACTGTGCACGAGCAAAGTTTTACAAAATTCGAACGTTTTAATAAATTCCGCGGTATGTTCGATTTTTTCACCCTTACGTAACTGAGCCGTAAGAGGTTTCGTGATTTCCGCAAAGTCACGAATAAATTTTCTATAATATCCTAAAATTCCTAGGAAGCCTTTAAGTTCCTTTGTATTTTTAGGTAAAGGCCAATTTTTAATAGCCTTAATTTTGTCGGGATTAGGGCAAACTCCCTCATTAGTTATTATGTGGCCCAGGAAAGCCACTTCCTTTCGCAAAAATTCACTTTTATCAAGTTGAATTTTAAGGTTAACATCCTCTAATGCAGTGAAAATCTTTTTCAGCTTTTCGATATGCTCTTGTAAACTTGTTGTAAACTTGTAAACTAGACAACATACACCTATCAAATCACGAAGGACGTGATCCATTACGCGCTGAAAAGTTGCTGGCGCATTTTTCAGACCGAATGGCATCCTCACATATTCATATAGCCCATGTTCTACAGAAAACGAGGTTTTTGGAATGTCCTTTGGGTGGACCTCGATTTGGTGGAAGCCCGAGGCCAAATCGAGGGTACTGAAATATTGGCAACGACCTAGTTTGTCTAGGATTTCAGTTATATTTGGTAACGGATATCGGTCGCCTACTGTCTTTTCTTCAGCTTCCGATAATCTACAACAAGTCGCCACTTTTGTTTTCCAGAAGCGTCCGCCTTCTTTGGTACGATCCATATGGGTGAGCACCAGGGGGATGTACTAGGACGAATAATTCCTTGGGCGAGCATGTCATTTATTTGCCTTTTGACTTCCGCTTTATGGCAGAAGGGATATCGATAACTTTTTGAGAAAATAGGCAGATCGTCTTGGGTCACTATTTTGTGTTTTATCACATTAGTGAAAGAGAGATCTTCGCCTTCTATGAAGAAAATGTTTTTATGTTGAGAGATCAATTTTATCAATTCGGCTTTCTCTTCCTGATTCAAATGGTCGAGACGTAATTGGTCTGAAAAGTTTATACAAGGAGAGTTATTTTTTCGATGAGAAGGACAAATTTCTTCGAAATTATTAATTTCGGCATTAATTTGTGATGTGTAATTACTGTTTACACTTACTTTTCTGGTTTCAGAAGAGTTGTTTATTAAAGGCATTTGAGCATGATAGTTATCTGCTTTATAAATTCCTGAAGGTACGAAAACATTAGGGGCTATTTCGACATCATGATCGAGATAGAAATCTCCTGATTCAAAAGGCACTGGTATTGTACGTGTTAGCGATTCACCTTCTTGAAAGTGAAGCTCAGAAATGTTCGGAAATTTTTTTCGCATTGGAATCTTGAGGTCTCCTATTTTTAATGTATTTGTAGAAGCATTTATGATGGCTCCCAAAGATCTGAGTGACTCATAACCTATAAGTCCGTGAAAATATTCATGAAAGTTCAATAGATGGAACCTTTGATTAGGCAACTTACTACTTCTATCAAAGAAAAAGATGGCGTTCCAATCAACGTATTCATCGGTACGATGGATTCCATTGATATTTTTCACAAAACTGGAGGATTTCGACAAATTTTTGGAACAAATTTTGGACTTATATAATTTGTTGGCTCCTGTGTCTACGAGGAGTCTGAGTGGTCCATATTTAGAATCTATTTCGATGAATGGTAGAAAATTATTTGTTAAATCGGATTTCCCGGATCCGTTAGAAACTGAAAATTCGTATTATCAATATTCTGTGCTTGATCGTCGACGGTGTTATTTAATGCTTCGCCTTCTTCTTGATAATCGTTCTGATATTCTTCAGAAGGACAGCTTTCTTCATAATTCTCATGGAAATGTATCGGTCTTTTGTTCATGGCGGAGGCTGGCTCTGCTTTTATAGCAAGAATATTTCTGTTTGAGGTATTTTGAAACGTCCTGGGTTGAAACGGTTGGTAGGGAATAGGCCTTGGCTTAAAGGGTCTATTGAATCTAGGCGGTTGTGTTTGAAATTTATCTCTCCTTCTCTTGGCCGCGTTTATCTGTCCAAGGGCGGACTGATAGGCCTGTAGAAGGGTTTGGGGATTCGATGTACGTGTGAGGGCTGCGAATGGTTCATGAAGCCCATCAATGAAGGCATTGCAAATCATGAGCTCATAATTGCTCATGATAACTTTTAAGCAAGGTCTCATTTCGTCGTTCAAAGAGACCTTTGTGTTAATTTCCCCTAACAATTATTGGCATTTATAATAATAATGGGTGACATCTAGTGACCCTTGTTTTAAATATTGTATGTTCGACAGGAGAGTAGAGAGATCAGTTTTATCTCCGAATCTCTCTTTTAATGTGTTTTTTTATGTGTTCCCAGACTACGGGAGTTTGGGCACTAGAGAGTGCTGCGTCCGCTTTGCCAGTGATCTGGTCACGGATAATGCCTACCCATAATGGTAGTACAACGTCCACCTGATCTTTGGGGATCGCCTGTTTACAAAAATCTAGTTTTTGCTCAACGGATTTGAGCCACGTGACGAGACATTTCTCGTCTCCGTCATATTTGGGTACTGATTTTATTATATCAGGAACTCTGAATTTATTGAATGTTTCTTCTGCCGGTTGCTGACGCACCTGGTGTACAACAGAATCACTACTTCTAGCGGCTTGCAACTCCGCTATCACCTTAGCTTGGCGTTCTAACGCCTTGGTCAATTTGTCAATTTTACTATTTAATTCCTCGCTAATGTTTCTAGTGAGGTGCATTCACTATGTTTGAAAATTAAAATTGAACACGATTTCCACTCGGTTTCCACTTGTTTAAAATGAAAATTATTGTTCGTAAAATGTGCACGATTTTCACTCGTGATCCCTGGTTTATATTAAAAGTTTTACAAATCGTTTCACACGATTTTCACTCGTGTTCACTCGTTTTTTTTGTTCATAAAAATAAAAATTCACTAGTCGTTATCGTTCCGCACGATTTTCTCTCGTATTCGTTTGTTCTTTAAAAAATAAATTTCACAAATCGTTATCGTTTCACACGATTTTCTCTCGTGTTCGCTTGTTCTTAAAAAATTAAATTTCACAATTCGTTGTCGTTTCACACACTTTTCACTTATTTAAAAATTAAAGATTACTTATTAATTGTCCTTTGCGCGAGGACTAACTTCTGCCGGGTGTGTTGGTAAGTTGTTGATGTTCCCTCAACAACGCTGTAAAAAGCACAACACTACACTCGCGGAGCTGATCCTGCGCGCAATCCTACCGACTGCGCCAGTTATTTGTTCATAGGCGTTCGGAGCCTTTTTAAAAAACTAAACTACTATTTAGACCGACTGTCACACGCGACGATCACCACGACACTAACTTTATTTTTTCCAACAAACAATTCAACACTTAGACTCTACTTAATTCTACACCTATCTAGCTGTGGGAACTGCTGATGGACAACATTCCTCGCCGGTCGGGTGTATCATTCCGTCCTGTGTGTTGCGGCGCATGTTAGAGGTGTCGGGTTGCGTGGGTTAAATGTGCAAGTCGTCAAGTGGTGACGACTGCACCTCAGCTGACTCTATAACTTATATATATATATATATATATATATATATATATATATATATATATATATATATATATATATATATATATTTTTTTTTTTTTTTTTTTTGAAAATCTCATCAATATGAGTATCAAATGAACCACCAGTACAAAACGGTGAATATTTTTTGTTCAATACCCCTTCAATATGGGTATCAAATGAAAGTGCTATTAAAACGTCGTAGATCATTAAAAATACAAATACAAGATGGAAGCAGTCCCCAAATAACCATTTACTTTTTTAAAAGGTTTCATTCAACTTAACCTGTTTGTATGTATATTTGAATGTCTGTGGGGTAGGTACCATGTATTTTTGCAATCCCCTTATGGTCGGTACCAAATTAAATGATTTAATTAATAGAATACGGTACATCATAAAAATATTCCAAAAAAATTAGGTAATAAATAAAAAATTGAAAAAAAGTTGAATGGTTTTATTATAGAAGAATAAGCAAATGACACAAATAATGTACTAAAAACCAGAAAATAAAATAAATTTGAAAATACTTTTTAAATTAAACGGTTTCTTTGTGGCTAAACATAATAATTATACAGATAATTTACTAAAAGCTAGAAAACAATTAGGCAAGTTGCAGTTAGCAGTTATCATACCCCTTCCTTCATTAATCAATGACATTTTTTTTTTCCAAAATATATTTTTTATTAAGGTACATGTGGCGTTAGCCTGACGGGGCCGGGAGTCCAATATTTTGACAATTTTTGTCTTACAACTATGTTAGTAATATGTAACCGATTACTCGCGGTTGGCTCGAGGTTAGTATTACAAGTGTTCTCATAATTGGTATGTTGCAGTCTTCGATGCTCTATACGTGTGCCCGACACGGGATACTTCCTATTGGGATGCAGCTGACCATTAATCAGCAACGCCCCCCTAGTCTGTACCCCATATCTAGCGTGGTGCGTCTTCTCGACTCGAGGAATCCAGGATAGAATGGTCACTAGCCGGCACAATCATCAGCTCGTGTAGAGTTGTCATGAGCGGTACAACCTTTGGTTCTTGTTGAATGATCAGTGGACTGCACAACCTTTGGCCCGTGCATCTGTAAAGAGTGTGTGTATGTATTGCCGCGACTAAGTAAAAGTTTATCGATCGGATAGGAGGGATATGAAACGGGGACACAACGAAGGAAACATCATTAAACGTTGACATCGGCGTTTCTGAGGAACAGGTATAGATGAAGCAGAAGATCAGGATCCCGGCTACCTAAGATATCCCGGACGGGGATATCCGATTTTCTGCCTTGTGCTCTCAGTGCTCTAGAGAGCTGAGAGCGAGCAGCATGGAACCGGATACACGACCAGACAACATGCTCGATGTCGTGGTAGCCATCGCCACAATCACAAAGATTGTTTGCTGCGAGCCCAATGCGATAGAGATGCGCGTTTAGGTTGTAGTGATTGGACATAAGCCGAGATATCACGCGAATGAAATCACGACCTACATTCAATCCCTTGAACCATGCACTCGTCGAGACCTTAGGGATAATCGTGTGTAACCACCGACCGAACTCATCTTCACTCCACATGCGCTGCCAACTAACGAGTGTGTCGTGACGAGGAATGTGAAAAAATTCATTATAGGCAATTTGCCTTTCAAAAAGTGTGCCTTCTGAAGCGCCCACCTTAGCTAGCGAGTCCGCTTTCTCATTCCCCGGAATCGAGCAATGAGAGGGAACCCATGCTAAGGTAATCTTGAATAATTTTTCGACCAAAACACTCAATAGATGTCTTATTCTTGTTAGGAAATAAGATGAGCGTTTATCAACCTTCATTGTGCGGATTGCCTCTATTGAGCTGAGACTGTCTGAAAAAATAAAATAATGGTCGATGGGCAGTGTTTCAATGATCCCTAGAGCATAGTATATCGCACCCATTTCTGCGACATACACGGAACAAGGATCTTTGAGTTTGAAAGAGGCACTGGAATTTTCATTGAAGATGCCGAAGCCAGTGGACCCGTTTATGTATGAACCGTCAGTAAAGAACATTTTATCAGATCCAACTTTCCCATATTTTTCCGAAAATATCGACGGAATAACATTGGAGCGTAGGTGATCTGGTATTCCATGGATTTTTTGTCGCATGGACAGATCAAAAATGACAGAGGAATTGCAGAAGTATGGGAAGCAAACTTGGTTGGAGATGCCTGGTGAAGGGTGCACGTCGTGGGTAAGGTACTCATGGTATAAAGACATAAAACATGACTGAGGAGTCAGTTGGAGTAGATTTTCGAAGTTATCAATCACCAATGGATTCATGATCTTGCAACGGATGAGAAATCTGTAGGATAATTCTGTGAACCGAAGAGTAAGCGGGGGTACTCCTGCCAAAACTTCGAGACTCATCGTATGTGTCGAATGCAAACACCCCATGGCTATACGCAAGCAACGATATTGTATCCTCTCCAGCTTGAGAATATGAATCCTGGCAGCTGATCGGAAGCAAAAACTGCCATATTCTAACACTGACAATATCGTTGTTTTGTACAACTGAATGAGGTCTCCTGGATGGGCGCCCCACCATGTTCCGGTAATTGTTTGGAGAAAATTGATTCTTTGCTGGCATTTCTGTTTCAAATACGCAATGTGTCACCCCCAGGTACATTTAGAATCAAAATATACACCCAGATATTTGAAAAACATAGAGTGTTGGATCGTTTTGCCGGATAGGTGAAGCTGGAATTGGGCGGGTTCGTGCTTCCTAGAAAGAACGACCATTCCAGTTTTCTCCGTAGAGAATTCGATACCCAGCTTGAGGGCCCACGTGAACAGATTGTTCAGGGTATCTTGCAACGACTTTTGCAGAGCGACGGGATTAGTACCCGTGATGGAAATAACTCCATCGTCTGCAAGTTGTCTCAGCGTGCAGTCTCTAGTTAGACAATCATCCATATCATTGACGTAAAAACTGTACAAGAGGGGGCTTAGGCAGGAGCCTTGCGGTAGGCCCATAAAACTGTATCGAGAAGATTTCAAGCTGCCATGATTGAAAAACATGTGCTTTTCTGACAGTAAATTGTACAGGAAATTATTCAGAATTGGTGAAAGTCCACGATTATGAAGCTTCTCTGAGAGAATTTCCATGGAAACTGAATCAAATGCCCCTTTGATATCGAGGAAAACGGAAGCCATTTGTTCTTTGCGAGCAAATGCGATTTGGATTTCAGAAGATAGCAGCGCCAGACAATCGTTCGTCCCTTTACCTCGGCGGAAGCCAAACTGCGTATTTGACAGCAAATTGTTCGCTTCAACCCACTTGTCCAAACGAAGTAGAATCATTTTCTCTAACAATTTGCGAATACAGGATAACATTGCAATCGGCCTATACGAGTTGTGATCGCAAGCCGGCTTGTTGGGTTTTCGTATGGCTATCACTCTCACTTGTCTCCAGTCATGCGGGACAATATTCAGCTCCAGAAACTTGTTGAACAAGTTCAGCAAACGCTGTTTTGCCAAGTCGGGAAGATTCTTCAACAAGTTGAATTTAATCTTGTCCGACCCCGGAGCTGAATTGTTACATGAGAGGAGGGCAATTGAGAATTCCACCATCGAAAAATTCTCATAATCGCATTGGAGCGGAATATCGCGTACGACGCTTTGTGCAGGAACAGAATCGGGACAAACCTTCCTTGCAAATTTGAAAATCCAACGGTCAGAGTATTCCTCACTTTCATTGGTATGGTTCCAGCCACGCATTCTCCTAGCCGTATTCCAAAGAGTACTCATAGCGGTCTCCCTTGACAAACCATTGACGAATTTCCGCCAATATCCACGCTTTTTTGCTTTAATCAGACCTTTTAGTTTGGCTTCTAGAGCTTGGTACTTTCGAAACCATTCCACTGATCCAGTTTTCCTGAATTTTTTGAAAGCGGATGATTTTTCAAGGTAGACCTTTGAACACTCCTTGTCCCACCAAAGTGATGGAGGACGACGTCAGAAAGTGGTAGCCGGTACACGTTTGTTTTGAGCTTGAAGTGCGCTATCGTAAATCAAACTTGATATAAAATCATACTCTTCAAGGGGAGGAAGTTCATGCATCGAAATGATTGCTTCAGATATTAATTCTGCATATTTTCTCCAGTCAATATTCTTCGTGAGGTCATACGCAATATCGACTGACTCACTAGATTTTGATTCATTGGCGATCGATAAAATTATTGGTAGGTGATCACTACCGTGGGGATCTTGGATTACCTTCCATGTGCAATCCAGGGATAATGAAGAAGAGCAGAGAGATATGTCTAGCATGCTTGCCCGTGCAGGAGGGTTGGCTATCCTAGTTGCTTCCCCAGTATTTAAAACTGTCATGTTGAAGTTGTCGCACAGATCATAAATCAACGTGGCACGGTTGTTATCGTAGAGTGACCCCCATGCTGTTCCATGGGAGTTGAAGTCACCTAAGATTAACCGCGGCTCCGGCAATGCCTCGATAATATCAAAGAACTGATGGCGGCCTACAGTAGTCCTGGGAGGAATATATATCTAAGCAATGCAGAGTTCTTTGCCATTGATTTGTATCTGGCAAGCGACAACTTCAATGCCTGTAATCGATGGGATAGTGACTCTATAGAAGGAGTGACGTTTTTTGATCCCCAATAGTACGCCACCAAACGAGTCGTTACGATCTAGGCGAATAATGTTGAAATCGTGAAAATTCAGCTCGTCGGCTGAACAAAGCCATGTTTCACAGAGAGAAAATACATCACAGTTAGAACTGTGAACTATCAAATCAAGGACATTGATGAGACTAAAATAAAATCGTGGGGTACGTTGGATTTCCATTATCCACATTTAATAGTTTCATCATATGTTCCTCGATTTTATTTTAGTCTCATCAATGTCCTTGATTATTGAAGGAAGGGGTCTGATAACTGCTAACTGCAACTTCCCTAATTATTTTCTAGCTTTTAGTACATTATCTGTATGATTATTATGTTTACCCACAAAGAAACCGTTTAACTTAAAAAGTTTTTTTTTTAATTTATGTTATTCTACATACAGAACATCATCTTCACTTCACTTTCCACATCATAACTCATTACGTCCGACACGCTGCTCCATCTGATGTAATTTATCCCGAGTGGCACCGAACAAGAAGTATGCGATCCGTCCGCCCCGACATGAGGCTCATTAAAACTGTCAGCTTGACTAAGCGGAATGAAATTTGGCTGAAATGGAAGTCCCACTCACGACAGGGACCACCCAAAAACCAAACGCAAATGCAACACACGAGAAAAAAAAAGCGGAGAAGTGCGAATTTGCGAAAATTCTGCGCCCAAAACACTCGTTTTGCAAAGCAAATCAAGAAGGAAGTGAACGTTAATTACTGTCTTCTTTTTCTCCGGGGGAGCGTTGGAGTACGGAGTTTTTGAAAAATCATCCTCTTCGGGAACGAAGAAGAGCCAATGAACTCTTGGCCCTAAGTTAAGAGGAAATAAATCAAACGTTCGTTTGACGGTGGTCCAACGATGAAATATTGAAACAATTTAAAAACATGTGCATGCGCTATAATTTGCGAATATCGATTATCACGGAATATTTTCTTGTTTATTCCGTCAAATATACACTTTCACGCAGCCTCCGATGATTAATCACCCTCGCGACAGTGATGGATTTCATGGCAACTAATTTGAACGTATTATGTTTATTTGTTTAAACATTAATTAGACAATGGTTTTTGCAGGTTATGTTTCACGTTACGTAATTATTACACTTTCATCTATTATCATCTCATCTTCTAGCCCGCTTCGGCGGAAAGACTCCGAACGATCGTTTGAAAAAAAAACACAAACTTTCGCTCTCGATGAACTCTTACCGTTGTTCTCCGGTGTCTAGGAACTCCGGCGGTCAAATTATGTCGATGTCTGCCGCAAACTCCCCTCAGGGCGTGAAAGTGAAATTCTTACCTAACCTTGTCCATTACGATGGGAAGCTCGTTGAACATGACCGACGGAGACCATAACGATGATACTTTCATCATTTACATGGCACGCGAAGTAACGCTAGAGATTGCCTCATTTTTTCCGCCGCAGATAAATGCCGGGCAAAGGGGTCAGTGTTTATGTTTACAATGCTGTGAATGTTTTTTCTTGGAGTTTTACGATCCCTTATCTGGCTGGTGCCATCATCATCTCGGATGAATTTATTGAACTGACAAACATCAACTTTTATTCCACAATTGCGACGCTTCGGACAATCCAAAATTGATGGTTACACCGGTAAGTAGAATGGTGGATAACATTGAAACTATACTGCACATGAAAAATGAGTTTCTTCAGCTTCCATTTTTGTCCAACAAGAGAGAAAAACAGCAGCCGTCAGTACTGTCCTTCAAATCCGTTCGGGCAATTCCGGCATTTTTGAGTTAAGAGCCTTCCGAGGTCGACGGCGGAAAGCTTTTTCTCAAATTCGAAGCGGGCAGTTGCTCAAATGTGTGCAACAAAATATGAATGAGATGATTTACCAATCCCCATTGCAACTGAGGTTCAAGATGCAAACGTTGCAAAAATTCTTACCCCCAATGCACAATGGTCCAGGAGATGTATTTAAGTGGAAATTAGCTCGACAGTTATTCTCTAGACAAAAACTGTCTTCGACAAAGTTGTTACATATGATAGAGCGCTCATTTTCACGTTATCAAAAATAGGGTGACCAAAATTGTCGATAAAATAAAAAAAAAACTAACTTTCTTATCATTATAGATAAAGGTAAACATAGTTCGACAGTGTTGTAGTCCCAGTTATTTGAGACATCTTTGTAGAACAATGTTGGTTTTCTATCCGTCGAAATAACCGATATAGCGCCTTTTTTCTAAGTTACGTTAGGGTCACCATGAAAAAAAACGGGTTTTTGCTCTAACTTTTATATTTCAAATTCTACATACAAACTGTCTTCGGAAGACTTTTAAAACTTACTAATGAGTAATTCCAAATGAAATCGACAAATGACAAAACATGAGTGTTTTTGATTCGATTGAAAGTGTGTATTCCGTTTGGGTTAGAGGAAATATTTGTTTTCCACAGCAATTGGGATTTTTTTGACTCAAGCGTAACTTTTGGAAAAGGCGCATCGATTTGAGTAAGAGAAATCTTTGATAATTTATTTCTCAAAAACTATGAGTCGTACAAAAATAGTGTCTTAAAAAGAGTTATAGAGTATTGATGGTTGAATATGGAAAAAATGTACACTGAGAAAAAAATTAGTACTCTTTTTTCTATTTACAAAATAAAAATTCAATTTGCAATATCCAAAATACATATTTCTTATTTATTTTTTTTATTTTTTCATACAAAATAGAAGACATGCAGAAAATTTAAAAAATGGGCCCAATATGGCAAAGCTATTTTTGACGAACTTTGTGGAACATTGAATTTTTAGGAATTTTCGAAACTTCGAATTTTTGTATGTTAACAAACATTTTTAGCCACAAATTATAAATCTTGAAGTGATTTAAAACAAAAAAGGTTATTATCAATCTCCTTCTAAATGTAGCCATTCTCGAAATATTTAAAAATATATTTCTAATTTATTGCCTTTTTTATAGTAAATAATCCCTTTTAATATGTTTGTCGTGTTATACCGTCATGTTCATGAGATTTTATGAATTTGCTTATAATTTCCAACAACTTTTCCAAATACATCATCATGGTTCATTTTTTGACTCAAGCGTAACTTTTGAAAAGGGTTATCAATTTGAGTAAAAGAAATCATTGATAATTTATATCTCAAAAAATTAGAGTCGTACCGAAATAGTGTGTTAGAAAGAGTTATAGAGTATTGTTGGCTTAATTTGAAAAAAATATACACTAAGAAGAAAAATTAGTACTTTTTTTTATTTACAGAATAAAATTTTAATTTGCCATATCAAAAAAATATGTATTTTTTCATATTTTTTCCAATTTGTTCATATAAAAAAGAAGTCAAGTAGAAAATTTTAAAAATGTGCCCAAGATGGTAAAACTATTTTTGACGAATTTTGTGGAACGTTTTTTAGGAATTTTCGAAACTTCGAATTTTTGTATGTTAGCAATCATTCTTAGTCACAAATTATGAATCCTGATGTGATTTAAAACAAAAAAGGTTATTATCAATCTCCACCTAAATGCAACCATTCTCGAGATATTTTAAAAATATTTCTAATTTATAGTCTTTTTTATAGTAAATAATCTCTTTTAATATGTTTGTCGTGTTATACCGTCATGTTCATGAAATTTTATGAATTTTCTTCTAATTTCCAACAATTTTTTTGATTGATTGAAGTTTGTATTAAGATAAAAAAGATTTTTTAGTTTCGCTACGTTTTGTATTAACCCATATGTCTTCGAATGTTTCGTAACGTAACTCCTAAACATATGTCTTTACCATAACGATGTATTTGGAGAAGTTGTTGGAAATTATAAGCGAATTCATAAAATCTCATGAACATGATGGTATAACACGACAAACATATTAAAAGGGATTATTTACTATAAAAAAGACAATAAAATAGAAATATTTTTTTTTTAAATTTCGAGAATGGCTACATTTAGAAGGAGATTGATAATAACCTTTTTTGTTTTAAATCACATCAGGATTCATAATTTGTGGCTAAAAATGATTGTTAACATACAAAAATTCGAAGTTTCTAAAATTCCTAAAATATTCGATGTTCCACAAAGTTTGCTTTTTAAAAATTAAAAAATATGTATTTTGGATATTGCAAATTGAATTTTTATTTTGTAAATAAAAAAAGAGTACTATTTTTTTTTCTCAGTGTACATTTTTTTCATATTCAACCACCAATACCAATACTCTATAACTCTTTCTAAGACACTATTTCGGTACGACTCATAGTTTTTGAGATATAAATTATCAAAGATTTCTCTTACTAAAATCCATACGACCTTTTCAAAAGTTACGCTTGAGTCAAAAAATTCCCAATTGCTGTGAAAAACTCATATTTCCTCCAACCCAAACGGAATACACACTTTCATTGAAATCAAAAATACAAGTTTTTAAAATCTGCATTTTTAGGACGATTTCATTTGGAATTGCTGTAATACAAACATTTGGCGATGCAGAACTTGTCAATATCTCAACTTTACCCGAAGTTATTGATATTTCTTTTCATAAAAATATAAAATATAAAAACATGAAAAATGTTTGGTGACGGCATTTCAAAGAACAAATTTCACTACAAACAATATGTGATTTTCAAAACTGTGTTATTTTTTGTGTCTGAGTAAATTAAAATTGAAATCATGAGTTTTTGGGTAAAAAACACCAATAACTTTGAGTAGGATTAGGATATTGACAAGTTCTGCATCTCAAAATGTTGGTATTGGTAAGCTCTAATCGTACGAAGAAAATTTTAATGTAGAATTTTTAATATAAAAGTTAGAGTAAAAAAAAACCGTTTTTTCATGGTTACCCTAATGCAACTTAGAAAGAAAGCGCCAAAAATAACTTTGTGGGAGATATTTGTTCTTTAGACAAAAACTGTCTTCGACAAAATTGTTACATATGATAGAGCGCTCATTTTTATGTTATCAAAAATAGGTTGACCAAAATTGTCGATGAAATAAAAAATCTAAATTTCTTATCTTTATAGATAGAGATAAACAAAGTTTGAAAATGTTGTAGCCCCAGTTATTTTAAACAACTTTGTAGATCAAAGCTTTTTTCAATCTTTTAACATGATCGGCTCAGCGCTTTTTTTCAAAGTTGCATTAGGGTGACCATGAAAAAACGTTTTTTTTGCTTTAACTTTCATTTTTCAAATTTTACATCAAAACTATCTTCGTACGACTTTTAGAGCTTGTCAATTTCAACATTTTGCAATGCAGAACTTGTCAATATATCAATCCTACACAATGTTATTGATGTTTTTTATCCTAAAACTCATGATTTCAATTTTAATTTACTCAAACACAAAAAAAAACATAGTGTTGAAAATCACATATTATATAGAGTGAAATTTGTTCTTTCAAATTCCATCAACAAACATTTGTTATATTTGCCCCAGAAAGAATGACAAACAAATGAAAATGTGGAGGCGATCTGGCGTAGTGGTAACATCCATGCCTCTCACGCTAAAGGTCACGAGTTCAATTCTCACTCCCGACATTCTTCCAAAAATGGAAGTAAATGTGACGAACCAGCCTAATGAGTTGAAAGTCACTATAATACAGATATATAAAAAAAAAACAAATGAAAAGAGCGTGTTTTTTGGGAAGAAATATCAATAACTTTAAGGAAGTTGAGATATTGACAAGTTCTGCATCGCAAAATGTTTGTATTAGTAAGCTCTAAAAGTCTTCCGAAGACAGTTTGTATGTAGAATTTGAAATATAAAAGTTAGAGCAAAAAAACAGTTTTTTTCATGGTGACCCTAACGTAACATAGAAAAAAGGCGCTATATCGGTTATTTCGAGAGATAGAAAAACAACTTTGTTCTACAAAGATGTCTCAAATAACAGGGACTACAACACTGTCGAACTATTTTTTCCTTCATCTATAATGATAAGAAAGTTTAGTTTTTTTATTTTATCGACAATTTTGGTCACCCTATTTTTGATAACGTGAAAATGAGCGCTCTATCACATGTAACAACTTTGTCGAAGACAGTTTTTGTCTAGAGAATAACTGTCGAGCTCTAAATGCTAATTTCCACTTAAATACATCTCCTGGACCATTGTGCACTGGTTAACTTCTCTTTGCGAGATATCGTTGTATACTCCATACTCTATTAGCGAATTCATTTTTAAAACTGACTCAGTGCCACACTGACTCTGTAATAAAAAAAACGTTTTTAGTTTCACGAATGCGGTGGTTTGTTGGTGTGCGTTATATAGTCTGATTTGTTTATATTTGCGACGACAAATGTACAGTGTAGACGTCTGGTGGCGATATTAGTGCTTGAGAGGTAAATTATTCTCTATCAGATCAGAAGGGCCAAATGCAGTGTAAAAATTTGAAAGTCTGAATGAAAATTTTTACTTCATATTGTTTGATTACCTAACACATGTAGTCCTGACACTCACTTAACCATTTGTCGATGCATTTCCTGTTTGTTCCACAAATAATTATTATTATAATATAAAATCATCGTTAGACACAGCTTTCGTTCAATGTTTCTGCGATATCGGAAAAAAAAACCCTCTTATTTAATCACATAAAATCAATATTCGATACGTTTAAGTAAATTTTCATTCATAATTTTGATTTTGAGAGCATGTTTATTCCTCCTGAATATCCATAATAATTTTCGCCTCCCAATGAAAGCACACGGAGCTTAATGCCGTCTACACGAATATACTCTTCAAAATCAGAATCCGAATTGGATTACGATTCCAATAATACAAAAGCAAGAACAGTAGGTTTTCCATTTTCATAGTCTTTATTTTTAGATTTTCCAAGACAATACTCGGAACTTGACAGTTCAGTATAGTTGTATTGGTGAACCCGAGTGCCAACCCGTGAAACATTTCAGTGCGAAACAAACAGCTTTCGGGGCGAATCTAGTGCGACACTGAGCGCGAACTGTGTGAATAAAAAAACGTTTTGACAGCAGTTAGTGCGGCACTGAGGTTGAAACTGAACAAAAACGAATTCGCTCTATGAAAAACATATCACCACAAGCTAGCCCCACCAAACTTGTTTCTCACACGTACTGGAATTGATGCATGTTCACCCCTCATGTTGCTGGTATGAATCCTAATGCTCGAAATTCGGCTCATATGGTTAAACTGTATCCAATAGTCTATTTATATTCAAAGGGTTTAGGGTGTGTTGAGGCACAAACACATTGGTCTAAGTGTGAAACCACCTGTGAAAAATCATGTCCAGCAGCTAAAAAGCCATCTGATTGAAAGGAAGAATCATAGCACCACTTCGAATAAATTCCGAGCGTGTCGAGTTGTTGTTTGAAAACAGTTCAATAAACCATCGCCCGTTGAGCACCAACCAATAACCATATATTCCAACTAATGAATCTTATTTTCACCCGAAAGAAAGAGAGGTGATTCATTTTTTAATTGCCTCATCCACGCATACGCTAATGGGCTCCACAACCAGACCCAATCGACCCTCGATCGACTTCTCGGAAGCCGGAGCAAATAGCACCACTACCCGCAGTAAAACCAATTCGCACTTTCTCTAATAGCCCTCCGTGGTGAAATATTGGCGTCGTTTCATCGCGGACCATACCAGGTAATTTATACGTTCACCCTCTCCCCCCGGACAGAGGACCCAGAGGTCTTTGACGCGACGCGAAAAAAATTATAAAAATGCAAATGAAACGACACTCGCGATCGCGGCGCGATCGGATCTTGGGTCCGTTCCGCTCTGCTTTATTTTGCAAACGATCGCGTGCCGCGTTCCGTAGCTCGCCAAACTCGACGACCCGTCCGCTGAACCGCAGCGGATGGGATGAAAGATTAAGTAGAGGGACGTTTTTGTGGAAATCGGTGGGGTTGAGGTATAGAGTCCTCGATGCAGGGTTCAATCTAATGATTCCAATCCAACACACTAGCTACTAGATAGCATACAGCAGACTCAGAATACAATTTGAAATTGACTCCAACCCTAAACGCTCAATTTGATCGTATCACAGGTTACTTCCCTCTGTCTAAGCAAAGTGTTAGCAATAGTCGGGTGAAGAGCGAAATCTATAATGATCGGCACTTCCTACTGATCATATAATCATCAGCCGTTGGTTGACATTTGTCCCAGTATTCGTGAGTAGGGTTACCAAATCTACAGATAAACTGTATTTATACAGATTTTTTAGACTTCCTAAACCAAGAATCTGTAGATACAGATTACAGATTTTCGGGATTTCATACAGAATTAACAGATTTTGAAAGATAAGGTTCCAATTTTATACAAAATTTTTTTTTTCCATGAATTTCAATATTTTTTTCCGATCACTCCAGAAATTCTCCATTTCTAGAGCTCATTTCTTAGTCATTTCTTGATGAATTTACGAGATGTCGATATATATTGCAATCAATTCGAACACCCCTCCCCCTTCTATAAGGGTGGGCTGCCATACAAATTAAACACGAATTTCTACATTACTCGAGAAATAATCAAGCAAATGAAACTAAATTGTACATATGGAAGTTTTAGGATGCAATAAATGGTTCTATGATGGTTAGACTCTTCACCCCCCCTCTCAAAGGGGGGGGGGGGGTCTGCCATGCAAATGAAACACAAAGGGCCTGGCCGGGTAAGGGAGTAAAAAGTGCCCCCAAACCAAATCACTAGCTGTATGACAAATATTGTAAAGGATATTAAATAAGAAATTTTGGTGGTTTATTTGAACCCCTATGTGGTTTGACGTAGGATCTATAGTGAAAAACGTACTTTTTCGTTTATTTCACGCCATCCTCAATAGATCCGAGATAAAAATTTGAAAAAAAATGCTGAATGTACATCTTACCACGGTGTATCAAGAAAAATTATCAAAAAAAAATTTAGTACTAAAAAAAATATTTTAATTCTGAAAAAACAATTTTGGGGTTTAGAGATTCAGTACTACTCTAATTCATATTTAAATGTGCTCTTACGGCTTTTCTAGATTGATAAATATCTTCAAACTGTTTTTTTTACAAATATCTAATAATAAAAATAAAATAAAAAAAAACACAGTACAAAAAAATGTTATAGATTTTCTTGCATTTCGAAATTTTGAAAAAAAATATAACTGCGTTCCTACCTATCTGGACGGTGGGCGTATGCAAACATCAATGGCTCTCACTCTCGATATTTTCCCATCACATCAGGGGTACCACAGGGAAGTGTTCTTGGGCCGCTTATCTTCGTTTTGTTCATAAACGACCTGAGCTTTCGACTGAATGCTGGAAAACTGCTCTATGCCGACGATCTGAAAATTTATAGATCAATAACATCCCATCTGGACTGCGCTTCAGGCTGACGTAGAGGAGCTACGGCGGTGGTGTGAGGATAACGAAATGGAATTGAATATCAAAAAATGCAAAACAGTGTCGTTCACCCGCCGGCAGTCTCGAATTGAATTTCGTTATTCAGTCGGGCCTGAAACACTAGAGTGTGTTGATTCCATTCGCGACCTTGGAGTCGTCCTAGATAACAAACTAAGGTTCAATGAGCATATCTGCGTCACTACCGCTAAAGCGTTTGCGTTTGGATTTGTTCGTCGGTGCACCAATAACTTCAGAGATGTCTACGCAATCAAATCGCTATACTGCTCATTAGTACGTAGCATTTTGGAGTATGCTGTCTGCGTGTGGTCTCCGTTTCACATCACCCAAATCACACGAATGGAGAGAGTACAGCGTAGTTTCATTAGATATGCTCTCCGACAACTACCTTGGATAGATCCAGACCATCTCCCCGACTACTTGAGCCGCTGCATACTGATCGCGTTGGAATCGTTAGCTTCTAGACGTGCCAACATTTAAAAAATATTTGTGTTTGATCTGTTAAATGGAAACTTTGATTGTCCATCCTTATTATATAATGTATCATTCTATGTACCATTTCGACAACTACGTGAGCGAGATCTATTGTTTATCAATCGCCATAGGACTTCCTACGGATTCCATAACCCCTTAGAGAATTGTTTCCGTGAATTCAATAGTGCTTGTGCTGTGTTCGATTTTAACGTGTCCAAAACTATCTTTAAAAATAGGATTAAGAATTTAATATAAGGATTCAGTCTGAGGAATTTTAAACAATTCGAGACGGTGATAAATAAATAAATAAAAGAAAAAAATGTTTCTGTTCAACGACCAGAACTGGTTCGAAAGCATCATCCTTTATCGCTCTCAGTTCATCATCGTTAAAGCTTCTCCTGTGTTTCGTTTTCAAATCGAGCAATGATTTTTTAACTGAAGTTCGAAGGTCGTAAAATCGGCGCAACACTGCCTGTTGTGTTTTTTCGAGTAATATTTCAAATATTATTAATGAGGTAAAAAGAAAAATTACCGAAATTACCGGTTTTTGATTGTTAAATTACCGGTAATTCGGTAATGAAAAATGACTCGGTATTACCGGTAAAACCGGTAACGTTAAAACCGCTCATCCCTAGTCCCCAGCTAAAGAAGAGCGGCTTTGACATCCCCTTCTCGCTGATTGTCAGCCACAGCAGCAGCAGGGAACTTGGTATGTGAAATAAACTTCACTTCGGAGCTCACTTCCTTCGTGAGGGAACTAAAATACGAAGTGTCCTGCCAGTTGTTGCCATCCAGGGTGAGATAGGTCTCGTCGTCCATCACCACCACCACGTCGCGATCCGCCGAGAAAATCAACTCAACCATCTTATTCAGCCGTTGCCGTTGCGTCATGGCCTGCAGCTCCAAGACCAGTGGGCGGAACTTCCGCTTCTTGACATGTATGTCCATGTTCGCCTGGTACTTTTTCACTGTTTGGCCGGTTGCACCGACCTCCCGGCCAAGCGCACGCAGCGATGTAGCATCCGTCAGCATCCTTTGGAGCTTCTTGTCGCTCAGGGTCGTCGGCCGTCCAGAACCGGGCGTTTTCGACGCGGCGGGGTACCGTTCTTTGAACGCGCACACTTCTGAACGGAGTAGCTTCACTGTTTTCGCCATCACGATTAGAGTACGACTGATAGAGCTGTCAAATTTTTCCTGCCGACTCATAGGTTACTACACCCAGAATTGATTTTTAGCTCATGTTTTGTCATCCCGATATATGACATTAAATGAGACATAACATAACAGAAAATGTCATGACTCACAAATACTGGTAAGCATTTGTATAATATACATGGTACAGCAATATGAGATTAATCCGAGCGAACGATACAAAAGACAAATAAGCATTCCGCATACTTTGCCGCATACACGGCCCAGACCGAGGTAGATAGTGTTCTCCTTCATGCGCTCCTTTTTTACTCTTAGAAAACACTTCCCAACTTCATTTTATAATCAGGTGCAATATTATCACGTATTTGCTGAACAATTACTGAAGGATCATTAGCCATGTGGATAGCATGGTCGTGTAAAATAGCTTTGCATACCACCCGGCCTTGGTTCTACCCCCATTGACGTCGTATGGACTTTTTTGACGTGGGACTACGTCTAACCGGAATATATGGAGGGTAAAATGAAAACCTAAACACAGAACATGCAGGAAAAAATGAAAGATTTCGAATGATTATAGCTCGAACATTTCGTACTGGATAGGAGAGATGTTTGCATCACTTGATAGGGAATATTTCTACGCATCTATCGCAACTAACAAAATGTTGTTTTTCATTAGATAAACAATTGAATAACTGTAAAATATTAGGCGTTATCTAAACGCCCTAACTGCATCGTTTTGATTGGCCCGATTTACGGTTTCCCTAACACAGCCATCAAAACCAAGCAGCCTTGGGGAAATCGGCATTGCAAATACATGAAAGTAGGGGGACTTTTGTTCTCATCGAAAAATGTTCCCTAACACAGACTTTAAAACCAAGCAGCGAAATCGGCATTGCAAGCACACGAAAGAGCCTAGAGGCGAGTGAACTGAAAAGTTTAAACCCTCTTAAAGCCAAAAAGAAGAAAAAGAACACACGAAAGTAGGGGGAGCTTTTGTTCCCACCGAAATGTGTTCCCTAATAGAGATTTCTAAACCAAGGTGCCTGGAGAAATCGGTATTTCAAATTCATGCAAGTCGGGGGTATTTTTGTTCCGACTGGAATGTGTTTCCCTAACACAGACTTCCAATCCATGAAGCGTGGGGAAATCGGCATTGCGAATTCATACAAATCGGGGGTATTTTTGTTCCGATTGAAATGTGTTTCCCTAACACAGACTTCAAAACCGAGGTTTCTGGGGAAATCGGCTCTGCAAATAAATGCAAACTGCGAGTACTTTTGTCCTCGCTTGCCTTTGTGCAGAGTGGAATATGTCTGTCCTAACATGATCTTCTAAACTTAGGAACCTGGGAAAATCGTGCAGCCACTAGAAGCGAATGAACTTCCCAGTTTCAAGCAAATTCGAGATTCGAGAAATATGTACACTTTTGGGATGTAAACTTCAGAGGGAAATGTAAAATAAAATAATCGTTTAATAATTTTTTTTTTTTGTCTTTATTGGAAAGATTTTCAGCCTTAGGCTGGTTCATCAAACGTTTGATAATTCTTCCGTACATATATTTTGTTCTAGTCATCATACCAAACGTAAAAGGTCCGTGATTAAATTTACTTGTTACGAAGAACAATCAATCACAATAAATGAATTGACTTTACACGGCATTTGTTCATTTTTTTCACTCACAGAGCAAATATATTGAACTCAATTGAATTTGGAAACTGTTTCATTCAATCAAGAATCTAATCAATACAAACGAATGATTGCTCAGCTAAGGTAGTTCCACGTGAACCTTGCGGTTATATCATAGATATAACCCACTAATTTTTTTTTTTGGCACAATACCAAATGAAATGAGAAAAGAAAACAGAAAGAGATGTCTGCACGCATACATACAAACCATTTTAAAGCTTTTAAAACAGCTCATTATTTGCGCATTTGACTCTCCAGCATACTAAATGGCATCATTTCTGCCAAAGATGAAATATTTTCTGCCAACGCTAGTTTGGGTGTATGATTGATGTTGCATGGGTAGTTTCGTCAGTGCGCGTGAAGGTAAACCCATGAAAGATCGGTAATTTTTGTTCATTTTTTTAATGCAAACGCTAGACGTGGATTTCGATTTCGGCTCAATTTCATGACAGTATTCCGAAATTTGTTGACTCGTAATTCCAACCATGTCGACACGGTTTGTCATGCTCGTAAATAACTGTCTTTTCACCAATTACAATACATTCTATGATACTGGGGTCTAAGTTGACTCGTTTCAGCATGTCTACAGTTACCATTCTGAATCATATTTCGGACACTTTGTTCTAATATCATGAAATACTTAATGCACTGATGATATAACTATAAAATTAATATCACAATTGGTTCTTTAGAGCAATCCCTTGGTTTCACTATTATTTCATATGAGAACTACATTTGAATTATAGCATAATCGGCAAAAACCTGACAACACTATTCACTATCGTTTGTGTTTGACGTTTACTTCGCGTGAGCACGTAGAATTTACCCGTTCATCAATATTTGAATTTCTCCCGTGTTTCATCAGTTCTCATCATCGTCAACAGTTTACTGTGATTGCTTGGTAAGTGTTTCGCAGTTGACTATAAAATATAATCAAGTGTAATGTAATTTTCGTCTAAAAAATTACAAAAATAAAGAGTTCGAAATTTGAATTCAATCTGTCCGAAATTTGATTTAGTGTCAGAAATTTGATTCTTGAAAATTCTTGATATTGAAAATATCAACCAAATAATACCTGTGCATAAAGTTTAGATCTGTTTTCTGCATCAGATGCCTTAAGCGTCCGAAATATGATTCAGAACGGTATACGTGATTTAGTTTTTCTGAGAATATTTAACTTGAACGGATCTCATCGAGCGGAAATGCGTTTCATGCTCCTATAATTAAGTGAATTATATATTAGGCTGTCAAAAAAGTCCTGCGGTAGTTTTGTTCATAAAATTAGTTACAATCATCTGTTTTAATTCAAATATGCGCCGTTTTGTTCGATGACTTGTTCCCAACGAGATTCCAACTTCATAATACCCCTGTTATAGAAGCTCGCTTCCTTATTGGCAAAAAACTCGGATAGCCAATTTTCACAGGCCTCTTTTGTGGCTAACTTCTGACTACCTAGCTCGTTCGCAATGGACAAAAACAGGTGGTAGTCACTTGGTGCAAGGTCCGGACTATACGGCGGATGCAAAAGAACCTCCCATCCGAGCTCCCGGAGCTTCTGGCGCGTCACCAAAGAAGTGTGTGGCCTGGCGTTGTCCTGATGGAAGACAATGCGGCCTCTGTTTATCAAAGATGGCCTCTTCTTCATGAGTGCTACCTTCAAGCGGTCCAGTTGTTGGCAGTACAGGTCCGAATTGAGCGTATGGCCATAGGGAAGCAGCTCATAATAGATTATTCCTTGACAATCCCACCAAACACACAGAAGAACCTTCCTGGCCGTTAATGAGGGCTTGGCCACCGTCTGAACCGCTTCAGCGGGCTTCGACCACGACCACGTTTGCGCTTCACGTTGTCGTAAGTGACCCACTTCTCATCGACAGTCACCATCCGCTTCAGAAACGGGTCGATTTTGTTGCGATTCAGCAGCGATTCACATGCGTCGATACGGTCAAAGATGTTTTTTTGCGTCAACGTGTGTGGCACCCATACATCGAGCTTCTTTGTGAATCCAAGCTTCTTCAAATGGTTAATAACGGTTTGATGACTTATCCCCAGCTCTTGGCCGATGCTACGGCTGCTACTATGCCGGTCTTTCTCGGCTAATTCAGCGATTTTGTCGCAATTTTCGACGACAGGCCTTCCGGAGCGTGGCGCATCTGCGACGACCTCTACACCAGAACGAAAACGTTGAAACCATCGTTGTGCGGTGGAAATGGAAACTGTATCGGGTTCATAAACTGCACAAATTTTATTGGCAGCTTGAGATGCATTTTTGCCTTTGTCATAGTAGTACTGTAAAATATGTCGGATTTTCTCTTTATTTTGCTCCATATTTGCGACACTATAACTCACGAACGACTTAACCAAACAAAACACTGTCAAGGACTATATTATAGCGCGCAAAAATACCTTTCCAACAAGCTATAGTATGATTCGATACAATGAATACAACTAGAACTACGCGCTTACAACGACACCTCGCGGAAATACCGCAGGACTTTTTTGACAGCCTAATATTTCACGAACAATACATGCCGTTCGTGAAATATATAAATTTTAACAGCATTATCTCTTAAACTTAAAGGAGGTGGCAAATCTTCTACCATATCTACAACGCTTTAAATGCACCTTACCACCCATATACAGGGTTTTCCATTTCGGGCTTCCGAAAGTATACAGCCCTGCGCTGACAACCGTTTGACATAGCTGTCAACCAAAGCGTCATATCGTTAGTTGAATGTCTGCCATTTTACAATATGGATCGTTTCAGCATCGCACAACGTGTTAATTTTGTTAAATTATACTATAAAAATGATGAAAAACCGGCAAATGTTTTTCGAGCATTACTGACGGATTTTGGTCGTCATGGACGGTATACAGAGCACACAATCGCTAATGTAGTGCGTAAATTCGAACAAACTGGATCCGTAGCGGATATTGTGAAACCTGTGCATCATCGTAATGTGCGTTCGGCCGAAAATATTGCTGCTGTTGCTGCCAGTGTGGAGGATGACCCGAATGTTTCGATTCCACGGCGTGCTCAGCAATTGGGCTTGTCAAACACATCATTGTGGCGAATTTTGCATTTGGACTTGCACCTACATCCATACTACAGTCCAACTGGTACAAAAATTAGAGCGTGGTGACCATGGAATGCGTCGGGTATACGTCGATTGGGTGAACGAACAACAGCAGCAAAATGCTGAATTTTCGCATCAAATTTTCTTCAGCGATGAGGCACATTTCGAGCTCGGTGACTATGTGAACACCCAAAATTTCCGTATATGGGGCTCAGAAAATCCACACGTGATTGTTGAGAGGCTATTGCATCCGCCAAAAGTCATTGTTTGGTGCGCATCATGGTCTGGTGGAGTCATCGGGCCGTATTTCTTTGAAAATGAGGACGGTGAGACGGTAACTGTGAATGGTGAGCGCTATGGCCGCATGTCAACCGATTTTTTTTGCCACAAATCGAAGATATGGATACGGATGACATGTGGTTTCGGCAGGACGGCGCCACGTGCCACACAACACGACCGAACATGGCCATATTGCGAACGAAATTTGAGGGACGCATAATTTCGCGTTTTGGTGATGCCAATTGGCCGTTCAGATCTTGCGATTTGAACCCGCTAGACTTTTTTTTTGGGGTTATGCGAAAGACCGTGTCTATGCCAACCCTCCGCAATCTCTTGAACATTTGAAAGACAACATTCGTGAAGTTATGACCGAGATACCGCCCCATATGTGCCGAAAAGTCATCGAAAATTACCTGTTCCGGATCAAGGTGTGCGAGGAAGCCCTAGGTGGACATTTGAATGATGTTGTATTTCACACATAATGGCATAAACCAAACTTTAATTTGAAATAAAAGTTTTATCGAAATTCGAATTCTAAGTGTGTTTTATTTCAATTTACTTTCGGAATTTAAAGTTGGAAAACCCTGTACATGTGTTTCTGAAATTCAACGTTTCTGGTAAAGTCAGTTCTATATTTCGTCCGTTGTAGAACACGCTAATCCCTGTTGACTGACAAAATCGAACACTTTAGGAAATTCAATGACGCTTTCAATGAGCTTTCAAACTACGTGGCGGCCAACTTAGCGAAAAATATTTTCAAAAAGAGAATGGTTTAAAAATCTGATTGATCTGAGTTCATACTTCGAAATGAAAACGTGGGAATTTCTTTCACATTACGTTCAAACTTAATTGAACCCTAACTTTTATCAAAGCATAATTTTGTGGGCGTACTGGAAATGAAGATAAATAGGTATTCGTTTTTGTTGCTTTAATTCGAATACGCATACAATCTAATCAATTATATATTTTATTCCAGTTTTCTCAACTATCTTAACAAATTATCGTCTTTCGTTGAAACGTACACAAGTACCGAGATCTTCTATTATGGATTGACTCCCAAAAGCACCGATAAAATAAAACCCTAAAAAACGGACTGCCTATTGAGTCATTTCCGTCGCCCTACAACTTTACGTATTCTGCCGTGTTCCTCCTACTCGACGGCGGCAAAGTCATCGCGCATTCATCAAAGCGATAGCGCTTCTGATCGGGACAAAAGCACGATGAAGACCCTGCGCACCATTTAAAATTAATCCCATTTGGGTTTTCTATTGTCCTATCCACGTCATTGGGATGAAAATAAAACGGGAGGGAGGTTCATTGAACCGTGTAAGCTTTGATCATCGGCTCTAAATTGCGTTAAATACCTGCCCCAGACCGATTACCACTCTAGTTTACCGTTAAATTGCAAATAACCTTCATCAATCGGTTGCCACTTGGAAGGCGTCAAAAGGCGAACGAATTTCGCGCGCCCCGTACCTAATTCGGAGCCGCGGATCCGCTGGAACCGAGTTCAACGTTTCCCACCTACACTACAGGCTGCGCCGTTGGTTGTTTCACTCCATGAAACTCGTGCTCTCAGTTCCGAACAACCGCGGAACAAAAACAGAAACGGATCTTCTGGTTCTGTCGGAACAGAAGAAAGCAACTGTTGCCACCCACACAAACACACACACCCACCCACCCAATAGAGCTGTCACATTCAGTTGGAGAGTTTTCATCAAGCGAGGATGAGGGCGCGGGCGTTCGCCACGATCGTTATTCAATGTCATCACATTGACCCTAAACTGTTGCGCCGGATGACAAGACGGAATGAACACACACCTTCGGGGGGTTCGTGTGCATCAAGAAACAATGACAGACTCTACGGGCGCTGCGAGGGCGGAGGAACTCTAGTAACCTAGATTTGCACTCTCGTGCACCGCATCGACCGAACGGAGCGTTGCCCTTTTGAAGCGTTGAACCTCCTACTCCACATCAAGAGATTAGTGCGCGAACGTCAGTGGGAGAAGTAGATTATGCTCCTGTCATTGCGAATTCGTGACACTGTTAAAAACCCAGGGAATTATATGAATGCCCTACTTCTCTGCGCCTGTCGCTGTTGAGCACTCTTTCTGATCTTACTCCGGTTGAATTCGCTGATACTGATGTGCAGAGACATTTGTTGCATGCAAGTTAATTTGAAACAAAAATAGCCCTGTCAATGATGTTGGAAAAAAGGAAAGCCCTTTCCAATTACTATGCTCATTGTGAGTGGTTATCGTTTGGTAACATTGTATCAAAGTACGTTGTGTGATGGGTTAATGTACATTTATTAACACTTTGAGTGACACGCGGTTTTATAGCGACTTTCCCGTCAGTTATCGTTATCGTGTACAGCAAATGCGAAGAGCAATGTTGGCAAATTAGAATATTAGAAACTCGATGGAAATGTTTATTCAAATGTTTATTGACGTAAAAATCTACAACTAGGCGGCGCTACAGCGAAAGTGATGATGGTTTTAGATTTTGAAATGTGAGTTTATACGAGGGTCACTATTTATATTTCGGGAATTGGCAACACTGATGTCATGTGAGTCCATCGTAAAGTTTGACATTTTTGACGATATACGTACTCAGAACATTTTGTCATACGGACGCTATTTGTTTATTTTATATTTAGTTGAAAGTTTGGTCTCGGCAAAAAAATGGAAGTGAATCGTGAACATTTTCGTGCGATGATTTTTTACGACTTTCGACGTGGATTATCACAACAAGAGTGCGTCAATCTACTTAATTTGACTTTTGGCGATGAAGCTCCATCAAAAACCACTGTGTATCGCTGGTATAGTGAATTCAATCGTGGTCGTAGTTCGCTTTCCGACGAGTTTCGTGAAGGTCGTCCAAAATCGACTGTAGTGCCAGAAAACATCTGCTGTGCACGAAATGATTAAGCAAGATCGTCATGTAATCTATTGTGAGATTGAGGCATCCCTAAGCATTAGTTCCACCAGCATATATGCGATTTTACATGAACACTTAGTTGTGCGAAAATTATGTTCACGTTGGATCCCACATAATTTGACAATCGCTCAAAAAAAAGGCTCGTGTCGATTGGAATAAATGCTTTGAAAATTGGTTTAAGCGCATGCAAAAGTGTATCGATCATCGTGGCGAGTACTTTGAAAAACAATAAAAATATATTCGCAGCTTAACTATTTGTTTTTGTTCCTATTCCCGAAATATAAATAGTGACCCTCGTAGAAGGTTTATAGTGGACTATAATACAGGAAAGGGAGCTGTCGATCTATCTGATCAGATGAGTGCTTATAATAGTCCACTAAAAAGATCTATGAAGTGGTATAGGAAACTGGCTGTTGAACTTTTGCTAAATACTGCAGTTCTGAATAGTTTCACTTCATACAAAAATATAACGAAGAAGAGAATAAGCATTACGGAATTTCGGAATAAATTGGCGGTTTACTTAACAAATAACAAGGAAACCAACGTTCCATCCAGCAGCATTGCAACCAGTAAACAACGACACAATCTGAAGACAAAACCTGGCTGAGCTTCAGCAATGCGAAAATATTGCAAATCGTGCTATAAAGAAAATATGGCACAGAGTGTCAGAAAAATAGCCCGAAATTTGATCAAACAGGTTATAACATTTTGTAACACTTGCGTGGGACAACCATTTTTATGTTTACCTTGTTTCAATAAAAAAACATCAAAGTTTTCTGGGAAGATTTTCAATTTTCACCTTTATTCCTTTATTCCTTTATTCCTTTATTATCATATTTTATACTGTCAGTCACCGTTGACTGACACGCAGGGATGCCAGGTTTGAAGACATGTCTACATTTTGAAGACATTTAATTTTGTGAAGACATTATGAAATGTGTGTATATCAGGCATTTCTAAACTCATGTAATTTAGTTCGCAGTTGTGAAATATATTCTGTTTGGGCACTTACCACAATTAACAAGCTGACCCTAATAGAATTTGCCATAATTATATTTAGTCACTCAATCCGTTTTGCATGACGCAAAGCGGAGGAGAGTAGTAATAGGAAATAGGATTCTCTCGCATCTCGTTATCGAGATGAAACACTCTGCCTCGATAACCACTATCAGTTTTATCGAGCAGATCAGTCTAACAAAAACCGTCGGATAAGATAGTTCTGTTTCCATTTCGCTACGAATAAAATTTCAATAGTGTACCACGTGTTACCGTTCGCGCTTTTATTACGGTAAACTTCTACCGTTCAACGGACCAGATTCCGCCGTGAAAAGATCACCAATCCGGAGAACCTGCGCCCCAACATTTAATGGTCCTTCGAGGAACCGGATTGGCGTGATCGAAATTATTGGCGGGAAAAGGAACACATTGTGTGTGGTGACAATACCACCATTGTAGTTGCTGGTCCTTTGTGCCATTGTTCCTGCGGCATCGGTTGACCAGATCGGCGATCCCAGATCCAGTAGACGAGCTGCATGGACTTTTTGCAACATATCTGAACCACGATTACTAGCATCCCGCAGACACGGAGCAAATTGGCATATTCTACATCATCCTCCTGTTTGTGGCAAGATTGGCGTGGGTCGATGAACAATAGACGGCAGCGTGAGTACACACAGCATCAAGGTACGAATATTTTTTGACGAAGAAATAAAGTTTGCATGCGCATTTCGATATGTTTTGAACAAATTGTGGTACAATTGATAAAACGTGGAAAGCAGAACGTGCTAGAATTATAATATCAATCCGATTTGCGAGCGATAAGAGGTTTATTCAACAATGGCGTCGTTACGTGAATTGACAAAGGAACGTGGTTTTATTGATTCATTGTCCAATTTGGAATCCTTTATTGAAAATTTCGTCCTAGAGCGGGATCATAGGAGAATTGTTTCCCGATTGGAGCATTTGGAGGTCCTGTTCAAAAATTTTCGTGAGAACAGGGCAAAAATTGAAGCTCGGCAAGATCAAGATTTGAGGTTGACTGGGTCCGATGAAAAAGAAGATCAAGTGAGGAAGGATGTGTTCACCTCCCAGTTTTTAAAATTCCATCCTTCGACGGCAGTGTTAAAGATTGGTTAGGTTTCCGTGATGCTTTTCAGAGCATGATTTCCAAAGATACGACGCTCTCGCCTATTGATAAATTCAACTATCTGTTATCGGTGGTGACGAGAGAAGCCAGAACTTTGGTGGAGTCGATTGAGGTGACTGCAGACAATTTTGATGTAGCATGGGAAATGTTGGAACAACGTTTTGAGAACAAAAAGGTCATCGCTCGAACATTGATGGACAGTTTCCTCGACGCTGAACCGATCAAGCGGGAATCTTACGACGCTCTAGTTGGTCTCATCGACTCGTACGAACGCAGCCTGTTACAACTCAAGAAAATCGGTCTGAAAACTGAAGGGTGGTCGCATCTCATCGCTCATTTGTTGTATAAACGTCTCGATAAAGAAACACAGAGGCTGTGGGAACGAGTACATAATTCACGTGAAGCACCAATCTACGAAGAATTGTTAAAGTTTCTCCGGGATCATCTGGCAACCCTACAACCCCTCACTTCCTCGAAATCTATTGCGTCAGTCTAACGTTCAGAACATAGTAGGATGGTAATGAAGTCGAAAATTGGTTCTACACTCACAACAACCACGCTCCTCCAGAAAGTTTGTCCACACTGTCAAAATCCTTTCCACTCTCCTTTCAAATGTATTTCATTCAATAAAATGACTCCTTCCCAACGACTTGAATCAGTCAAAAAGGCTAGTTTGTGTTTAAATTGCCTTTCTTCCTCCCATTTGGTGCGGGCTTGTCCTAGCTCAGCTTGTCGTGTTTGCGGTCAAAGACATCATACGATGCTACATCTGCGACCAGCAAGCAACACCTCCAACTCAGGACAAGAACCATCGCAATCGCAACCATCTAACTCCATAATACATCAACATCGATCAAATTCAATCGCACCAAACGCAAACAATCCATCTACTTCGCAATCGCAAACATATGCTACCACGCCCGTAACTGCACCGTCAATGAAATCCACTACCTCCACCCACATGCCAGTAGCCTTGCCCGCTAGTGTACCAGCCGATAGCAGTGTCGTTTTTCTCGCGACCGCCGTCGTTAAGATAGAAGATTATCACGGAAATACTTTATTTGCAAGAGCCCTTTTGGATGGATGCTCCGAACGCAATTTGATGAGCGAACAATTGGCGCAGAAATTGGCACTAAATCGGAAACACGATCCTCTCGCATTCCAAGGTATTGGACAAAGCACTGCAAACTCGAAACAATCGGCGATGGCAACCATCCGTTCACGCTGTACGGATTTTGTCGTCGATCTCAAATTCCACATTTTACCGGAATTTAAACCTATTTTGCCATCGAATCAAGTGTCCATAGTTAATTGGAACATCCCATCGCATATCCAGCTAGCCGATCCTCAGTTCTTTGAGCCCAACCAAATAGATGTCATCATTGGTGCAGACATCTATTTTAATCTACTGTGTGATGGTTTTGTCGACCTCGGACCGGAACTACCCCATCTAAAAGAAACCGTTTTCGGGTGGATAGTTTCCGGTAAATGCAACAAATTGCAGTCAACGAGACCAGCCAGCACTTTCGTATGTAGTAATGCTGAGCTGGAAAAACAACTTACTCGCTTCTGGGAAATTGAGTCGTGCCATTCGAATGAAACTCTTTCCGTGGAGGAACGGAAATGTGAATCTCACTTCACCGCTACCACGACACGAGATCCCAGCGGACGGTTTGTGGTTTCTTTACCTAAGAAACCAGATGTTCTAGAGAAATTAGGAAACTCCAGAGACATTGCAATCCGTCGTTTTTTATCGCTTGAACGGCGTCTCCATGCTAATCCTCAGCTGATGGAAGCATACGAAGCTTTTATTAAGGAGTACGTACACTTGGGACACATGATCCTGATCGATCCAACCAACGATGTTTCAAAACCTGGAGAGAAAATCTACTACATGCCTCATCATGGCATTATTCGAGCAGATAGTGCTACAACGAAACTCCGCGTTGTTTTCGATGCTTCATGTCCCTCCGATTCCGGCATCTCGCTGAACGACGCTTTGATGGTGGGACCGGTAGTTCAAGACGAACTGTATAGCATCATATTACGATTTCGCATACCTCGTTTCGTAATTGTGAGTGATTTGGAGAAAATGTACCGACAACTGCTGGTATATCCCAGCGATCGTTTGCTCCAGCGCATCGTCTTCCGGTCTTCTCCGTCGGAACCCATTCAAACCTTCGAATTGCTGACGGTCACTTACGGCACCGCATCGGCCCCATATCTAGCAACCCGCGCCCTGAAACAACTCGCCACTTATGGTGAATTGGCCCATCCCGACGCAGCCAAAGTCCTCGTTAAGGATTTTTATATTGACGATCTACTTTGTGAGGTAGATTCCGAAGAAGAAGGAATCAAACTCTGCCACCAACTGAACGATCTTTTGCAATCTGCGGGATTTAAATTGCATAAATGGGCATCCAACAGCGTGACTATTCTTCAAAATATTCCGGTGGAGCTTCGCGAAGAAAGAAATTTATTGGAGCTCGATTCATCGAGTACACAAGTAAAAACTCTTGGTTTACTGTGGCAGCCAGTCGACGACGTTTTCCGTTTTAAGATACCTGATTGGTCCTACGAAGCGCCGATTACCAAACGCTTGGTATTGTCCGAAGCAGCACGTTTATTCGACCCTATTGGTCTGTTGGGGCCAATCGTTCTACGCTCCAAGCTCTTTATGCAAGAGCTGTGGAAAGCGAAAGTTTCCTGGGATGACCCTTTGAAGGAAAATCATCAACAATTCTGGAAAGAGTTCCGGAAAGATCTTGAAATTCTCGACACATTTATTGTTCCACGGTGGGCGGCACCAATCACAGATCCTGTCAGTACAGAACTGCACGGCTTTAGCGATGCTTCGGAAAGCGCATACGGTGCGTGTATATTTCTTCGAACTATTTCTGCAACTGGAGTAGTTTCTGTACATTTGCTCACAGCAAAATCGAAAGTCGCCCCTAAGGCGACTGAAAAACTCGAACTCACTATTCGATTGCCACGGCTTGAGCTCTGTGGAGCGCTTCTATTAAGTCACTTATTCGAGAAGGTGGAAAGCAGTCTGCAAGTTGCAGCCCGTCCGTTCTTCTGGACGGACTCAATGATTGTTATGCATTGGCTAGCAGCATCGCCATCGCGCTGGAAAAAGTTCGTTTCCAATAGAGAGGCTGAAATCCAGCAAATTACCGCTTCAGGTGTCTGGGGACACGTTTCCGGTGTCGAAAATCCGGCAGATGTCATATCTAGGGGTATGCCAGCCAAAGAGCTGATCGACCATTCACTATGGTGGCAAGGGCCTCCATGGTTGCAACAGCCAAATAGATTCTGGCCCGAGATTGTTCGGACATCAGACAACATCTTCACTCAAGAACAACTGCAAGAGACACCAGTAGTGGCTCTTCCTGCCGTCGTACATAGCACTGTATTTTCAATTAAATCGTCTCTCTCAAATTTAGTTCGCTTAGTAGCCTACATACGTAGATTCTGCAGGAATGCAACCAAGCAAAATCGACAATCCAGAAGTTCCGGACCACTATCAACAGCCGAGCTAGAAGAAGCGTTAATATGTCTAGTGAAACTCTCCCAGCAGGAATCGTTCGCTGCTGATTTACAATCCATCCGAACAACCGGTCACGTGAAACCAACCTCCATGCTGAAAGCGCTCGTTCCAGTACTCGTCGATGGTGTACTTCGCACTCGTGGTCGTCTCAACCACGCAGCTGTACCCTACGCCCAGAAACAGCCAATGATTTTGGACCATAAACATCCGTTCACCTTATTAGTTGTTCGCCATTATCATCTGAACCGCTTACACGCCGGACCGACACTTTTGGCCGCCATCGTTCGCACAAAATTTTGGCCGTTACGTTTACGCGATCCTACTAGAAAAATCACACACGAATGCGTGACCTGCTTCCGCACACGTCCTAATTCTTCCGACCAAGTCATGGTAGATTTACCCCTTGTTCGTGTAAATCCAGCTTTGCCGTTTCTAAACTCCGGAGTGGACTTTTGTGGTCCCTTTTATCTTCGGCCACCTACCCGCAAGTCCGCACCGTTGAAAGTATTTGTGGCTGTATTTGTTTGCCTTTCTACCAAGGCAATCCACCTTGAATTGGTGGGAAATTTGTCCACCGATTCGTTCATCGCTTGCCTAAAGCGATTCGCAGCACGACGAGGGATACCCAAGACGATCTACTGCGACAATGCGACTAATTTTGTTGGAGCACGGCGAACACTAAACGAATTTGTCTACTTATTTAGCTCCCAGCAGAACCGCATGGAAACCACCCGTCATTGTACTGAAAATGGGATTCAGTTTTCGTTTATTCCTCCGAGGTCACCACATTTCGGTGGCATCTGGGAGGCGGCTGTCAAGTCGCTGAAGACACATCTTCATCGTACACTCGCAAACCCCATGGCCAACACCGAGCAATTGACAACACTACTCGTACAAATCGAAGCACTCCTCAACTCCAGGCCTCTCACGCAGCTCAGCAACGATCCCGAAGATCTAGACGTCCTCACTCCGGGCCACTTCTTGGTGCACAGGCCCCTTACTGCTATACCGGATCCATCGTACGAAGAAATACCCACCAATCGCTTATCGCAGTGGCAAATGATCCAAGAATATCTTCGCCGCATCTGGAAACGGTGGTCAACCGAATATCTGTCGGGATTACAACAGCGAACCAAATGGACCAAAGTACGAGACAACATTCGCATCGGTACGATGGTATTAGTTCGCGAAGAGAACCTGCCACCGCAAAAGTGGCGGTTAGGTCGAGTAGTGGAAGTATTTCCCGGCAGCGATGGACTCATCCGCGTCGTCAGCATCCGCACGAAAGACGGCATCTACAAACGGGCAATCACACGTATTTGCGTTCTGCCTATTGCTGACAATCAACCAGACCGAGAGACTGCAGCGTTCCAGACGTTCGAGGTGCCAGCAACAAACGCAATGTTGGATGGGAGGGGACCTAATGGTCCTCTCGCAAGTTAAGTATCTAATACGCTTCCTTGAAAATTGTAATCCCCGACCTAAAGTCAACCGAATTGGCAGGATACCTGGACTTGGACCACCCTATTCGTCAAGAGGAAGATGTCAACCTATCTGGCAACCCCCGCTGAAGATACCTCAAGATCCGATCTACCACCCTACTACGTTGTTCCAGAAGATGCAGTATTGATGAATTTATTGAAATGTATCCTTATATGTAGTTAGAAAAGCGAATTATTTATCTCTATCTATAAATTATGATTGAAATCAAGATTTCAATGGTGGGCGGAATGTTTGGGCACTTACCACAATTAACAAGCTGACCCTAATAGAATTTGCCATAATTATATTTAGTCACTCAATCCGTTTTGCATGACGCAAAGCGGAGGAGAGTAGTAATAGGAGATAGGATTCTCTCGCATCTCGTTATCGAGATGAAACACTCTGCCTCGATAACCACTATCAGTTTTATCGAGCAGATCAGTCTAACAAAAACCGTCGGATAAGATAGTTCTGTTTCCATTTCGCTACGAATAAAATTTCAATAGTGTACCACGTGTTACCGTTCGCGCTTTTATTACGGTAAACTTCTACCGTTCAACGGACCAGATTCCGCCGTGAAAAGATCACCAATCCGGAGAACCAGCGCCCCAACATATTCTTTGTTCACATTTATTGAAATAAACTTCAAAACCTCAAGGCAAGTTTACTGAAATGCGCTATAAAGGGCGAACACGAAATTATTGCGACACCGAAAATGTCATGCCAATTTTCTTATAATGTTTAGAATGAAACCAAAATTTTAGGGTAGTTTTATACATATATTTACTTCAAAAATCAAAAGAAAAGTTAATCGATGGAGCCTTGAGTGTGAAATTGAACGCATTTTCGCTTGATGACCTCCATCAAAGTCTTTACAGAGTCATCCGGTACCAGTTTCTCAGATTTTTTTCCATTTTCTTAACATGCCCTTCTCGTCTTTGACTGTCTTCTTGCTCTTCCGAAGTTCCCGCTTCATTATTGCCCAGTACTGCTCCACCGGGCGCAGCTCCGGACAGTTTGGCGGGTTCATGTCCTTTGGAACAAAATGGACAGAATTGGCCTCATACCACTCCAGGACATATTTAGAATAGTGGCATGATGTCAAATCTGGCCAAAATAGCGGAGCTTCGTCGTGCTGCTGCAAGAACGGCAAAAGGCGCTTCTCGAGGCACTCAGATTTGTTGATCTCGCCATTTACTGTGCCCTTTGTCACGAAAGGCTCACTCCTCAGTCCGCAAGAGCAGATGGCCTGCCAAACGAGATATTTGGAGGCGAACTTCGACATTTTCTTCCTCTTAAATTTGTCGTCCACATCGAACTTGCCCTTGCCGGTGAAAAACTCCAACCCCGGAATTTGCTTAAAATCGGCTTCTATATACATTTCGTCGTCCATCACACAGCAGCCTTATTTTGTCAGCATCTTCTTGTAGAGCTTCCGTGCCCGAGTTTTAGCCGTCGATTGTAGCCGCTCATCGCGGTTTGGGAAGTTCTGTACCTTGTATGTATGTAGTCCAGCTCTCTTCTTTGCATTCTGGACGTGGCTCTGCGACATGCCGATCTTTTTAGCCAAATCACGGCTTGAGACGTTGGGATTTGCTTTAATCATCCGCTTCACCTTTCCCTCCGTCTTTTTGTTCTCCGATCCCGGTTTTCTTCCAGCTCCTTTGCCGTGGTCCAACGTCAACCGCTCCTGGAACCGCTTCAACACTCTGGAGACGGTTGAATGGTGAATGTTCAACATTTTTCCTAACTGCCGGTGCGACAGGTCAGGAAATTCCAGGTGTTTGGAAAGAATTTGTTCTCTCGACTCGCGTTGGTTCACCTCCATTTTCGTTGAATCGAAAAACACGACTTTGAGTTTGACAGCATATAGACAATACACATCAATGAGAAAGTGTGCAAAATTTGGTTGATTTTTACCCAATGGTAAAAAAGTTATGCCCTGTTGAATGTGTCGCAATAATTTCGTGTTCACCCTTTATAACAATGCCAATTAATATAAACATTGAATAAGCTATCAAACTTTATCCAAATGTAGGCTATGAATTTTAGTTTTTTCGATATGACTGTGAAGACGTTTGAAGACATCTTTACGTACCATGTGGAGACATTCGAAAAAATCACCTGGCATCATTAAAATTTTCTGGAAAAAAAATAATTTAAAAATTATGTTTTACTATAAAATTTCAGTGCTTCTACCGAAACTCGACATTATAATATCAGATTATTTTCAGACACAATTCTCGTTCAAGATTTGTCGACCACTTGCAAATAACATTTGTCTCCGTGGAATAAATGTTTGATACAGAAAATATAATAGAATAAAGACAGCCCTAAATCGGACAATTCCTTTCTCGAGTATTGCTCTTATCAACACGTTCGGCGATCCATTTTTATTTATATAGATAGAAGAAGATATAGAAGCGCGTTTTATCACATTAGAAACTATTTCCACTTTTGAAGGAAGATTAATTTCGTAATCGCAAACATCAGATGGACTAACAACGATTGTTAATATATAATTGTAGAACAAATGCGAATAGAATTTTTCGAATTTTTCCATTTTCCTTCAGAGTTTTCCGGAAATTTTCAATTGCCATGTTTGATTGGAATATGTGCATTATTTTTATGGGACCCTCTCTCCTTTCCAGAGGAGAGAGGAGTGTCATACAATCATAGAAACATTGCTCGTACCCTAGAACCCTCACATCCCAAATTTGGCTGCATTTGCTTGATAAGTTCTCGAGTTATGCAGAAATTTGTGTTTTATTTGTATGGGAGCCCCCCTTTAGAGAGGGGGGAAGAGTGTCAAACTACCATAGAAACGTTTATCGATCCATAATACCTCTATATGCTAAGTTTGATTCAATTTGTTTGATTAGTTCTCGAGTTGTTCAGCACCCACCCCCCTCCTCACCTCCTTAGAGAGGGGAAAGGAGTGTCAAACCACCATTAAAACATTTATTGCACCCTAAAATATCCACATGCCAAATTTGGTACCGTTTGCTTGATTAGTTCTTGAATTATGCAGAAATTTGTCCTTTATTTGTATGGCAGCCCCCCCTTTAGAGAGAGGGGTGGAGTGTCTAACCACCGTAAAAACATTTATTGCACTCTAAAACCTCCATGTGCCTAATTTGGTTCCATTTGCTTGATTAGTTCTCGAGTAATGTAGAAATTTGTGTTTCGTTTGCTTGGCAGCCCACTCTTAGAGCGGGGGGAGGGGTCTCGAACTATCATAAGAACCTTCCCCGACCCCAAAAACCTCTACATACCAATTTTCATGTCGATCGGTTCAGTAGTTTCCGAGTCCATAAGAATCAGACTGACGGACAGACGGACAGAAATCCATTTTTATATTTATAAAGGGTATGTCACATCAAATTGCATCACGGAAAAAACGCTGTAGAAATTTAATTTTTAGGAATTATATCTTCAGCTTTCGCTTATAATCAGATAAGAGTGTATAGACCACGTTGGCCATGCTTCACTGTCAATTCTTCGTAAATTTGGAAAAATGTCGTAGAACGAAAAAAAGCGTCGTGAATTAATCCTGCGCACTCATTTCGAGAATCCGGAGTTGTCACATCGGGACATCGGTAAGATGCTGGGGATCGTCCAATCCACGGTCAGCAGAGTACAAAAACGATACTTCGAGAACCTAACCATCGACCGGAAGGTGAAGAACGGCATAAATGGATGCCTCGTCAGTGAAAAAGATTACAAGCGCGTAGTTAAGCAGTTTAGACGTGATCCGAGAAGTTCGGTCCGGGTTGTCGCCAATAAGCTGAATGGGCCTACCACAAGGCTCCTGCCTAAGCCCCCTCTTGTACAGTTTTTACGTCAATGATATGGATGATTGTCTAACTAGAGACTGCACGCTGAGACAACTTGCAGACGATGGAGTTATTTCCATCACGGGTACTAATCCCGTCGTTCTGCAAAAGTCGTTGCAAGATACCCTGAACAATCTGTTCACGTGGGCCCTCAAGCTGGGTATTGAATTCTCTACGGAGAAAACTGAAATGGTCGTTTTTTCTAGGAAGCACGAACCCGCCCAATTCCAGCTTCACCTATCCGGCAAAACGATCCAACACTCTATGTTTTTCAAATATCTGGGTGTATATTTTGATTCTAAATGTACCTGGGGGAGACACATTGCGCATTTGAAACAGAAATGCCAGCAAAGAATCAATTTTCTCCAAACAATTACCGGAACATGGTGGGGTGCCCATCCAGGAGACCTCATTCAGTTGTACAAAACAACGATATTATCAGTGTTAGAATATGGCAGTTTTTGCTTCCGATCAGCTGCCAGGATTCATATTCTCAAGCTGGAGAGGATACAATATCGTTGCTTGCGTATAGCCATGGGGTGTTTGCATTCGACACATACGATGAGTCTCGAAGTTTTGGCAGGAGTACCCCCGCTTACTCTTCGGTTCACCGAATTATCCTACAGATTTCTCATCCGTTGCAAGATCATGAATCCATTGGTGATTGATAACTTCGAAAATCTACTCCAACTGACTCCTCAGTCAAGTTTTATGTCTTTATACCATGAATACCTTACCCACGACGTGTACCCTTCACCAGGCATCTCCAACCAAGTTTGCTTCCCATACTTCTGCAATTCCTCTGTCACTTTTGATCTGTCCATGCGACAAAAAAATCCATGGAATCCCAGATCATCTACGCTTCGATTCTATTCCGCCGATATTTTCGGCAGAATATGGAAAAGTTAGATCTGATAAAATGTTCTTTACTGACGGTTCATTCATAAACGGGTCCTCTGGCTTCGGCATCTTCAATGAAAATTCCAGTGCCTCTTTCAAACTCAAAGATCCTTGTTCCGTGTATGTCGCTGAACTGGGTGCGATATATTACGCATTAGGGATCATTGAAACATTGCCCATCGACCACTATTTTATTTTTTCAGACAGTCTCAGCTCAATAGAGGCAATCCGCTCAATGAAAGTTGATAAATGCTCATCTTATTTCCTAACAAGAATAAGGCAACTATTGAGTGTTTTGGTCGAAAAATTATTCAAGATTACCTTAGCATGGGTTCCCTCTCATTGCTCGATTCCGGGGAATGAGAAAGCGGACTCGCTAGCTAAGGTGGGCGCTTTAGAAGGCACACTTTTTGAAAGGCAAATTGCTTATAATGAATTTTCCACATTCCTCGTCAGTATACGCTCGTATGTTGGCAGCGCATGTGGAGTGGAGATGAGTTCGGTCGTTGGTTACACACGATTTTCTCTAAGGTCTCGACGAGGGCATGGTTCAAGGGATTGAATGTAGGTCGTGATTTCATTCGCGTGATATCTCGGCTTATGTCCAATCACTACAACCTAAACGCGCATCTCTATCGCATTGGGCTCGCAGCAAACAATCTTTGTGATTGTGGCGATGGCTACCACGACATCGAGCATGTTGTCTGGTCGTGTATCCGGTTCCATGCTGCTCGCTCTCAGCTCTCTAGAGCACTGAGAGCACAAGGCAGACAATCGGATATCCCCGTCCGGGATATCTTAGGTAGCCGGGATCCTGATCTTCTGCTTCATCTATACCTGTTCCTCAGAAACGCCGATGTCAACGTTTAATGATGTTTCCTTCGTTGTGTCCCCGTTTCATATCCCTCCTATCCGATCGATAAACTTTTACTTAGTCGCGGCAATACATACACACACTCTTTACAGATACACGGGCCAAAGGTTGTGCAGTCCACTGATCATTCAACAAGAGCCAAAGGTTGTACCGCTCATGACAACTCTACACGAGCTGATGATTGCGCCGGCTAGTGACCATTCTATCCTGGATTCCTCGAGTCTAGAAAGACGCACCACGCTAGATATGGGGTACAGACTAGGGGGGCGTTGCTGATTAATGGTCAGCTGCATCCCAATAGGAAGTATCCCGTGTCGGGCACACGTACAGAGCATCGAAGACTGCAACATACCAATTATGAGAACACTTGTAATACTAACCTCGAGCCAACCGCGAGTAATCGGTTACATATTACTAACATAGTTGTTAGCAAATATTGTCGAAATGTTGAACTCCCGGCCCCGTTAGGCTGACGCCATATGAGCCTTAATAAAAATATATATTTTGGATAAAAAAAAAATATGAAGCACAGTATCGACTTGCAATTTTCCGAATTTGGAATTATCATTCATTTTAACTTTTTTTTTTAATTTACACATTGGGTTGGGGAAAAAGAAATGTCGTATATTATCAATATATGGCAATACTTAAACATGTCTTGTGTTGTACTTATCGCATCGGGTCATACTATACGGCTATTTAAAGACGACAATCTGTACTACAAGTGTCGTTTTGACAGTGTTGTGATTGTCCTTTTCAGTTTCAAGTTATAGCGCGTCAAGGATGGAGTCAACCAAGCAAGAAACTCGCCATATTTTACGTTTTTACTACCTGCAAGATAAAACTGCAACGAAGGCGGCCGAAAAAAATCGTGTAGTTTATGGACCCGATACTGTAACGATTCGCACAGCATAGCGTTGGTTTGATCGATTTCGTTCTAATGTAGTGGCTGTCGAAGATACAGCCCGTACTGGTAAGCCAATCGTCGTGGAAACCGATAAAATCGTTGAAATCACCCAAGTAGACCGGCATGTGAGCACTCGCTCGATTGGCCAGGAACTGTATATAGACCATAAAACCGTTTGGAACGATTTGCAGAAGATTGGATTCCAAAAAAAGCTGGATGTATGGGTGCCCCACGAGTTGACGCAAAAAAAATCTTTTAGACCGTATCAACGCCTGCGATGCACCGCTGAAACGGAACGAACTCGACCCATTTTTGAAGAAGACGGTGACTGGTGATGAAAAGAGGATCACGTACGACAACCTAAAGCGAAAAAAGTCGTGGTCGAAGCGCGGTGAGCCGGTCCAAACCATCTTGGACGGCTTGGCGCCCGGATTGACGGCCAGGAAGGTTTTGCTGTGTGTTTGGTGGGATTGGAAGGGAATCATCCACTATGAGCTGCTCAACTATGGTCAGACCCTCAACTCGGATCTCTACTATGAGCAGCTTGACCGTTTGAAGCAGGCGATTGACCAGAAGCGACCAGAAATGATAATTACGAAGAATAATTGTCGTATTCTAAATATTTCCATCATACTAACATCCCATTCCCTCTGCTTCTTATCATCCACAGAGGCCACACCGGCCCTCATCGACACAGACTCGCCCAACCGGCAGGGCAAAGCAGTTTCATCGCACTGTCCGCGCTCGTGTCCACTGGCCAGCACAATTCAGGATGCGATCTGTGGCTCGGATGGCCTCATCTACGCCAACAGTTGCGAGATGAAGAAGAAAACGTGCACCAAGAACGCCCCGAACAGTGTGACGGAGGACAAGAGTGGATGCGAGCGGGCCAAAGGGTCGCAATGTGGTCACCGTTGTCCCACCGACAAGGATCTGGTTTGCGGAACCGACGGCAGAACGTATCTCAATCGGTGCATGCTGAGAGTGCAGGCCTGCCGGGTTGGCACGGCTGCCGTCTCGATAGCCCACGTTGGGGCTTGCGCCAACGGAAGCGTTATCCGGGAATCGTGTCCGGTGGATTGCAACAGGCAATTTGAAGTTGATTCATTGGTGGGTGGGTTCAAATTTTGAATAATGGTTTGTGTTCATTACAGTGCCCCCCAAGATGGACCGGTTTGCGCTTCGGACGGCAACGTTTACAACTCAACCTGTCAGATGAAACTGATGACCTGTGGCCAGGGAGTGGTGCGAACCAGCCGGAAGCACTGTCAGAGCACCCGCAACTGTCGGGAATCCTGCTGGCGTGTTGCCCGGCCAACGTGTGGTTCGGATGGACGTTTGTACGCCAGCGCCTGTAAGATGCGGTCGTCCAACTGTGGAAAGCACGTGTTCGAGGTTCCCATCTCGTACTGTATGTCCCAGGAACGTGCCGGAGGTAGTTCGCTTGCTGCAACCAATAAAATCGAGGATTGCCCAACGGAATGCCCTCGCGAAAACCAGCAAATGATCTGTGGTAGTGATTCGAACGTATACACGTCGATGTGTGAACTTAAAATGCTGAACTGTGGGTAGGTTTTAGGTCTTAAGTCTTGGAAATTGTGAATTGGAAAAAAAATCATCGATATGTTTGCTTTGTGGTTTTAGTCAACGCAAAAAGATTCAGGCCGTATCCATTGATCGATGCAAGCAGAAAATGAGCCGCTGCAAGTCCATTCCAGCCTGCAAACACCACTCGAAGAATGGAGTCTCCTTCTTCGGCGATCACAAGGATCTGTTGTGCGGTACCGACTCCCGAACATATAACAATGAATGTGAATTGGCAAGGGCTACCTGTTTGTATGTATCGCTCCGTAGTCTTCCATGCTAACCATGAAGTATTGATCTAATATTTTTTCCTTTAGACGAGGCGTCCAGCTAGCTCACATCGGTGCCTGTACTCAACTCAAAACAAAGTCCGATATAAACGAATGCTTGGAATGTAACGAGGAGGAGGAAAAGCTTACCCCCATCTGTGGCTCCGATGGTAACACCTACCGATCCCTGTGCGAACTGAGGCAGAAGACCTGCGGACTTCGTGTGGTTCCGGTTTCGCTGAAGAACTGCGCTACGACAGCTAACTGTGAAGCCAACTGTGAAAGGATTCTTACAAACTACGTTTGCGGATCGGACAACAAACTCTACCCGAACGAGTGCCACATGCGAAAGGAAAACTGTGGCAAGCACATGTTCGTGGTCCCGATGAAGCGTTGTCTGGCTGCGTTCACCTTCAAGGGATGCTCGAGGATCTGCCCGCAGGAGTTCGAACCGGTGTGTGGCACGGACGGGAAAACATACTCGAACGAGTGCTTCCTCAGCATCGAAAACTGCCGATCGAGGTCGCTGGTTCAGAAGAAACACGTTGGACCCTGCGGTAGACCCGAGGAACCCTCGCACAACTATTTGTATTAGAAACATCCCCAAAATTGGCACACATCAGTCAGCAAGCCTGTTTCACCAATCAATTCTGTCTTCCTTGTTGAGTTTTTATCAGTGATGAAAAAAGAAGACTCATTGCCACAAACTGTTCTTATCGTACATCACGGCTGTTTAGGCTGTGTAGGAGTAGTTCCGTAATTAAAATAATTGCTCTAAATAAAAGACTAGCGACGAAGAGACGAGGTTACGCACCTGATATGGCGACCGGAAGAAAAGTATTAGTATTTTGACAACCTCACTCAACTATTCGACTGCCACTTGTTTCTAGATGGAAATGAGACCGGAGAATACAAGACTTCCATTTTGCATTTCTAAACATTTTTCCAACGAAAACTCGATTTTATACTATCTATTTTTTACAAAAATCACTTTTTATACAAACATACACAACAACAACAAAAAGAATGAACCACTCGGCGAAAACCGCCGGGTTTGGGCTCTAATTAGTTCAAATGCTAAGTTTTAGTCATTAGGCACGTGTAAAAAAGGAGACAAGCTAAACAAAAAAATAAAACTTTCTTTGTTTTATTATTATTTTTAAATAGTTTCGTAGTCAAACTAGCACACCCGAAGTAAGATCACGCTCGCACGCATGTGTGAATGATCCACCTAAATTATGTAATTTATTGCTAGAGCGAGCAACGAAATCATTGTAAACGTATTTATATTTAAAAAGGTAAAAAGAAAGAAAAAAGGAAAACAATGTGAACGCCTTTCGATGTTTTCAACTGAAGAACAAAACAAAAACTCGAAACAAAACGATAGTTTATTGAATCGTTAGTGATTAGCATAAAAAGTATACCGCTTCAGTAGGTTTTGTTTGTTAGCACAGGAAGGGAAAAAAGAAAAAAAAAAGTAAGAGAAGCGGGAATAGAAATAAATGAATATTAAGTAAATAAAAATCAAACCTAAAATTGACTGTCAAAAGTGAATACGTTATGTGCGGAACACAACCACATTTTTCAATGCAAGAAAAATTGATTTTGCTGAAAATTGAAATAAATGGAAAAATTTAACTTTACCAGAATGTGTATTTTATTTGCTGAGAAAAATCCTTTGTCATGCTGAGAGACGCTTACCCTATGAAAAGCAGCACATTACCAACTGTAAAACAGGGCTGCCAGATGCAGAGCCATTATCGATTGCAATTACATACCACGTGGACAACTTTATGGGGGTAAGGAATACGTGAGTGTCCACGCTTGTCCACATTATTAGGGGTTATGAATAATGTTCACTTGGACACGCTTAATAAGTATAGTATAAATGAAGTCTGAAATTTATTCTGCATTTTCAAGATTTTTTTTAAACTTTCCATCCTTAGTACTTAGTTTTACCTCTTGTTTGGTATTACATTACATTTTCCGTTGAACAACTTCACAACTAGTTATACAGTTTTCCCTTAGCAATCGACCTGTATTCCTCAATCAGCCTTAGCTTGGCCCGGATATAATTTCTTGGGAACCAAAGTGGCGCCTCGTTGTACTTTATAAACGTTTGGCCATATCTTAATAGTGACAGATTGCCATGACGGGTCATAAAAGCAGATAAACTCAAGACAGAAAAAGTCAACATCTTCAGAAGGAACTGCTTTTCAAAACGAATCCTGGTTTATTGTTGCAGGAGTTACGAAAGGTTCATTTTTTAGTTTGCAGCTATTAATGGAATTTGATAATTTTTTTTGTATCTTTCTGGGCACTTTGCAGATCTAACGAGGTATGTATTAAATTGTCCTTTTGTTTTTCCGAAAAAAAACATCTTCCATCATCCATAACGACACATCATCAGCAAATTCTTGTAGAGCAGGGGTTCTCCAACTGTTTTGGGCAGGAGACCCCTTTTCCAGAATTAGTTCCTACCTTAGACCCACATAGCCAAATTTCTTTGAAAATCCTATCTTTATTTTTTTCTTACTGAATAATCATCAATTTTAAAACTGGTTAAATGAATAAACTTGACATTATTTTCTCACAGAGGCGATCTGGCGTTGTTGTAACATCCGTACCTCTCACGCAAAAGATCACGAGTTCAATTCACACTCCTGACATTCTTCCAAAAAATGGAAGTAATGTGACAAACCAGCTAAAAGTTTTGAAAGTCACTATAATGCAGAGTAAAAATATTTTTTCATCATTTTCAACAAAATAAATAGAGATAAAATTTAGTAAATATCAAGTGCAATAAATAATTATTAATACAAATTACTCACAAACTATAAAAACATTCAAATCGCAAACCAATCTATCCACAACTACCAAAATATCAAACATGCAGCAAAAATAATTTGGCACATATTTTCATCTTTAATGTATCGAACATACCCCAACAACAGAGCTTCATTGCTGGGTAATGAAGAGTCGTCCAGCTGGAGAGCAAATCTGTTGGTCTATAATAAATTGAATAACATTTTCCCTCTTCGCGACCCATCTCATGTAAATACCTTGTAATCACTTGAATCAAATTAGAAAAGTTGAGCACATTATCATTCATGCTCCAACGTATTACATAACGCATATGAACTTGCAACCTCCTTCCTTCGTGTTATATCGCGTATATGTTTAAAATACAGAGAAATGTTAAACATGCCTGAAGGACACATTATCTTGCACGAACCTGTTCACGTTTTTTTACTTGCCGAATTTTTCATCTTGTACTTTTTGTATATTTTATTTGCATCTTGTGCACAATCATCGTCTTGTTTAGTTTCTAAAATTTGCAGCAATAATATTTTCTACTAAGATATTAATCATTCTCAGGGTTGCCACATATACTCAATATTCTGTATTTTACTGATTTTTCGCCAAATTTCAGATACAGAATCTGTATATATAGATTACAGATTTTCTGCAAAGATACAGAATTTGAAGATATTTTTTAAAACATTAATTTAAATGTTGAACTAACAAACTAATTACAGTTCATTTGCTCTGTCTACTTTCTTACTTATAGACTTTGTTTTTTTTATCGTTGAGTCATGAAGATATGTACCTTGATTTATGAAAATTTACAACCATATGAAATGGCACCTTACTTCTCCGTTCCTGCTAAGGATATTTTTGAGACAATTTTTTATAATTCCACATTCATCAGCGTGTGTTGAGTGAATATTCTCGCTTCACAATGCCAACAAAAACGGAAATTGACGGAAAATTGAAGAAAAGTAAAGTTCAACAAAACAATTTATTATACGAAAACTTTCATTTTGTTGTATTGATACGACTTAAGCTAACCATGAATAAAAACAATAAATTCGAAATGAAAATAAACGTTTCCTTCCATTTTTCCGTTAGTTTTTTGATACAGATTTTTTGCTAAAAATACAGATATATAGATTTTTTCAGAAAATTTTACACAATCAAACTTAATCAAACATAATCAAACTTAGATCTTAAAAATTGAATGCATCTTAAATATTTCAAAAAATAACTTGTGTTATTTTATAGGGGTCGATATTCAGCCAATGTCGACCCCCAAAATCAATTTTCGTTTCTGTCGACCCCCGGGAAACCGAAATCGACCCATGGGGGTCGATATCGACCACTTTGAGAACCCGATTCATTCGATAACTCGCAAGTAGATCGGACAGGTTTTCGAAACGATCCAACAAAGGTGTTTTTTTCCACATCGAATCAGACTGTGTTTTTTTTCATCGGTTGCGCTTGCGAGTAGAGCGAAGCTCAAAGTGGTGCGCGACCGAGACGCAGAGGATACAATTCAGACAGATTCATCACACACGCCACACAGCAGCGGCAAGTATAAGTTTATTTTTCTTTTGTCCTCCTATCATTCCTTCTACCATCTGTGCTCGATTTACACCATTGTTCATCTGTGTGTTTACCAAATCGCCAAACGTTGGCATTAGGGGTGTCTATTTTTTCTTAGTTACATTACCGTTGAAATTTTATTGGAACTTTTTTTTCATTTTAGAATTTTATATAAATAAAATAAATTAATATAAATATTTTATATTTATATAACCTTATAATATTTTTTTTTACTTATTCATTTTGATAATTATTATATTCTGTTCATATCGAACAGTTGGCCGATTTTTCTAATATGGCTGAGGGCGGAAAGGACCCCCCGTTGACGCAATTGAATATTTCTGATACCGAACCTCCTCCTGAAGAGCAGGAGGATGAAGCAGAAATTGAGGTAGAAAATTCTGTTTACGAAGTTGATAGTTCCGAAGATGAGGAAATCGACGAGAAACAGGATTTTCGTCCTAAAGAATACCCTGAAGGCTCCAAAGGCCCATTCATTGTGTACTTTAGACGAAAATCCAAACCTCTCAATGTCATTCGCATCTCGAAGGAACTAACTCAACATTTTTCTGACGTTACCGAAATTACACGGATGGGGCCAGACAAACTACGAGTTGTCGTCTCAAGCAGGACCCAAGCGAACAAAATAACGCGCTGCGACCTCTTTGCGATTGAGTATCGTGTATACGTACCCTGTTGCAACGTCGAAATAGACGGCGTAATAACCGAAAAGGGTTTGACCCGAAAAGAGATAATGTGGTGTGATGGTGTCGGTCGCTTCAAGAACTCCACACTAAAAACTGTGAAGATTCTTGCATGCGATCGACTGAAATCTGTGTCACATAAAAATGACAAAAGAATTCTCAATCGGACAAACTCTTTTCGTGTGACTTTTGAGGGTTCCGCCCTTCCAAATTACGTTGCAATAGGGGCACTTCGTTTACCTGTTCGATTGTTTGTACCCCGGGTAATGAAATGCAACAAATGTATGCAACTCGGTCACACGGCCGCCTATTGTTGCAATAAAAAACGTTGCGCAGATTGTGGAGAGAGCCATGATGAGAATCCTTGCGCGAAAGAGCACAAGTGTCTTCATTGCGGCGGGACTCCTCATGATCTTATTCAATGCCCGGTGTACAAACAACGAGGGGAAAAACTCAAGCGTTCCTTAAAGGAACGTTCCAAGCGGACTTTTGCAGAAATGCTTAAGAGTTCCGTGCCGACGACACAGGACAATCCCTACTCCATTCTGCAGAACGACGAGCCTGTTGCTGTCGCTCCCAATGCCGGATGTTCCGGTACATCGCAGGGTGCCATCAGGAAAAGAAAAATTACTTCTTTTCCTTCACTCCCCAGAAAGAATACCGAAACTTCCCAAGTTGGAATGAAGCCTCGAACTGAACGTGCTGAGAATAGGCCGAAGCAAGTACCTCCCGGTTTACGTGGTCATGCTACCAACCAGGGGTCCTCAGCACTTTCCGGAACAACAACGAACACGTCTGTTCCATTTTCGCGGTCGAAGCAACAGCCACTACCTGGCCTGCTTGCGCTTTCAGACCTTGTGGATAACATTTTATATGCTTTAAATATAAACGATCCTCTTAAAAGCATAGTATTATGTTTGCTTCCGGTTGTGAGAACATTTTTGAAAGAAAAATGTGGCTTTTTAGCAGCGTTCATTTCCCTCGATGCCTAATTCAGCGCAAGAGGTCAAGGATTTGACCACTGTCATACAGTGGAATTGCAGAAGCATCATCCCTAAACTAGACCAATTTAAATTTTTAGTTCACAGTTCTAACTGTGATGTATTTTCTCTCTGTGAAACATGGCTTTGTTCAGCCGACGAGCTGAATTTTCACGATTTCAACATTATTCGCCTAGATCGTAACGACTCGTTTGGTGGCGTACTATTGGGGATCAAAAAACGTCACTCCTTCTATAGAGTCACTATCCCATCAATTACAGGCATTGAAGTTGTCGCTTGCCAGATACAAATCAATGGCAAAGAACTCTGCATTGCTTCGATATATATTCCTCCCAGGACTACGGTAGGCCGCCATCAGTTCTTTGATATTATCGAGGCATTGCCGGAGCCGCGGTTAATCTTAGGTGACTTCAACTCCCATGGAACAGCATGGGGGTCACTCTACGATGACAACCGTGCCACGTTGATTTATGATCTATGCGACAACTTCAACATGACAGTTTTAAATACTGGGGAAGCAACTAGGATAGCCAACCCTCCTGCACGGGCAAGCATGCTAGACTTATCTTTCTGCTCTTCTTCATTATCCCTGGATTGCACATGGAAGGTAATCCAAGATCCCCACGGTAGTGATCACCTACCAATAATTTTATCGATCGCCAATGAATCAAAATCTAGTGAGTCAGTCGATATTGCGTATGACCCCACGAAGAATATTGACTGGAGAAAATTTTCAGAATTAATATCTGAAGCAATCATTTCGATGCATGAACTTCCTCCCCTTGAAGAGTATAATTTTATATCAAGTTTGATTTACGATAGCGCACTTCAAGCTCAAAAGAAACGTGTACCGGCTACCACTTTCCGACGTCGTCCTCCATCACTTTGGTGGGACAGGGAGTGTTCAAAGGTCTACCTTGAAAAATCATCCGCTTTCAAAAAATTCAGGAAAACTGGATTAGTGGAATGGTTTCGAAAGTACCAAGCTCTAGAAGCCAAACTAAAAGGTCTGATTAAAGCAAATAAGCGTGGATATTGGCGGAAATTCGTCAATGGTTTGTCAAGGGAGACCGCTATGAGTACTCTTTGGAATACGGCTAGGGGAATGCGTGGCTGGAACCATACCAATGAAAGTGAGGAATACTCTGACCGTTGGATTTTCAAATTTGCAAGGAAGGTTTGTCCCGATTCTGTTCCTACACAAAGCGTCGTACGCGATATTCCGCTCCAATGCGATTATGAGAATTTTTCGATGGTAGAATTCTCAATTGCCCTCCTCTCATGTAACAATTCAGCTCCGGGGTCGGACAAGATTAAATTCAACTTGTTGAAGAATCTTCCCGACTTGGCAAAACAGCGTTTGCTGAACTTGTTCAACAAGTTTCTGGAGCTGAATATTGTCCCGCATGACTGGAGACAAGTGAGAGTGATAGCCATACGAAAACCCAACAAGCCGGCTTGCGATCACAACTCGTATAGGCCGATTGCAATGTTATCCTGTATTCGTAAATTGTTAGAGAAAATGATTCTACTTCGTTTGGACAAGTGGGTCGAAACGAACAATTTGCTGTCAAATACGCAGTTTGGCTTCCGCCGAGGTAAAGGGACAAATGGTTGTTTCGCGCTGCTGTCTTCTGAAATCCAAATCGCATTTGCTCGCAAAGAACAAATGGCTTCCGTTTTTCTCGATATCAAAGGGGCATTTGATTCAGTTTCCATGGAAATTCTCTCAGAGAAACTTCATAATCGTGGACTTTCGCCAATTCTGAATAATTTCCTGTACAATTTACTGTCAGAAAAGCACATGTTTTTCAATCATGGCAGCTTGAAATCTTCTCGATACAGTTTTATGGGCCTACCACAAGGCTCCTGCCTAAGCCCCCTCTTGTACAGTTTTTACGTCAATGATATGGATGATTGTCTAACTAGAGACTGCACGCTGAGACAACTTGCAGACGATGGAGTTATTTCCATCACGGGTACTAATCCCGTCGTTCTGCAAAAGTCGTTGCAAGATACCCTGAACAATCTGTTCACGTGGGCCCTCAAGCTGGGTATCGAATTCTCTACGGAGAAAACTGAAATGGTCGTTTTTTCTAGGAAGCACGAACCCGCCCAATTCCAGCTTCACCTATCCGGCAAAACGATCCAACACTCTATGTTTTTCAAATACCTGGGTGTATATTTTGATTCTAAGTGTACCTGGGGGAGACACATTGCGTATTTGAAACAGAAATGCCAGCAAAGAATAAATTTTCTCCAAACAATAACCGGAACATGGTGGGGTGCCCATCCAGCAGACCTCATTCAGTTGTACAAAACAACGATATTGTCAGTGTTAGAATATGGCAGTTTTTGCTTCCGATCAGCTGCCAGGATTCATATTCTCAAGCTGGAGAGGATACAATATCGTTGCTTGCGTATAGCCATGGGTGTTTGCATTCGACACATACGATGAGTCTCGAAGTTTTGGCAGGAGTACCCCCGCTTACTCTTCGGTTCACAGAATTATCCTACAGATTTCTCATCCGTTGCAAGATCATGAATCCATTGGTGATTGATAACTTCGAAAATCTACTCCAACTGACTCCTCAGTCAAGTTTTATGTCTTTATACCATGAGTACCTTACCCACGACGTGCACCCTTCACCAGGCATCTCCAACCAAGTTTGCTTCCCATACTTTTGCAATTCCTCTGTCATTTTTTATCTGTCCATGCGACAAAAAATCCATGGAATACCAGATCACCTACGCTCCAATGTTATTCCGTCGATATTTTCGGAAAAATATGGGAAAGTTGGATCTGATAAAATGTTCTTTACTGACGGTTGATACATAAACGGGTCCACTGGCTTCGGCATCTTCAATGAAAATTACAGTGCCTCTTTCAAACTCAAAGATCCTTGTTCCGTGTATGTCGCTGAACTGGGTGCGATATATTACGCATTAGGGATCATTGAAACATTGCCCATCGACCACTATTTTATTTTTTCAGACAGTCTCAGCTCAATAGAGGCAATCCGCTCAATGAAAGTTGATAAATGCTCATCTTATTTCCTAACAAGAATAAGGCAACTATTGAGTGTTTTGGTCGAAAAATTATTCAAGATTACCTTAGCATGGGTTCCCTCTCATTGCTCGATTCCGGGGAATGAGAAAGCGGACTCGCTAGCTAAGGTGGGCGCTTCAGAAGGCACACTTTTTGAAAGGTAAATTGCCTATAATGAATTTTTTCACATTCCTCGTCAGGACACACTCGTTAGTTGGCAGCGCATGTGGAGTGAAGATGAGTTCGGTTGTTGGTTACACACGATTATCCCTAAGGTCTCGACGAGTGCATGGTTCAAGGGATTAAATGTAGGTCGTGATTTCATTCGCGTGATATCTCGGCTTATGTCCAATCACTACAACCTAAACGCGCATCTCTATCGCATTGGGCTCGCAGCAAACAATCTTTGTGATTGTGGCGATGGCTACCACGACTGTCTGGTCGTGTATCCGTTTCCATGCTGCTCGCTCTCAGCTCTCTAGAGCACTGAGAGCACAAGGCAGACAATCGGATATCCCCGTCCGGGATATCTTAGGTAGCCGGGATCCTGATCTTCTGCTTCATCTATACCTGTTCCTCAGAAACTCCGATGTCAACGTTTAATGATGTTTCCTTCGTTGTGTCCCCGTTTCATATCCCTCCTATCCGATCGATAAACTTTTACTTAGTCGCGGCAATACATACACACACTCTTTACAGATGCACGGGCCGAAGGTTGTGCAGTCCACTGATTATTCAACAAGAGCCAAAGGTTGTACCGCTCATGACAACTCTACACGAGCTGATGATTGCGCCGGCTAGTGACCATTCTATCCTGGATTCCTCGAGTCGAGAAAGACGCACCACGCTAGATATGGGGTACAGACTAGGGGGGCGTTGCTGATTAATGGTCAGCTGCATCCTAATAGGAAGTATCCCGTGTCGGGCACACGTACAGAGCATCGAAGACTGCAACATACCAATTATGAGAACACTTGTAATACTAACCTCGAGCCAACCGCGAGTAATCGGTTACATATTACTAACATAGTTGTAAGACAAAAATTGTCAAAATATTGGACTCCCGGCCCCGTCAGGCTAACGCCACATGTGCCTTAATAAAAATATATTTTGGGGAAAAAAAAAACCCCTGTTGTAGAGCATCCTTGAGCGTTCCTTTGATTCCAGATTTTACTTCGCATTACGGTTCGATACGACCTGTATCTCGACATTTTTCAAACCACTCCTTCATTTGTTTTTTGAATTTGAGATGGCGAAGCTCGTGCCATTTTCTCTGTGTTTTTCTGTGACAAATCCGGGGTCCGTTTGAAAAGAGCAACCGCTTTCGAGTGAGTTTTTTGGATGCCTTTGCTTCGATTTCCTGATTCCGTGTCGATGATTAGACATTTTTCAAATCGTAACAGGACGTAAAATAAGTGGAATTTAGAACAGTTGAACAGTTCAACCGACTCATGAAAGGATAGTCCAGATTTTCATTGCGTACGTGCAGGATAGATTCGTGACGCGCTAGTTCCCGGACGGCATGATATATGCAAACGAACTCATCCTGATATTTAAAATAATAAATTTTTATTCTCATACTGCTTCACGATTAATTATTTGCCAGCAAACTGCTATCTTTTTAATATAATGGTTTTTGATTCTCCAAAAACTTTTTCAAACTTTGTTTCAAGCTATCATCCTCTAAGAAACGATTGCTATTAGAATTTGTCATAAAATATCATAAGATATATAATGATAGCACGTGTCAAATCTAAGAATGATCTGCTCGAAACCTATAAAGGATGTTTTGATGCGAAATTGAACAACGGAAATATCAAGACTACTTGAATGGAATTTGGAAGAAACAGAATAGCGATACGAATTAACTATCAGGTAATGTTAGTAAAAAACTCAAAAGAACAGAAAAAACATGCAAAAAATATCCACGAGGACTTGAGGAGAGGGGTTTAGTTATGTCCACGCTTGTCCACGGAGGGGGAGGGGGAGTCTAAAATCATGCTTTTTCTGTCCACGTGGTATGTGGACAGCCCACAACTAGTCCAGTCTGGTCCTTTTGATTTTGTATTTATTCTCAATAAATCTTCATTTGTATCGATCACTTATCATAGCTGTAGACTATTTTTCTCCGAAACAAATTTTTGTTAGACAATCCAATAATCCATCCAATGATTGTCTAGCTGAAACTCACTGTTTTAGCTCATTCACTCACGAGCACGAACACAATATAACTTCGATCTGAGAATTTCCGATTCTTGCTGAACTGAAGATGTTATATATAGCACAAAATAATATTATTGATTTTCAAAACAGATCCGTGAAGATATCTATATGCACAAGAACATCTCTGGCATCTCTGGTAAGCAGCGTTGCCAATGTTCCAGTTTAAACTGGATTCTTCCAGTTTTTTTCCTCGATCCAGTCAAACAGTTAAACCTTACAAACTTCCAGTTTTTTAAAATATTGTCCAGTTGTATCCAGTTTTTTTATATGGTTGCATCATTTTACAAAGTTTTTGTAAAATAAATTCACGATGTATAAAAATCATCCTTCTCTCACTCTTCTTATTCCTTGACCAATTTTGTTTGTTGATATTATTTTTCCGATCGATCCAAGGTGTATTTGCTATGCTGGCCTAAAATTTTTATAAACATCAGAAGTTATAGGTCCACCAAATCATTCTATAGCTCAGAAGTTCATAGGGTCAATGTGCTCTATTGACTTTAATTGATATGAATGTAAAAAAAAACAAGTAAAATTCCTTCCGTTTACATTCGTTTACACCAATCGACCATTCGACGAAATGAAAATCCGAAAATTTCATGTGCCACAACATGGCAGGAAAGATTATTTTTAGATAACCTGAAAAAACCAGCACAATTAATTGGACCGGCCATATATTCTACTATTTATCGCATGCATCTTTTCCAATCGAAATCCAATCGCAACGATGGAAAGTTAACTGTGGGAAATCTGCTCAAAATACTCCTCTAAAATCAATCATCCCGCCGATATATTATGTTATTCGTAGCTTATACACTTTATAGAACTCCATTCGTGACGGCGGAGAGTTATTATTGGGAAACCTGGAAAGATAACTGGAAAAAAACTCTAGAACTAATCGGACCAGCGATATGTCGAACTCCAATCTCGAAGGGGAGTGTTATCTTTTGGAAACCTGAGAAACCGAGAGAACTCCTCTAGAAACCCGAAGTTCCGCGTACGCTTTCTAGAAATTTCATCGTGACGGAGGAGAGTTATCTTTTGTTAACCTGAGAAGGTAACCGAGAGAATCCTCTAAAACCCATATTCCCGGCGATATGTTCCGTTATCAATCGCGCGTACTCTGTATCGAACTTCAATCGCGACAGAGGAGATTTATCTTCCTTTAGATAATAGCCACGAACAACAACTTGCAGCCGTTCTCCTTGAGGGCTTTAGATACTCTGCTCTGAAAATAAATACGAGATATTTTTTTTTTCAAAATAAAACCATATTTCTAGAGGTTCTACAAGAAACGATCCTCAAATATTGTTTTACAGTAATGTTCGGGTGGTGGGAAACGTTATTTTGATCTGCTCGAATGGGTAATTAATAGTTTATTTAGCTATTTTATGAGCTACATACGCTTCAAAGGACTATTTCTTAAGAATTGGAATAAGTAAAAAAAATGATTTTAGATAAATCAAAGTCGAAATTCTCAAAATAAAACGATTTCACAGGATCCAGTTTTCTTCCAGTTTTTTTTAGATCAATCTTCCAGTTTTTTGAAAAATATTATTGGCAACCCTGCTGGTAAGAGGTAAACCAAAAAGCTTTGAAGCTTTGCTTTAGTGTCGAACGCGCCACCTGTGTATGAGTCTTAAACACATCGAGAAACATATGAGTGTAACGCCACCTAAAGCATGAAAACGTAACGCACAATCTAATGATTTTGTTCCACAATATACGGTTACGGAGGGTGAAATGGTCAGTGGGGATAAAATGGCCAGTTGTTTATGTGGTAGTATAATGGACAGAAAAAGCACGATTTCACATTTCAAACGATTTCCTCCTCCCCCTCCGTGGACAAACGTGGACATTGACTGTACTCCTCCCACTGTTGTCCACATGGAGATTCTTCCATATTATATTATCCATATCCATATTACAGTGGTAGACATTCGTTTAGCAGCGTTTAGCAGTTTTATCTCAATATTTTTAAAAATAATTCAAATCTTTGTACAGTTTTGCTCATAAAAGACGATTATTGTTTATTTCCATCCAATTCATTCTAAAAAAAAGTATAAATTCACTTTTTGTTTTCCAAGTAATTCGAATATGTGGAGTCAGGGTGGACATTCGTTTAGCCCCATCCTAAAATTTCAATAAAAGAAAATTTGTGCGGCAAATTTCAAGTCCAATCGGTAGCTAATATTTAGTATGTCCACCTCCATTTCGGATCACTTTGAAAACTCGATTTGGCATCGAGTCAGACAGCTTTTAAAGTGTTGCCATATTGATTCTATCCCAACATTCCTGAATTACTGCCTTGAGACTGGAAATGTTGTCAAATTGTCATCCGTTTACATAGACCATCTCGGCCAAGATTCTCCATAGATTCTCTATGGGATTGCAATCGACTGCCAGTAGGTCATTCAAGAAGCGGAATGTTCTCGACAAACCATGCCTTCGATTGCTCGGAAACGTGGATCTATGCATAATCCTGCTGAAAAAACGACATCCTCGGTAGCGTTATTCTCAATATGGCCAATCAAAATGTCCTCCAGTAATTGAAAATACTTTTCGGAGTTCTGGTTCGGGTGAAAATGAAACAAATGCTGTGATAGGAAACGGCTCCCCACACGACATACCGTTGACTTAAATTGTACCAATAGCAACTGTAACAGTGCGGACCATCCAGATTGAACTTTTTTCGCCGGAAAATACAACATTTCTCCATTCTAGTTTCCATTCCATGTATTGCCGGACAAAAAGAGATGGTTCTGCTTATGGGTGGTGGTCAGTTTCGGCTTCCCTTGAGGTTTCTTCCACATGATGTTTGGTGACTCATTCAAGATGCGCGCAATATGCCTCTTCGTTACTGGAACAACTGATTCTGCCTTAATGTATGAGCAGGACATCGTTTCCTGGTTGCTTCGTGTCTTATTCGACCTTTTAGACGCAAAGTAACTTTGGTGTTCCCATTTGTTGGTCGTTATATCCCATATTTTTGACACAATTTAAAGAAATTCTGTAGCACTTTCTCAGATAGACCAATTTTTGTTACGATCGAGCGATTAGAAAAATTTTGTGCACTGAATATCTTTATTATTTTCCGCCCCTCTTCCGTCAATAGAATACCTTTCGTCATTCCTTTAAATTCTACGTAAATCACTAATCTGAACAACTTTATACGTTGCACATCTAATATTTATCTTGTAAATTGAACATTCCCAAGTATTTTTTCAAAAAACATAGATAAAGGCTTGGTGATTATGCGAAAACTCGATTTTTATGCCCTGCGGCTAAACGTATGTCTCGGGAAAAAACGACGTTTGAATGTTTATATCCACCGATGCCGCCTTGTGTGTGTGTGATTGTGACGCACGTTCTTTCAATAAAAGTGACTTAAATATACTATCACTACAGCAAATAAGTATCGCGATAAAAAGAACATTCCTAATTGTTTTGTAAGTGTTTCAAGTTTTTTTTTCAAGTGCGGCTAAACGATTGTTTTGTTTTATGTCATATTTTATGTTCTGTTTATTGATAATAAACAGATGAAAACATTCAAAAAACACAAGAGACGAGGGAGTAATGTCGGGGGCATGACCAGAGAGGCGTAGAACTATACCAAGAGCTGTCAATTTAAATAACTTATTGAATATTCATGTAGATTCCTGTATTTCTAAGCAAAATTACATCTCCAACCAGTAGGGTTGCCACATACACAAAATATTCTATATTTTACAGATGTCTCATTGAATGTCAGATACAGAATCTGCATATACAGAATTACAGATTTTTGGCAAAAACTCATAAGATATTGGATGCATCTATAAAGCTGACTTTCAATTCGATTTGATGTGACTTCTATATTGAACTCGTGAAACAGATTTCAAAGCGATTTGATTCCAGCGATCCGGTTATCAAAACTGCGTCCTTGATAAACCCTCAAATTTTCGTCAAACTACCAAACCTTAATGATTTGATGCGCCAATTTCCTCATTTCGTTGAAGCAAGTAATAGACGAGGCTTGGATGACGAATCCAGGCTACTCAAGACGAATCTTATGAGGCAAAAAATTGAGTGACTCAGATATAATTTGGTCCTAGCTGTTGGATGTCAAAAGGCGGGAAGGGAATTTTTTGTATCCATTGCTAAGGTCGTTTGTAAGACACTTTTTGATAATATTCAGCAGCGTGTTTTGCGCGAATATTTTTTTAAATCCGGAAAACGTTTGGCACCCACAGTTACAGACTCTAGTTTCAACGCGAAAAACTATGTATCGGATCAAAGAGAAGCTTCAAGGATGAAATTGATGAAAAATTCATCATACAATTCAGAGGATTAGCAGAATACCTTTTTATGATTTATTTTATTGCATTGATACAACTTCAACAACCCATAAATAAGGAAAATAAATTCAAAATGAAAATATACCTTCATTTTCTATTCTTTTCCTTAATTTATTGATACAATTTTTTTATACAGATTGTTTTTGGAAAGAATACAGATATACAGATTTTTTCAGAAAAATTTACAGAATTAAATGTGGCCCTGTCTCCAACGCTCTATAAACATAATTCCCTTATAAATAATCCACAAATTATACGCAGAACGGCAACGGAAAATTCGAAATCAATTGTTTTGGCGATAATCACAATGGAACGAATTTTCACCTTATGTGATCAACCATTGGAATATTTCTTCTTCCTATCCGGTTTGCAATATGTTATACTTTGACGCCACTTTTAATCCGGAAACAATGCACAAATTCGTGAGAATTGAATGATAATTCAATCAGTACAAACGTATGATTACTAAGCCAACGGTAGTCCCACGTCAACGGTTATATCATAGATATAACCCACCCATGTTTTATTATGTCGGATATCACTTTAAAATGCATCGAAGCTAATAACAGATTACGGGTTAGTATTTATTTATATCTCAAAAGAATGATAATGGTTTGCTCATAATCGTAGCTGCGACAGGTGTCCTGATTTTCAACTCCGACCAGATGATATTCCTATACAATAGGGTCCTATGATTGTTCTCGCAGTGGTAAGATGTTTAGATTTTCATTTCACCTCCCATATCTTCCGGTTAGACGTAGTCCTACATCAAAAATCAACGCATGAAGACAGGCCATTTAAAAGCTTAAGCTTTCAAGTTTTGGATCATTCCACGAACATATTTTCATCTTGGTGAGTGTAGATGTAGTGAACAATAATATCGAGAAGAAATAAAACATCGATTTGTTTCTGTTTCTTCGAAGGATTATGTGAACTAACACAATGTATTGCTAACTAAGTCAATAGCAGGTCTAGTTAACCTTATCAATTTTTCATTTTATCCCTATAGTATTCTTGTAGGACATTTCAATACAGAGATATTTTTGTTCAAATGAACAAAATCCCCTTCGTATTTGATGAAGAATAACTCATAGCGAATTCGTTTTTAAAACTGAGTCAGTGCCAAACTGAATCTGTATTAAAAAAACGTTTTCAGTTTCACGAATGCGGTGGTTTGTTGGTGTGCGTTATATAGACTAATTTGTTTATATTTGCGATGACTAATGTACAGTGTCGACGTCTGGTGGCGATATTAGTACTTGGGGGTAAATTATTCTCTATCCGATCAGAAGGGCCAAGTGCAGTGTAAAAATATAAAAGTTTGAATGAAAACTTTTACTTCATATTATTTGATTGCCTAACACATGTAGTTCTGACACTCACTTAACCATTTGTCGATGCATTTCCTGTTTGTTCCACAAATAATTACTATTCAATATAAAATCATCGTTACATACAGTTTTCGTTCAATATGTTTCTGCGATACCGGAAAAAACCTCTTATTTCATCGTATAAAATAAATATTCGATACGTTAAAGTAAATTTTCTTTCATAATTTTGATTTTGAAAGCATGTTTATTCCACCTAAATATCCATCATTTTCGTCTCCCAATGAAAGCACACATAGCATAATGCCGTCTACGCGAATATACTCTTCAAAATCAGAATCCGAATTGAATTACGATTCCAATAATACAAAAGCAAAAGCAGCAGGTTTTCCATTTTCATAGTATTCATTTTTACATTTTCCAAAACAATACTCGGAACTTGACAGTCTAGTATAGTTGTATTGGTGAAACCGAGTGCCAACTCGTCAAACATCTCAGTGCGATACTAAAAGCTTTCGGGGTGAACCTAGTGCGACACTAGGTTGAAACTGAGTGAATAAAAAAACCTTTTGATAGCAGTTAGTGCGGCACTGGGGTTGTAACTGAACAAAAACGAATTCGCTATCAATAAATAATAATCGTACCGCAAATCGAAAGACAGTTTTGAAACATCCAACAAAGGCGCGTCCACATTATGCCGAATGATGCAGATCGGCCTGTATCAGACGGGATATTCGGTTCGTTATGTAAAGGGGACGCTCATCGGCGCACGAAGCCGCCACGAACGCACGAAGCACAATGCTGTCAACGCGAATTTACTTTGTTTTGGTTCATTTTTTTCTTTGATCCGGACCGACTTGTTTCTGGTTGGGTTCGGCATGATTCGAATCGGTTTTCGACATGTCCACACTTAATCGGCTTTACCGGGCGGCCAAGACCGATTAGCGTAATGTGGACGTGTCTTAATGTTAATTCGTTACATTTAATTAAAATAAATTTATCAAAAATTTTTTTATAGATTTCATAAAAGTGTCAAAAATATTTTTTACAGTGTTTTACAAAATCTTCTGTAATTATGTAATTATTGCATTAAGCAAATTTTTAACCTAGTGTAACTTCAAAAACCCTGTGAACGTTTCATATTAATACGTTTAGCCATTTTTTTAGCCGATCGATCAAAATGCAGAATGAATTAGAGAGGCACTTCATCGCAAACTGTAACAAAAGTGAAAAATTCTCTGCGAAAGCTTCACTCGACGCCACTGTCCTCGTCCGAATACTTTTTTATTGCAGCAACATACGGATTGACCTCGAATATTCAGGAGAACCAAATTGTTATATTTTTCATTTCTTCAAATGGTTTCAATCTAAGCTCCATAAATTTCAGCGTTATAATAGAAAATTCTTACCAGAGAAAAATATTTCAAGGTTCCTTGCAGAAAATTTGGTACTCTATTGTATATGATCATCCCTAAAACGTAACGCTTCATGTGCTTCATACACACATACAGATTCTCTCAGTTTCGCATTCACAAATAAAGAGCCGGGTATTAGACCACCCGGCCTCGAAGCTCGCCGAATTTCTGAAGTTTTGAAAATTGTTGCACAATGCAATGAAGAAAATTATACCTACTTTTATTCTGAGTGTATGTTCTGTTTCTTAAGGCTGATTTAGACGATGCTAGTCAGCGCTCTAGTTGAAGTATCCAGTGAATAGAGAACAGACACTCTGTTCAAGTTAGAGGCCAATTACTTGTTCGATACTGGTACAAGTAACTTGAACAGAGTGTCTGTTCTCTGTTCACTGGATACTTCAACTAGAGCGCTGACTGGCATCGTCTAAATCAGCCTTTAGCCCCTCGTATATGCATTTGACCAAGATGCATAGAAGTATTACTAAGGTGAGTCCGTATTGTCAGTAAGTTAGCGAGGGGAGTGGTAAGTTGCGGAGAGTGTGAGAGGGGATTGTTAACCAGAAAAACAGGAAGTGGGTTATATCTACGGTATAACCGCAAGGGTGACGTAGGACTATCGTTGATTCAGTGATCATTTGTTTGAAGTTGAATCTGAATCCATTCTGAATAAAGAATAAATGAATTTAGCGGGGGACTTCGAAAACGAGAGCGTTACGTTAGAGGTACAAGATTTTATGCATCCAATATTGGATACGAAAATATCCTACTGATGAGGAAGAATAATCTTCAGAAGCTTTCCTGCTAATTGCCCTTGATTGAAAAATCACAGAACGAAATGTATTTGGTAGCAGTGTTATATGGTTAGAAAACATTAAAATAAACTCTTTCGCTTGCATGTTATTTTCAATGCCAAGGGGAACTGGCAGATTATTTTGCAGCAGCGATATCTTTCCGGATTCTTCTCGAAGTCCATCATCAGTGGTTGATGCTAACTCGATGACCACCTGTTAATTGCACTTGATTGTAACATCACAAAACCAATTGTATTGTATTTTAAACCAATTGTATTTGGTCGCAGTATTATATGGATAGAAAACGTTAAAATAAACTCTGATAATTGCACTTGATTGAAAAATCACAAAAACAAATGTATTTCGTCGCAGTGTTATATGGTTAGAAAACATTAAAATAAACTCTTTCGCATGAATTTATCAATTCCCAGGGGAACTGGCAGAAAATTTTTCAGCAACGATAATATTCTTCCGGAATCTTCTCGATGCTGGATGGCATTTAAACGAATGAAGTTCCGCACGTATATATGTGTGTGTGTGTCGGCTGCTCTGATGTCTCAAACGGAACCGTTTTTCGGTGCTGATACTCTCTCGGTCGTCTTCTCTTCTTCTGATGGATCGGTTTTTCTGCGCTCCCTCACAGTTCCAAACTAACTGAATGTGTTTCTTTCTTTCTTTGTTTATAAGAGGCTTTAAACTTGTAAGTTCATTCGCCTCTAAAAAGCGTTTCATGTCAGGTAATGAATATCTTGATCCCTCGCCGTCCAGCTCGTCCAGCTCGTCCAGCTCATTCAATAACGATGTTGTCTTGTCGTTGTCCTCACGAAAAATGATTGCGTTTCATGATGATGATGTTGAATTAAAGAGGCTTTCAACTTTTCAGTTCATTTGCCTCTAACAGATTGCGTTTCACCACCAGAATATCGCTTAAGTATGCTTTTTGTCCGTGATTGAATAGAAAGAAGGTGTGGTTTACGATGGCAATTTGGAAGGCAAACTAGAGGCGAATGAACTCTCTGAGTTTGAAACTTTCAGCAACTGAGCAATAATCGATTGAGAATTATGTTTTTCGCGGTGCGAAACATTTTCCGTTGCGCGCGCATCCAATATTGAAAACGAACATCTTCAGAAGCTTTCCTGCTAATTGCACTTGATTGAAAAATCACAAAACCAAATATTTGGTCGCAGCGTTATATGTTAGAATACATTAAAATAAACTCTTTAGCATGAATGTATGTTTCAATTCCCAGGGGAACTGGCAGATTATTTTTCAGCAACAATAACATCTTCCCAGATTCTCTCCGATACTCGAAGCCCATCAGTGGTTAATGCTAACTCGATAACCACCTGTTAATAGCACTTAATTGAAAAATATTTGGTCGCAGTTTTACATGGATAGAAAACATTAAAATAAACTCTTTCACATTAATGTATTTTTCAATTCCCAGGGAACTGGCAGATTATTTTTCAGCAGCGATTAGATCTTTCCGGAATTTTTTCGATGCTGAATGGCATCCAAACGAAAAAAAAATTCCGCGCGTGTATGTGTGTGTGTGTGGCGGCTGCTTCGATGTCTTCCGGAGAACCGTTTTTCGATGCTGATACTCTCTTGGTCACTATCTCTTCTCCTCCTCATTCTTTGTGTGGACACCGACTGGACAACATCGTTGCTGGACGGGCTGGACGGTGAGGGATCGAGTGCCTTTCTCAAGGCAAGAGGGCGGAGGTGGTAGCGCTGGAGTAGAATAGAGTAGAGTTTTCAAAGGGCCTTTCTCAAGGCTAGAGACGAATGAACTGAAAAAGTTTAAAGTCTCTATAATACAATACCTTCCTTCCTTCCTTCTCCTCCTGATGGCTCGGCTTTTCTGCCCTCCCTCACAGTTCCAAACAAACTGCATGTCTTTCAGGTTAGGTCAGGCTAGGTAATGAATATCTCGATCCCTCGATTCCTCGCCGTCCAGCTCGTTCAATTATGATGTTACCTTGTCGATGTCCTCACGAAAAATGAATGCGTTTCACCACCAGAATATCGCTTAGGTATGCTTTTTGTGCGTGATTGAATCGAAAGAAGGTGTGGTTTACGATAGCAATTTGGAAGGCAAACAAGAGGGGAATGAACTCTCTGAGTTTGAAACATTCGGCAACTGAGCAATAATTGATTGAAAATTATATAATTTTCGCGATGCGTAACATTTTCCGTTGCGCGCGCATACAGTATTGGATACGAAAATTTTCTACTGATGGGGAAGAATAATTTTCAGAAGCTTCCATGTTAATTGCGATCGATTGAAAAATCACAAAACAAAATGTATTTGGTTGCAGTGTTATATGGATAGAAAACATTAGAATAAACTCTTTCGCATCAATGTATTTCTCAATTCCCAGGGGAATTGGCAGGGTATTTTTCAGCAACGATTAGTTTGTTCCAGATTTTCCTCGATAATCCTCGATAATCGAAGCCCATCAGTGGTTAATGCTAACTCGATAACCACCTGTTTATAGCACTTAATTGAAAAATATTTGGTCGCAGTGTTACATGGATAGAAAACATTAAAATCTTTTGCATGAATGTATTTTTCAGTTCCCAGAGGAACTGGCAGATTATTTTTCAGCAACGATTGAATCTCCCCGGAATTTTCTCGATGCTGAATGGCATCCAAACGAAGAGTTCCGCGCGTGTATGTGTGTGTGTGGCGGCTGCTCCGAACTCTTCCCGGGGAACCGTTTGTGGCATCACTCTCCTCCTGATAGATTCCCTTCTGGCCTAGGGTGCACAAACAGGCTCTTGGTGACACCGTTCATCCGCGCTTTCATGATAAACGAAGAGCTTCACCACAACAGCGACAACATGCTCCAATCGCTGTTCAATTATAACTGAGTGGATTTCCGAGCGACGCTCGCTTATATACCGATTGGTGATTTCAATAGCCTGTTTTGAAAGCAAATTTAAGACTATTGAAACAAGTTTTTGGGTCAAAAAATAACAAGTATATAACGCGTAGACATTTTATCTTTTGAATGAAGTGTTTATCATACCATTTCGTTCATTTATTTAGGATCTATTAACGCTCAAAATCTCGGTCTCCGGCGTAACGCTTTCGTTTTCGAAACTTTGATTTTACACCCCGGTATAGAAATGAAAGACGTAGTCCTACGTCAAAAAGGCGGGAGAGGGATCACTGATACACTGATACACACACTATCACAAGTCATCATCGTATGCGTGACGGTATTATTCCGCCACCTTGAGATCTGTCTGTTCATGGGGTCTTTTCTCATGCAATTAATTTTTCAATCCGAAAGATCTTGGCTCCTTACGTTTTATTACTCTATTTATACTCAGTTGTCGTCGGTATCAGATGGCAGCTAAATATTAATCAGATTGAGAATCATCAAATGATCTGTGCCGACATGCTGATGTTTGCTTATTTAATTAGTTTAAATATGCAGATCAAATTCAAATTAGTTCAGAATAAATAGCACATCCTAAACATTTTTCTCGCATAAAATATCGGCATAACATAATGACACAACATTCATTGATCAAAAACACAAAAACGATATTACTGTACATTGTATATTACAGATTAACATCGAACACATTGATCCCCTTTGATTCAAAAATTCGTCATCACGTCCCGCACCCCAAGGCAATCCGAGAATTGCTCGGTTCGCGCAGCAACTTCGACAAAAATTCCCCAGCACTCGCACTCAGAAAACCTTGATAGTCAACCTTCAGCCGTCAAATCTTATCGTATCTATGGTATCTGTCCTCGGTCGTTTCTGACTCGAACGGTGGAAAACTTGAAGTACAGAATGCCCAAACAAGATTATCCTTCACTGGAGGAGCCGTTGAACGGCTAAACACATGCAGTCTCATTCGTAGTCATTAGCGTCACTTTTAGAGAGTGGATGGCAAGATTAAGTATTTAGCACTATTTATTATTCATTTATCTTTTAGTTGCATTGTTATTATTGTAATTATTTCATATCAGCGTTGTTTCATTCGTCCATTGTTTACTGCGTTGCCAAACATGAACACAATATCCTCAGCGCAATCCTGAAATTGAAAATTGTAAAGAGATGAACGGGTAATTATTTACCTTCAGGAAAATTCAAAATTATTACCTCCAGCATCTCTGAATTGATAGAAGTTCGATGATGTTTCTAGCACATTAGTTCCTGCATTTTCAAGGATCGTTTATTTTTCTTCAGTCCAGGTTTTGTTAGTATAATTTGTAACCTACTGCGCTTCAGAGATTCATCTTGATTTTCCAGCAGATTTAAATTGTTCTGGTCAAGAATATCTCTCACGCCTCGGCATTCACAATGCTGCATTCGAAGTATGATATAATCGTTGCGGTCCGAGTCAGCAGAAAAATCTGAGTTTCTATTCGGCAAATTTCGGGTTGCAGAGGTTTTGTTTTTGTTCCACGACTGATGTCCGGAGCATAATGCCCGAACAAGTTCAGGCCGACTCCACCAGCTTTCGCACTCAATAGGAAGATAAATTATCCGTTGCGGGGCTGTTGAAGTTGGAACAAAATTTTTCTTCTAAGTTATAAAGGAGTTGATCCATCCAATCGTAACCTTCGTATTCACCATAATCACATCCAACGTTTTAATGTAGTGAGGCACAATCACGATTTTCTATTGTTGTACGAGTGAGACTCAAGAACAAGAACGCTAACACTGTTTTGATGAATGGTTTTGTTACTATTTTATTCATGTCGCAGGAAGATACAGGATCAATTCGAGCGACATTGTAATTAACTTGTGAACTACGACACCCACTTCCTGCACTCATGGTTGGAAGGAACTCCGGGGAAAACGCATCATAACAAATATCACATCTCGAAGTGTTTCCTTCCCAATGTACACCACCGGTGGCAAGTAATCCAGCACGCCGGACATCGTTTTCCGTCGATTCGAGTGGGTGTGAGGCGGCCAATTTCACTTTGTCATCGTCTGAATGTTCTACGGTCTCAGAACGGGATGAGTATCATTGATTGTGTAGCAATAGTTAAAAGTACCCGCTACTTGGTAAATGTATTCACTCGACCCTCCATCGGACGATTGTTTCCAATATTTTTACAAGCTCTAGCGCCAAATGTTGGGGAGCCAGGTTTAGAAAGGAAGAATATGAGGATACCTGGAGAGCGAACAAATGTAAACATGATAAACTTAAACGGAAATCGCCAATAGATACACACTAGGGGGGTCTTCGTAGCCTAATTGGTTTCGTGTCCGCTACTAAGCGAACGATCATGAGCTAATAACTCAGGGCCCCTCAACTGACCATCTTTGTGTGTTATTCTAGCTACTACGTCCACGCAACAATCATCATGTGTCGGTAATCCCAGTCCCTTACCGCTCACATTACGATCTGCTGCATCGGTAATTGGTGCTAATTCTAACACAGCAATGGAATCCTCATATCAGCAGTCCCGTTGTGAACAGTCCAACTGTGAACATTCGAACAATAGGAATATTCTAACGCCGAAAAAGGCGGCATGTGTTGTGTATCGATAGAATTGGAATATTCTTAGGCCTAAACAGCTACTGTGTTATACATAAAAAAAAACAAATGTTTATCGATGGATAGGAATCTTAAGCTTAAATAATATACAACAATAGTTATCTTAACATAAAAATGTATACGAATACATTCGGCTCTGTGACAGCTGAATTGCTAAATGAGCCTAATAAACGGATGGGATAAAAAAAAATAGATACACACTTCAACCGGCATTATTCTCCAATTCCTACCAGATCTGCTTCTCTGAACGTCCTTGTGTACTATTTCGCGCCGAATAAGCTAGATAAAATAAAATAAAGACCACAAGATAATACTTGCTTCCGCAAAAGAGAAGTCTATAATGCAAATGGCCGTATCGCATAGCAACTTGTTCATAAGCAACGTATTGTGTTTTGTTCGTAAACATAACACAGTAGACTTTCAAGATGGCTGCAGAGGGGTTTTGTCAGATTGGCTCACCTAGTAGTAATACTTCTATTCATCTTGCATTTGACAACTATTAGCCACAAGCTGCCAACTTTATCACTCAAAATTTCTTCTTATCACCGCCACAACGTACATATACAGTTACCCAGGTATGCTATTCAGGTCTTTGCACTAGTATTGCCAGATAAGATGCATATTTGTCTCGATTTGAATGGAACTCGTAAAGTTTTTTTGTAATTTGGTGGAGGACAGAAAAGCGTTGCTTCTGTGAATATGATTGGATTCGTTGAAAATGTGTGTAATTTTTCATAATTTCTGTTGGGATTCTACCTATGTTAAATAGCAGATCATGACGACGAGTGACTCCATCAGAGCAAAAACCCACAGCAAAACTTTACGATTGGGTAAAATCACACGCTTTTCTTAATTAAGATTATTATCATCAGATTTTAGTTTGTTTCTTTAGTGAGATTTTTTTTACAAAAAATAAAACTGTCTGGAAAACGAGGTGAACAATAAAGTTCATCAATTGTTAGGCATTCAGAGCACAATATCGTAATTCTACTAATTGTGGAGGCGATCTGATGTAATACGTACGTAAATATCCGTACCTCTGATGAACCACGAATTCAATTCTCACTCCCGACACGCTTACTTAGGAATGGAATTAAAGTTTTAGGCTAGGCGCAAATTGAGAAGCGTATAGCGCTCGTAAGCGAACGCGAGACTACCAACACGACTCATACGTACCACAAACGTAGCGTGGTGGAGCGCATATTGAGTCGCAGTTTGGTGTAAATAACATGCCACTCGCATACAATGACTGATTAACACAGAGTTGCGCGATATATTTATTTACTAACACAATCACCCGACCAGTACAGCCATACAGTGTCAAACCCACGGCGCTATATGATTGTTCACCAACACAACTACCACAACCGGCATGACCAGCACGAGAAACTGTGGTTCAGCCACAGCGTCGCGCGAGTCGTGTCTCACGAGCGCTCCACTATCTCGCGTCATCTGGCCAATTTGCGCCGTTCTATCTGTTTTCATTAGTCACAAAAAGAGGCGCTATATCGCGCCAAGTTACTCGCGCTATATGCGCTATATGAGCCAAAAGACTGAAAGTCATTAAAAACAACTGGGAAATTCTACTATCCAAAACAACACACAAAATAATAGCATACCTGCTGTAACTGTCAATTTACGTTGATCATCGCCACAAAACCATTCGCTCTTACACACACAAACAACACACATTCACTTCTCCCGCAGAAGACTATCCATCGAGCGAAGTCTCAGTCATTATCGAGCCTTTACGATGGGTTGTTGTTTCGTTGTGTCGCTGGTGACGCCAAGTGTATCTAGCAAACAAATCGCGTTCGGTAGTGCACAAGTGAATTTTGCGTTTGCTCTCGCATCTTACACAATCGGTTCTCGAGTATCGTGTAATCGAGTATAGTTTGTGCGGAAAGATACGGCTTCTCGAGCAAACATTTTGCATCACGTTTCGTCGCGGAAAGTGCAATGTGTCCTAAATAGAGAAAAAAAAAGTGCTGAATCTCAGTGCCCAAAAGAGGAAGAGCGGTTGCACAAAAATACAGTTAACTTGTCGCACTCTCTGCCGAGTGGTGGTGCGAGTGGGAAGGAATATCAGGGTTCACGTGCGTAAACGAGATAGCAGCAGCGGAGCTGCTGTCAATTGCGTAGCATTCTATCGTCGTGTGCGTGTGGGGAACACGATCCCGCGTTCGCTGTGTTGTGTTGAGAGTCGGTGAATGTTGTGAGCCGAGTTTTGCTTTTGAAAAGCTTGAAGAGGTTTTCGAAGAAATATTTTGTGTTCAACGTCAAACGCGGAGCGAAGTGTCAAGTGAAAGAAGAATATCGAAAAAAAACATCGAACGAGCGATGTTGTTAATGTATATGTGTGGCTCTGTGTATATTCTCTACAGCAAATGAGAGCAATAAGTTGTGTCGCGTATTTTGTTCACTTTCTCGTCGTGAAATATTTATTTGCGTTCGAACAAACGCCGTCAAAATGATTGAAGTTTGGTGAGCAGAAGATCGGAAATGTTTGACGAAAGTGAAAGTGGCAAAGCCCAAAGAATCTGCTGAGAAACGAGTGGTTTTTCGGTCCGGGCGCTTAGCACGGAAGGAAGTGTTCGAAGTGTGTTATTTTCGGGGAGTTGATTCAGTGCGACCAGAGTCCCCCGAACAACAAACGGGCCGGGTGTGTGCGTGTGTTGTGTTTGGAAGTTTTGATAAATGTCAAGATGGCCGCTACTAACCGAGCTCGTCCACAGCCGCGAGGGAACATCTCGTTCTTCTCGAAGATCCAGGGCAAGATCTCCGATGCATGCGCCCAGCAGAAGTTCCTAACGGACAAAAAGACCCTGGAGAAGACCTGGAAGCTGATGGACAAAGTTGTCAAGCTGTGCCAGCAGTCCAAAATGAATCTGAAAAATTCACCGCCCTTCATACTGGACATCCTGCCGGATACGTACCAGCGATTGCACCTGATCTACTCCAAGTACGAGGATCAGATGCATCTGCTGCATGGCAACGAACACTTTAACATTTTCATCAATAACCTGATGAGAAAGTGCAAACAGGCCATCAAACTGTTCAAGGAGGGAAAGGAGAAAATGTTCGACGAGAATTCGCACTACCGGAGAAATCTGACCAAACTGAGTTTGGTGTTCTCCCATATGCTGAGCGAACTGAAGGCAATCTTCCCGAATGGGTTGTTCGCCGGGGATCAGTTCCGCATCACCAAATCAGATGCGGCCGACTTCTGGAAGACCCGCTTCGGAAACAGGCAAGTGCAACCAGCAATCATCATCTCGGGAATATTATTTTTACGCATTGAGAAAAATTATAGGAGGTTGTGTCGAAGATACGACCGCATTGTTGACGTAGCACTAGGTTGTTACTTTTCTATAAGTCGTTTATTTATATTTACTTATATAACATTATAATGCTATGAAATTTCAGAAATAAATGTTTAGTAGTATGGTTTGATCGCCCTGAAATGGTTTATGGTTTGATAGCATGAGATTTTGCATATATTAAATTGCTACATAGCATACGGTTTGTTACTACTGATATAACATAAAAAATAACAATAATGCTATACAGCGCGGACTCGATTATATACAGTTTTTGATTTCTTTTCACTGTATATAAACGAGTCAAAAAAATTGTTATTCGTTTTGAATATAAAAGAGAAATTTGATTTTTGATTCATCTCCTTAAAGTCAGAAAACACCTTTCTCGCATGAAAAAAATAAGTTTATCAAAATTCTCTCGGGAAGTGATAGACGATCAAATTTGATGAAAAAAAAATTCTACGCATATGTTCGAATTTCAACAATGACAGAGTTATTGAACTTTTTTTTTTGTTTCGGACTTTGTTGCCTCAAACTGGTTCTACATTACAAAGTACACTACGGAATACAATTCTGTTGCTTTCATTCGAAAGATAAGAAAATTTAGTACAGGTGATAATAGTAAAACATCTAAATTAGTTCATATTAATAACATTTTGGAAGTGAAAAACTTAAATGTTAATAATTTTTAATGTGTTATTATTAATTTCATCGTAAAAATTATATTAAACTAGATTGTTTCTATCAATCAAATTGAAGCTCTCTCACCGCCCTACAATTTTTTCTTTGACACCCAACTTCTATCTTTCTTAATTTGAATGCAATATCGATATAAACAATTCTTGGTGAAAATTCAAGTAAAATCTTCAAATATCACGATTTTTACCCCACTGTATATGTAATAGCCACTTAAATTACATTTTAACGTTGAAAGGTTACATTTCTTCTTGAAATAAGACATATTGGAAAATAAAAAACAATATTTTTTTCCAAACTGTATATAATCGAGTTCAAAATTGTATATAATCGAATCACATATAATTGAGTCTGTATATAATCGAATCCGACCTGTATTAAGAAAACAAAAAAAACTATAACAATTATTTCAATTAATTCAGGTATTCTTTGCATTGCTTCTTGAATGTTGTAAATGATTTTGATTTCTCATATGATTGGGAAGAGAATTCCAAAGTCAATCACCTCTTACAAATAATGTTTTCCCATATAATGTGTGTGTCGGTTAAACATATTTATTTAGCCTGTCGCTTCTGAAAGGCTGAGATTGAAAACAAAACGAACACAAGAATGAGTGCGACCTTTAGTCTGTCCAAAGTTTGCACATTAACCGAAAGCAAAGGAAAGTCACAAGATATGAAGAATGGTAAAATGAAACTTTTAAAAAGTCTAAGCTTAGTATCTCTATTCAAGCAATAACTCTTTAATTTGGAACATCACAAAGTAACATAAGCATGAAATCGTTCTAAATTGTGAATCCAAGGCTAGTGGCATTATCGACTAAACGTGTTGAGTCGATCCCAATTTGCAAAATCGAAGGTTCATTATCATTACCACGTTTAATGAAGAGAGCTTATGATTTTTGTGCATTGAGCTTCAAAAAATTAGTGTCAGCCCAAGTTTTGATACAATCTGAATCACCGTTCACTAGTATACATATAATCTGGTTGTTCATACCATTATAATTCATATATAGTTGAACATCATCTGCGAAAATGTGTACCGAACAAAAATTCAAGGTGGACGGAAGACCATTAATCTAGACTATTAAACTAGAAAAAATTGGACCTAGAACCGACCCCTGAGGAACACCCGGAGTAACTGGTAGGAAATTTGAGAGAATTCCATTTGACCAGACTGCTTGCTTACGATCACATAATTAGGATTCAATAAGCTTAACGGCATCAGTATTTACATTCAATAGTAATTTAAGCTTCTTGCACAGCTGATTATGAGAAATCGTATCAAATGCTTTAGAGAAATCTATAAATTGTAAGGGGTTGTATCTAGAACACGACCGCTTTTTAGACGTAGAACTACTCAATTATATTATGCAGTCCACTTGTTTACCATTTCGAATATTATTTTCAAATGCATCGAAATTTTTGTAATAGATTATGTTCTTCGTTAGGAGTAAATTTGATGAACGTCCTTTTGCGTTTGATATGATGCCTAGGACTACCAAAATATGTGAACGGAAGAATTCACCTCTAGTATCTGAAATGACGATTTTTCCAGGCTTCTCAGTTTAAAAGTGCGTTTAAAGGAAACATATTCCGGTCTGCACAACGACAAGCGAGGACAAAAGTACTCACCACCAAAAGATGCCGCCGACTTGTATGTATTTGCAAAGCGGATTTCCACAGGTAGGGGAACCGCGGGTAATACGGGCAGTGGTGATAATATAAGGCGGTAACAGGTGGTAACAGTATAAGGTGGTTGATTTGTATAGTTACATTTTGAATTTCAGATTTCTGTTAATGAGAACACCTTCTACATGTTATTCTACAATATTTGAGCCACTCTATGGCAATGAACACTGATCAAAAGTGAAAAAGAGAAACAAAAACCGAAAATCATACATGATTCCGCGTGTGGATGTAATTTTAGCATTTTGAGTGGTTTAATATCAAAATTCGATTCGCTGATAGTTATTTTTCGGTTTGTGGGTAAATGCCCTGTTTCTAGGAATGGAAATCAATTCGCCACATGTGGACTGTTTAGAAGCTGACTGGAACTGGAAATAGTTGAGGGTATCACTTATAGGTGGATTTATTCGATTTTTCATCATTTAACGGACATTCGTGATGAGTTCAGATCTTGGTTGTATGAAACTATTCCTCTCGCGATCGATAAAGCTGTACGCTTCATATATTACAAACGTGTCCATATTACCTGCATCGAAAAAAATGTTGTACTTTTCGGTCTGTTTTAATTTCAGTAAAAAACATTAAAAAACACTTTTTTTAAAAATATTTGGCCAATTAGGTAGAAAAACAGTATATTGAATTGCAAGAAACTTCGATGCAGTTTTGGGAAACATGAGTTTCCAAAGATATAATTGAAGCTCTTCTTAACATGTCCGTTTTACCCCCACCTCCCCTACATCGATTTTGAAGTCTGTGATGGGGAAACCGTGAATCGGGCCAACCAAAACCTGGCAGTTAGGACGTTAAGATAACGCTTGACATTCTACAGTTAATCAATTTTTCATCTCATGAAAAATAACATTTTATTATTTGTGATAGACGCGTAGAAATGTTTCCTATCAGTTGATGCAAACATCCTTCCGATCTATTACGAAATGTTCGAGTTATAAGCATTAGAAATACGGGTAGGGTTAGCAAACACATATCGATAGAACAAATGTATGGGAAAAATGAAATTCATCCAGTTTTCCTGAATTTAAAACGTTCAGAGATTAGAGAATTGTAATATAAGGGATATCAAACAAATCTTATATAACTTCCGATTCGATATGTCGGTGAAGATACTAATAAAAAGATACCAATAACTTCTAATTACAACTGACATTTTTTGTAGCCGATGGAATGACAGTTTTATCATTTGAATTAGAAGCTCACAATCTTACGAGTATATTTTGAGGTTGTGATGTCGTGGAATCGACCCATCTGGTCATGGGAACCATTTGAAATTCCAAGGAATTTACGAAAGTGAACAAGTCCTAAGGCTTATATTTTTTGGAGGCGATGAAATGGCAATTTTTTTCATTTGAATTAGAAGCACACCATCCTACGAGAATATTCTGAGAAGGTGGAGTCTTGGAATTGACCTATCTGGTCATAGGATCCATTTCAAATTTCAAGAAATTCACGAAAATGGTCAAGACTCTCATATTTTTTCGCAGATTAGATTTTTAGAATTTAATAAGATTTTACAATAAAATTTATAACAATATTTTTTAACAATATTTTGAAAAAAAAGTAAAATGTTAATTTTGGCCGGGAAAGATTCTTATGATAGCTTGAAACCCCTCCCCGCTCTTTAAGGGGTGGATGCCATACAAACGAAGCATAAATTTCCTGCATAATTCAAAAACTAAACAAGTAAACGAATGAAACAAGTTGACCAGATGGGTCAATTCCAAGACTTCACCACCTCAGAATATTCTTGTAGGATGGTGTGCTTCTAATTCTAATGATAAAACTGTCATTCCATCGGCTACAAAAAAAGTCAGTTGTAATTAGAAGTTATTGGTGTCTTTTAATTGGTATCTTCACCGACATCGATTCGATTGGTATGCAAATCATGAGAATTCGTTCACAGTAATAACAGTTAATAACGTTAACTTTATTTCATAAAAACGTGACCTGTTTTCTGATTTGGCACCCTTCCTGAAAGACGTAGTTCTACGTCAAAAAATCATGATCACTTTGTCGCCACTGTCGATAGCAGCACCAACATCATCATAAATTTTTAGCATAGTCGTTTTGGTACTATGACCCGCACGATAGCCAGACTGAAAAGATGTTATTAAACTATGATCATGCAAATAAGAGCACATTTGAGTTTTTAGAATTTTTTCGAAGCTTTTCGATATCGTACATAAAATACTTCGGATACTAATTTGTCCGAAGAATCTATGTTGTTTTTCTTTGTAAATTGTAATCTTTTGAAGTATTTCCATGCTTGGGGATGTTTGGAATGGATAATGATGTTGAACATGCATGTTAATGGATCAAGTAAAACAGGAAGAATTAATTTTACGAATTTTATAGGAAGGTCGTCTAGACCCACAGCATTTGACGAAATTTCATAAATGGTATTTATAACATCGTAGTCCTGAATACATCGGAAGCGGAAACTATCGTCCAAACCAAAATCAGGGATGTGATGAAATGAATTAGTAATTTCATTAGAACTTTTGACGTAGGACTACGTCTTTAATTTCTATATAGGGGGGGTCACTCTACGAAAAATGTAACGTTTATCAAGAATTTTCAAATGCATATTACGCAGAATCGTTCTTACGATATATGTTATAATATATACCGTTAGACGAAATTTATCCAGCATTTTTGACGTAGGACTACGTCTTTCATTTCAATACCGGGGTGTAAAATCAAAGTTTCGAAAACGAAAGCGTTACGCCGAAGACCGAGATTTTGAGTGTTAATAGCTCCTAAACAACTGAACGAAATGGTATGATAAACACTTCATTCGAAAGATAAAATGTCTACGCGTTCTATACTTGTTACTTTCTGATCCAAAAACTTGTTTCAATAGTCTTAAATTTGCTTTCAAAATAGGCTATTGAAATCACCAATCGGTATATAAGCGAGCGCCGCTCGGAAATCCACTCAGTTCTAATTGAACAGCGATTGGAGCATGTTGTCGCTGTTGTGGTGAAGCTCTTCATTTATCATGAAAGCGCGGATGAACGGTGTCACCTGTTTGTGCACCTTAGGCCAGAAGGGAATCCATCAGGAGGAGAGTGATGCTACAAACGGGAAGATCTCGAAGCAGCCGCTACACACACACACATACACGCACGGAATTCTTTCCGTTTGGATCGAGAAAGATCCGGAAAATAATCTGCCAGTTCCTCTAGGAATTTAGAAATACATTCATGTGAAAGAGTTTATTTGAATGTTTTCTATCCATGTAACACTGTGACCAAATATGTTTCAATCAAGTGCTATTAACAGATGGTTATCGAGTTAGCATTAACCACTGGTGGGCTTCCAGTATCGAGGAAAATGTGGAAATATCTAATCGTTACTGAAAATAATCTGCCAGTTCCTCTGGGAATTTAAAATTACATTCATATGAAAGTGTTTATTTTAATGTTTTCTATCCATGTAACACTGTGACCAAATACATTAGGTTTTGTGATTTTTCAATCAATCGCAATCAACAGGATAGCTTCTGAAGATTATTCTTCCCCATCAGTAGGATATTTCCGTATCCAATATTGGATGCATAAAACTTTGTGCCTCCAACGTAACGCTCTCGTTTTCGAAGTTCTCCAAATATTCATTCATTCAGAATGAATTCAGATTCAACTTCATACAAATGATCTCTAAATCAACGATAGTCCTACGTCACCCTTGCGGTTATACCATAGATATAACCAACTTTCTTGTTTTTCACCTGAGACATGAACAATGGAAATAATAAAACAAGTGAGCAATTTAATAAATAAAGGCATGTTTTACGAGCGGATGCGAAGGTAAATCATGTAGTATGCATTCTTTCTTGTAACTTCGTTCCCATGAATGTTGTTTGTAACACAAAATTGCGTTCAATAATTCGTTCTATCAAACAAATTAGCAAGATGTTAAAGTAATCAGATGCAAGATTTCACGCATCACGCTGGGAGGGGCAAGATTTCATCAAAACAACGAGTAAAGTGTCACCCATACAGAGATCGTTCATTAATGAGGAGGAGGCAGCGATTATCATGCGAAGACTTATTAAGATCGGCATTACATCGCATCACAAAAAATGAAACGAAATGAAATATTAATATTCTTCATGACTCATTCATAATTCTCAATGACTCAATTCCTTCTATGATAGATTGAGCAGTAGAACCAATACGACTTGATTGTGATAGTCTGCAAACAAACGAATTATTTCTCAGAAAAAGCTACTGCTCCGGATAATTATAAGCCTAATAATAAGACAATGGAAAGAAATCACAATACCATAGCTATCAATTAAAAATATGGCAATTTCATGATTTCATGTGTATTTTACCTCAAAATATCACAAAATCGTGAGTATTTTCAACTTGTTTTTTTGGTTTTTTCCCCATAAATTTCATATTCAATGTGATCAATGACGATATAATTTTTCATTTACCGATTCACATATACTTCATCTACCATTCCACCCTGTTATGTGTTAGACTGATATTCATTAATCATTTTCAGTTGGGCAGTTGAACAACCAGCCAGAAGCTTACTGTCTTTCTTCGTTTTGTTCATTACCAACTGTTTGAAGGTTATGAGTACATATAACAAACGGCCCTTTTCAGGGCTACTATTTAGAGTTTCAAAGGAGTTAAACTAACATATTTCTGAACAATGAAAAAAATCACATTTGAAATAACCAAGTGTTCTGAACCTTCATAGTCCTACGTTAAACTTCCGTCCGTGCCCCTAGGCTCAGACCATTCTACTTTTTTGTGAAAGTTACCATTCATTTTATTGACATCGAAATTTATATCGTTTTGCATTGATCGGCTAGAAAATCCTAATGCTCGAAACATTTTCCAAAACTCATTAGGTGACAAGCTAGAAGATAGTTGAGTGTTGCAGTAGTTATGTTTTGCTTGAACCACTAACATATTCGTCGAATTGCTTAATTGTTAAAAAAAAGTAAAATCATCCCATCAAACCCTAAAAATTTACCTTTGTTTGTACGCAAGATCACGATCAATCATAGCCTTTTGAATTTGTCTATTAAACCAGGGGTTATGGCGAGTTTTATGCCTGATCTTAACAATAGGAATACACCTGTCATGCAATAATTTCAGATAATGCCGTTTCTCTCAATTTTGTATTTGCTAATAAAGAGCCGAATATCCGGCTATCCGGCCTCGAAGTTGGCCATTTCATCACTAATGTATAGCATATCAATCAAATCTTAGGGAACTCCCGATTCGTTTGGTATGTAAATCGCCAAAATCCGTTCGCGGATAAAAATAATTATTAACGTTAACTTTATTTCATAAAAACGTGACCTGTTTTCTGTCAAAAAAGAAACGAAAGCATTCGCTAATCGCAGCCTCAATTGAGAGAACACTGCGAAATGGGTGCGACAACCTTTCGTTGAAGACAAAATGGGCGCGACAGTCACTGCGGCGGCGAAGTGGGACGATGGATTATTTCATCTTTCAACGAAGCGTGGTAAACGGTTCGCTAACCGTCGCTTCCTGCGATTATCATTTTTGCTCCACTTTAACTGGGCCTCCCTATGGGCGGCTGCACACATCCAGCTTTGAGCTACACACCATAAAATGGCATACTTGCGACGATTGATTGGAAGGTGATATATGAATGACAAAGTGCATAAATGTACCACCCAAGGGTAGCTTTTTTTCGCGTTCTCCACCATGAGACAACTATAGACAATTCCGCCTGTCCATCTTCGGTCGGGCAAGGTGAGGCGGTTTCCCACACTACGAGCGCGGAGGGCTATCAATTAATCAATGAACGAACGTTTGAGCTGTCGATTTTCTGTTCCGTTCTGTCCCAGTCTGGACATGGAATGTCATCCTCGACGCGAATGGGACAACACCGGTGGGAAAATTAATGAGATATCGCGCAATTAAATGATTCTCGGCTAATAAGGCGCTGATGAATTTCACAATTTGTTTGTCTCTGCATATCCGCAATGTAACAACGAAATGAAATACGCAATTCGAATAGAAAGTCCCAAGCTTTTTTCTTGGATTCTCCTCATGTTCTCCTTTACGTCAGTTGTCCGCAAGAATGACCATCCATCATCGATTGGGTGGCACAACTTGAGGGGGGTCTTTAACCATTGTTTTTTTTTTGCGCTCGATTATTCTGACGGTGTCCGAAGAGCTGATTAAAACTTTCTGTCCGAAGACAGTTCTCCGTGGGGATAACGCCGCTTGTCGTTCTTTCGTCATAAATATCCTATTATTATTGATTTGAAGCGTGACAACATTTGAAGGCTTGCTCCATATCGGTAAATATGATGGAGAATAAAACGATTCCAATAAAAAAATGTACTGATAACTAGGATATTTTGCTCCAGTTTTTCAAATCGGATTCCTGTGTTTGGTATGAGATCCGGCGAAAGAAGAGACATGCAAATTTTTGAATTTTTCTTTCTACAATTTGTTTCTTTTTCGAATATTTAAAATATAAAAGACCTTAGAAGTTAATATCTGTAATCCAAAATCTGAAACTTATTTTTTTGAGCTTGAGCTTGAACTTGGGTAGACTGTACAATACGTAGTTGCTATCCGTGATTGACCTGAACCAACCAAATTGCACAATAAACACACAGAATGACGCTTGGGACTAGCAAATCATTCTCGTTGTGTAATTTTCGGTGATGCGAGCTTTAAATGATCAATAACGACGCCGTTCACGTCCTTACAGTCACCAGGGGAAGGGAAGGAATGTTAGTATGATATTCGCCGCCCTAAGGCCAGAAGGGTTTATCATGGAAGGAATAGTTGTTAGTGGGAATGATTAGGAAAAATCAGGATTCACTGCGGTAAGTGATGTGACTATCTAAGTGCGAACTTTTGACCACTCGACACCGACCACTCGTCACATATCTACATACAAACTACCTGTTCACAATTGAGAGTGCATTGCCTTCATTCGTCTCACTTTCATCTCGAATTCATTAAACATTAATATGTCTATACGAAATTACAAGAATACTAATAAAGCCTTGTCATATTTTTCACCTATCTTTCTTATTGGATTTTTAAATATTGGCATATAAGAAGAATAAGAGAATAGAAAAAAATCCTCTGGAGAGAATCGAGTATAAATAAAAATGTGAGAGAGAATCAACTTTGCTTCCTTTTTTGTTCCACTTGCGTAACGCGTTCTCTCTCGGTGCTCGCTCACAAAACTCAAGCAACACACACTCACATACATAGAAATGCGTCCCAGGAAGCGAAATAACGTTAGATGGGCACTTTTCTTCTTTTTCCGTTTTACTACCGTGAAACAATGGAATAATAACAGAATTAATCAATAAAAATATGCATTATTATTAATTAATTAAAGAATGAAAAATAAAAGTGGATGCTAGCATCATCGTCTGTCATAGTGTCATAATTTATTATCAATACACGTTAAGGTGAATGACCTTATTAAATATCAGGGGCATTCTAGTCCCTGACTCGTTGAAAAATATGAAATAATAATGGCAACACTGCCATTCAACTTGTGACTTGGGTTGCGTAATTTTAATACTCTTGCTTTGAGCCAACATAAGCCAACACTTGTACACACAATCGTACCTATGCGCACCCGAAGCTCAAAAATGCTGTTGTGGTGCTACCCAAGAAATTGCTAAGATGGCCGCCTTTTTGTAGCCAGCATAGAAAATCATGAGCATAGAAATCATAACCTAAAATTAAAAATAAAGTTCTCTGTGCGATTCTCCAGCAATAATTTTAATTACAAATCACCAAGAAAGCTCCCGGATGGGTATCCAAACATCGCCTGCCAAAGAAAACTATCCAACGTAATCAAATATTAACATACGGTCGGTGTTAAGTTATTGAGTTATTGATTATACTATGTTAAACATTTTGTAAGCTACATTCTACATTTATCAGATTTGAAAATTACGCGTACAGCAAGAATAACTTATCGAAATTGTTTCGAGCGCTCAATAGGAACCCCTTGTAGAACCAAACTTCAAACTCGTTTTTCTCGAAATCATAAAAATGTCACTTGGTTCGGTCTGACTTAACACCGACCATATATGACTCCAAATATTGGGTTGGGGAAAAAGAAATGTCGTATATTGTCAATATATGGCAACACTTAAACATATCTTGTGTTGTACTTATCGCATCGGGTCATACTATACGGCTGTTTAAAGACGACAATCTGTGCTACAAGTGTCGTTTTGACAGTGTTGTGATTGTCCTTTTTTTTAACCTATGTAAAAAATGTTAGGGTTTCTCAGGTTCCTAATCGGTGCGTAAAATTTAGGTTTCCTAATATTTCTTCTGAGTCCACTCGTTGTGATATGATATCAATAATAAATAGAATCATGGCAGAGTTCCGACGTTCTTTTAGGCTTTTAATATTGATTAGCATACAGCTCCATACTTCATATGGAGGTAGATGATATGAAGACCAGCCTAGTTTACAAATTGCAAATAACAAAAATTGTTTTTGTACAGATTCAATTCTGTCTTCGTGTGAAGTTATGTAGGGGGACCATACAATACTACAGTACTCTAGAATTGATCTGACGTATGTAATATACAATGTTTTTATTGTGTACGGATCGTGGAAATGGTAACTAAAGCGTTTAATGAAGCTCAACATATTATTTGCTCTATGGATGATTGTATTATAATGATCCCCGAAGGTTAGTTTCGAATCTAAGATCACACCTAAATCTCTTACTCGTTGACATCTACTGATGGGTTGATTACCCAGTATAACACCATTGTTCAATGGTGTTCTTCTTGTAAAAGTAATCAAAGTGCATTTCCTAACATTGAGCTGTAATAAACTCTTAGTGCACCAATTATAAACTATGTCAACTTCATTTTTGAATGTTTGAAAGTCTTCTTCATTCTTTATTTCCATATACAGTTTCATATCATCTGCGTAGATAAGTGTCTTAACACTGTTAAGAAAAACGCAAACGTCATTAATAAATAAAATGAACAAAAGTGGCCCCAAATGAGAGCCTTGAGGAACTCCGGATGTAACAAATATTGGTTTTGGGTGCGGTCAGTTAAATATGATTCTAGCCATTTCAATAGCTTGACTTCTATCCCTTTTTTTGAAGTTTAAGAAGGAGTAAGGGTATATCAACACGATCGAAAGCCTTACTAAAGTCAGTGTATAGAGCTTCAACTTGATTACCATTACCCATTGCATTCAAAGTGAATGTGTCAAATTCCAGCAAATTTGTTGTTGTTGATCGTCCTTTGAAAAAACCGTGTTGCTTATTCGTAATTCGTGTCTTAAGTTGTTGAAAAAGTTTTTGGTTTATTATGGCTTCAAAGAGTTTTAATGCAAGAAATAATTGCTACTCCACGATAATTTCTTACATCGGATCTATTACCGGATTTGAATATTGGTACAAGAAAAGAGTTTTTCCATATTTTTGGGAACCTTTCTGATTCCAATGACGTATTGAAAAGCCATAAAAGTGGATGAGTTAATTCAGATGCCAAATTTTTTATAAAAACCGGTGGAATTCCGTCAGGACCTGGCCCTTTCGAGACATCGAGCTTATTTAATGCGTCAAAAAATTCAATGTAAGTTAGTTTTCTGACTCCAACATCAAATGGAAATTCTGGAAGAAATGCAAAGAAGTCACGATCTCGGTCCTCCTCAGCGGTTACAATATAAACATCTTGAAAAAATTTTGAAAAGAGGTTGCAAATTTTTTCTGGGTCATTCCCCACGGTATCGTCAAGGTGCATGCGTGATGGAAAACCATTGCTTTTTATTTTGTTTTTATGTAATTAAAGAAACTTTTCGGGTTAGATTTTATGTCCGACTCTGTTTTTAAGCTGTAATCTTCAAAAGCGCTTTTAACAGTTGAGTTGAGCTGTTCGCAAATGTTCAGATATTTTTGGAGATTAGCGTCAGATTTGTATTTCTTATAAAATTGATGTGCCTTCTGTTTTTTTATTTTTTAGATTCTTTATGCTTTGATTAAACCAAATCGGATATTTTGTGTTCATATTTCTCCTTTTTCGTCTTGTTGGTATCTCCTGCTCTATAATTTCATTGATCATCGAGTAAAAAGTCGTCACTGCTACTTCAATGTTTTCCACACTTCTAAATAAATCCTGCCAGTTGATATAGTTAAGCTTACACCTAATTGATTGGTAATTTTCTTTAGTGTAATCAGAGACTTCCTCAAATTCATAATCAAATGGTTTTTGAGTGTTATCTATAAATATAGAATATTCGATAGCTGGAGTTAATGATTCGGTCACACAAAAATCTTCGGTCATATTTGTCAACAAGAAATCCAAGAAGCATTTCTGTCGATTCTGAACATTTTTTATTTGATTCAACCCAAGACCGGCTATTTTATCAAAAAATAAATTGCAGAGTCTTATTATCACCATATATATGCCATATCCGTATATATGGATTTTTTATTCTGGTGCAAAGGAAGATAAAATATTTTCAGCAACTTCAAAGAATTTCTCATATTCCGGTATCACAGCAAATTTCGCAACTCATGTTGATTTTTTATTTACGTTTATACGTTACACTAGGCGAAAAACTAGGTCAATACAACTGAATCGTTTGCAAAATAACTGAATTTATTCGCGGGTGCTTCGAGCAATTTGAAAACACGTCCACTCTTATCGAAGGCTAGAACACCATTGATCGATTTCGTTCTAATGTAGTGGCTCTCGAAGATACACCCCGTACTGGAAGGCCAATCGTCGTGGAAACCGACAAAATCCAAGTAGATCGGCATGTGAGCACTCGCTCGAACCATATGCAGAAGATTGGATTCCAAAAAAAGCTAGATGTATGGGTGCCACACGAGTTGACGCAAAAAAATCTTTTAGACCGAATCAACGCCTGCGATGCACTGCTGAAACGGAACGAACTCGACCCATTTTTGAAGAAAATGGTGACTGGTGATGAAAAGTGGATCACGTACGACAACCTAAAGTGAAAAAAGTCGCCAAGCCCGGATTGACGGCCAGGAGGGTTTTGCTGTGTGTTTGGTGGGATTGGAAAGGAATCATCCACTATGAGCTGCTCAACTATGGTCAGACCCTCAACTCGGTTCTCTACTGTGAGCAGCTTGACCGTTTGAAGCAGGCGATTTACCAGAAGCGGCCAGAAATGATCAATAGGAATGATGTTGTTTTCCACCAGGACAACGCTCGGTCTCACACATCTTTGATGACCCGCCAGAAGCTACGGGAGCTCGGATGGGATGTCCTATTGCACCCATCGTATAGTCCGGACCTGGCTCCAAGTGATTATCATCTCTTCCGGTCCATGCAAAACGCTCTTGGTGATACTAAGTTGGCCTCAAAAGAGGCTTGCGAAAACTGGCTGTCTGAGTTTTTTTGCAAATAAGAAGGGGGCGGGATTTATAAGGGGGGGATAATGAAGTTGCCTTCTAAATGGCAACAAGTTTGCGAACAAAACGGCTCATATTTGACTTAAATTGGATAATTTTAAGTATGTTAAATGAAACGTCAAATTTCGATCAGAAAAACGACATTTCTGTTTCTCCAACCCTATATTAAACAATATGTGAGCCCCCCGTAAGCGCGAGCCCTGATTTATGCTGCCTACGCTCATTGAGCGTTTGGCCATAGGGAAGCAGCTCATAATAGATTATTCCTTGACAATCCCACCAAACACACAGCAGAACCTTCCTGGCCGTTAATGAGGGCTTGGCCACCGTCTGAGCCGCTTCAACGGGCTTCGACCACGACCGTTTGCGCTTCACGTTGTCGTAAGTGACCCACTTTTCATCGCCAGTCACCATCCGCTTCAGAAACGGGTCGATTTTGTTGCGATTCAGCAGCGATTACGGTCAAAGATGTTTTTTTGCGTCAACGTGTGTGGCACCCATACATCGAGCTTCTTTGTGAACCCAAGCTTCTTCAAATGGTTAATAACGGTTTGATGACTTATCCCCAGCTCTTGGCCGATGCTACGGCTGCTACTATGCCGGTCTTTCTCGGCTAATTCAGCGATTTTGTCGCAATTTTCGACGACAGGCCTTCCGGAGCGTGGCGCATCTTCGACAACCTCTACACCAGAACGAAAACGTTGAAACCATCGTTGTGTGGTGAAAAGGAAACTGTATCGGGTCCATAAACTGCACAAATTTTATTGGCAGCTTGAGATGCATTTTTGCCTTTGTCATAGTAGTACTGTAAAATATGTCGGATTTTCTCTTCATTTTGCTCCATATTTGCGACACTATAACTCACGAACGACTTAACCAAACAAAACACTGTCAAGGACTATATTATAGCGCGCAAAAATACCTTTCCAACAAGCTATAGTATGACTGGATACAATGAATACAACTAGAACTACGCGCTTACAACGACACCTCGCGGAAATACCGCAGGACTTTTTTGACAGCCTAATATTTTACTGCCAACTCAATTCTTTCATTTTTACTACGAAAAGGCTTCAATGACTAGAGCCTCAATATTTTTTTCAACACACACACACAACGAGGGTAAAGAAACGCGACCCGACACGAAACCCAGCGAACGACGAACGCGAACAAATTATAATCAGCCAATTGAACGCACTGTACTAAATATGCGAAGAAAATTTTTCACCGGATGAAGATTCAAGCTTTCTCGACTTCTAAAATTCCACAAGAACCATTTTCATCGAGAAAAATAGCACACTTTCCAACCCTAATACTGGAATCAACACTTTTCACTACTTCAACGACGGAAAGCACCAACACTCGAAGAGGAAACAACACGCACGTCTGCTTGTCACAGACGCTCAATCGATTCTCCCAAAATCTAAAACTTATTTTTTTTAAGACAAAACTTAAAAAGCTCAGATGTAAGAGATAGATTTGTAGCTCCAGGATAGATTCTCATTCTGGATATTCTCTAGTACATCCAATTTGTCACATAAAATACAGTAACTGAAAAAACGATAGGAATACACTGAAGGACATTTTTCAAACACGTTCTAACCGGCAATTCAAACCATATACCATGTGGCGACTACCTGTACTAAAATAACAAGTTATCAGCGCTGACATTGAAGCAACGGAATTTAACATAACGTAAACACAGCTCATCGCGCGGATGACGTCTATAGACGACGCTCGTAGAGAAAGGGTTAATGGATATGCAAATTTGAATACGTCTACCTTCCGCTTTAAAAACTCATTCAGCTACCAAAGACCACATCAAAAACAGCATGACATGCCGCACGTTTGGGAAAACTCGTATTTTTATCGTATACTCGTATTAGATGCGTTAGATCATTCTGATTAAGTCGCAAGAAACGAGCATAATTCAATTGTGAAGAAAAACAGAGAATGCATGGAAATCCTCATTGAATTAGTTCGTCTTCTCAGTTAACAAAAGCTGAGCTCCAGAGGTCACGATGAAAGTATAATGTCTGTAAATAGAGAAAACTATAAGGACATGTGTAATTTTTTGGCTACGAAAGCTATATCGTTTTCTGGCTTCATTGGCACATGCCACGGCAGTGTTTTCTGTAACATCGGCAACAATGCAAAATTAGTTGGTGGAAATTGTTGGATCCGTCATGCTAGAGCAGATCGCGCGGGAAGTGAAACAAGCTGATTTCGTTGCAGTATGATCGACGAAATCACTGGTATTTCTTGAAAATCTCAGTTGGCTACAACACTACGATATTGCTCGAACGACGGGAGTAGTAATGATAAACTCTAATTGTGTTCTATACGCAGTCAGAATTTGCCGAGTGCAAAATATCTTAGATTATATAAACACTGATCGGTAGCAATATTGAAGATATTTTTTAGGAAATTATTTTACTCGCAAAGCTAATATTAACGCTTGCATCAACCACAGCATCGGTCGAACTAAGTTTTTCTGTTGTTCGTTGACCTACTTAAAATTAACGATGGAAGAGAGGTGACTCGAAAAGCTTATACTTATGGCTATTGAAAATAAAATGCTTCTTGAGCTCCAACTTTAAAGTAATTCTTTTGGAAAACATAATTGACCGATTTGCCCATCGCACAGAACGAATAATTTCATTTCTGTAAAAAAAATTTGAAAAATTTTATAAAAAAAGACGGGTGGGTAATGTCGGGGACATAACCAGAGTGACGTAGGACTATACAAAGGGGACAGCTTTTGTTAAATATATATTTTTTATATATTGTTTTATTTTCTTCTCCTACTTGAATACCTACTTATCTACCTGAAAAATGGATTAGTTTACTGTTTACTCTTTATGAACATGTTGATGGTTCTGAAAAGAACCTTTGGTGTTGTGTTTTTGTTATCACTCGATATCCCCATCTTGTTCGGTTAAACCTTCCTGTTTAGCTATTGCGTTTGCCACTCGCCACAGCTTTCACAGTTGGAAAATTTCTTCCCATCCAGCTTGTGACATGTTGTTCAGTAAATTTCATTTAATGCGACGTGCCAGAGAAACACTCAGTGTCGCATTGGAGGCGATTTTAACCTGTAATTTAACATTTGCGATGACAGTGGTACAGTGTCGACTTTCAATGTGGGTCATAATTTGGACCCCGAACTCTATGTTTACAAAAATGTCGCATTACAGATCCATCCAATTAGCTAAATGTCGAGCTAAATATAAATTACTGTACTTTCAATCTAGAAGCAATTTAAGAATTGGTGAAAATTGAATAATCGGGAAAATCCCCAACCATCAATAAGCTCAGCACAACTGCCAAATTCTCATACTCATAATATCCTGGCAAACAAATTATGAAAAAATAAATTTGTGTTTTATTATTATTTTGGATATTGTTTTAGAAAGCATTGAACTGTATTTCCTAAACTCTTTTTTGGAAGGTTTAATGGCCCTGAAAAGCGCCGTGTTTTATGGAACGGTTCCAATTTAGAAAACTTAGTACTCGTGGTTTTGAAAAAAAACCCATTTCGAACGCCCTCGATGCCGCCTTGTTCTGGATTTGCCACCAAAGCAGTTTGTATAAAGAACAAACTTTTTTCTTCTGCTACCTGCTGCCTTTTTGCGATTGCGTTTGCCATTCGCCACACGCCGCAACTGCCTGTTGTTGTCTTGATGTCCACCGAACCGAATGTTGTTCTGTTCTGAATGCGGATTTTCTTATCGTCGCGAGAAGCTTTGCCAGCTAACTCGATCACTTCGGCGGCCGAAACTATATAACGCCGACTGTTGCACTGATACTAACGCGCTCGGCCTAGCTACCCTTGCGGAGCAATTGGCGAATACACCTACAGGGAATTGCAGACCAATACAGTTCGAGCGGGATTTTGCCTTTCCCTTCACTTTTCCCCCTTTGTCATGTCCAGACATGGCTGCTTGTGTTGGTTTGTTGATTTGATGTGATGCGAAACGATGTGGTGTACGGTTTCGATGAGAATGATCGTTACGGCAGCGGAGCGGGGATTTTTAAACTGGCTGGCTCGAGAATTACGCATGTGTGAGACTGCGACCAATGTTTCGTTCATTTTTTTTCTTTTTCCTTTCCAATCGTGCTTCATTGTATTTCGCTGCTTCTCTGGTTGCCCGTTTTGGTCGGTACGATTTGAGGAGCACAAAATGGACTAATCAAAAATGGGCACATAATGCATTTGGACAATGCTTGATATTTCACAATTATTCAATTATTTATCTCAAGAAAAATGAAATGTTATTCGTTATGATAGATGCGTAGATATATTTTCTATCAATTGATGCAAAAACCTTTGCGATCTATTGAGAAATGCTCGAGTTATAAGCGTTCAAAATCTTGCATTTTTTCCTACTTGTTCAGTGCCTAGATTTCCATTTCACCCCCTATATCTTCCGGTTAGACGTAGTCCTACGTCAAAAAAATTTGTCGCCGAAAACACTGTAATATTATATTTAAGAAATGTCCTATCATACTCCATTGCACATCTAAACAATGTTATATCGAATTGATATACAAAATATATCAACTACGCACGACTATGAAAAATAGCTCAAAATTAGAATCATACTCAGAAACGTTTGAAATACGATGAAACACGAGATAGTTCAGTCAACCCATTAAAATTCTTGCATCTTTTTTGGAAAAAAGTGGAAAATTTGATATTTTTATCCCCTAAAATGGAAATGGCACACTAGTGAAAAAATAAAAAACAACCGATCTACCGTTCTGAATCATATTTCGGACGCTTAAGGCATATGATGCAGAAAACAGATCTCAACGTTATGCACAGGTATTAATTGGTTGTTATTTTTAATAAATTAGTTCAATATGCTTTCAAGCTTTCTTTGGTACTTTGGTACCTGTTTGATTGAAAACATAAAAAAAATCGAATAAAATGCTTTTCAAATCAAGTGAATAAGAATCAAACTTCGGACACCAGTTATAAAAAATCAAATTTCGGACAGATTGAATTCAAATTTCGTACACTTTATTTTGTAATTTTTTGAACGAAAATTACATTACACTTGCTTATATTTTATAGTCAACTGCGAAACACATACCAAGCAATCACAGTAACCTGATAACGATGATGAGAACTGATGAAACACGACAGAAATTTAAATATTGATGAAGGGGTAAATTCTACGTGCTCACACTGAGCAAACGTCAAACACAAAAAATAATGAGTGGACTTTGGATTTTGGATGGATTTTTGACGTAGGACTACGTCTTTCATTTTTATACCGGGGTGTAAAATTCGAAACCGAAAGCGTTACGCCGGAGACCGAGATTTTGAGCGTTAATAGCTCCTGAACAACTGAACGAAATGGTATGATAAACACTTCATTCGAAAGATAAAATGTCTACGCGTTATATACTTGTTACTTTTTGATCCAAAAACTTGTTTCAATAGCCTTGAAATTGTTCTCGAAACAGGCTATTGAAATCACCAATCGGAATATATGCGCGCGCCGCTCGGAAATCCACTCAGTTCTAATTGAACAGCGATTGGAGCATGTTGTCGCTGTTGTGGTGAAGCTCTTCGATTATCATGAGATCGCGGATGAACGGTGTCACCAAGAGCCTGTTTGTGCACCTTAGGCCAGAAGGGAATCCATCAGGAGGAGAGTGATGCCACAAACGGTTCCCCGGGAAGACATCGCTACACACACACATACACGTGCGGAATTCTTTCCGTTTGGATGCCATTCAGCATCGGGAAAGTTCCGGAAAGATCTAATCATTTCTGGAAAATAATCTGCCAGTTCCTCTGGGAATTTAAAAATACATTCATGTGAAAGAGTTTATTTCAATGTTTTCTAACCATATAACACAGCGATCAAATACATTTGATTTTGTAATTTTTCAACGAAGTGTAATTAGCAGGAAAGCTTCTGAAGATTATTCTTCCCCATCAGTAGGATATTTCCGTATCCAATATTGTATGCGCACGCAATCGATTATTGCTCAGTCACCGAAAGTTTCGAGCTTAGAGAGTTCATTCTCCTCTAGTTTGCCTTCCAAATTGCCATCGTAAACCACACCTTCTCTCGATTCAATCTCGCACAAAAAGCATACTTAAGCGATATTCTGGTGGTGAGACGTATTCATTTTTCGTGAGGACATCGACAAGACAACATCGTTGCCTAACGTGCTGGAGGAGACACATACACGCGCAGAATTCTTTCCGTTTGGATGCCATTCAGCATCGAAAAAGTTCCGGAAAGATCTAATCATTGCTGGAAAATAATCTGCCAGTTCCTCTGGGAATTTAAAAGTACATTCATGTGAAAGAGTTTATTTTAATGTTTTCTATCCATGTAACACTGTGACCAAATATTTTTCAATCAAGTGCTATTAACAGGTGGTTATCGAGTTAGTGGTGGGCTTCCAGTATCGAGGAAAATGTGGATATATCTAATCGTTGCTGGAAAATAATCTGCCAGTTCCCCTTGGAATTGAAAATTACATTCAAGCGAAAGAGTTTATTTTAATGTTTTCTATGCATAAAATATCCATATAATACATTTGGTTTTGTGATTTGTCAATCAAGTGCAGTTAGCAGGAAAGCTTCTGAAGATTATTCTTCAGAAAAAGGTTTTTCGTATCCTATATTGGATGCATAAAACCTTGTGCCTCCAACGTAACGCTCTCGTTTTCGAAGTCCCCCAAATATTCATTTATTCATTCATTCAGAATGGATTTTGATTCAACTTCAAACAAATGATCTCCAAATCAACGATAGTCCTACGTCACCCTTGCGGTTATACCATAGATATAACCCACTTCCTGTTTTTCCTACTATGTAATAATTCAAATGTAATTCTCAAATGAAGTGATAGTGCAACCAAGGGATTACTCTGAAGAAGCAATTGTGATATTAATTTCATAGTTATATCATCAGTGCATAAAGCATTTCAAGATATTAGTATAAAGTGTCCGAAATATGATGTTGTCCGAAATATGATTCAGAACGGTATATTTCGCGATAAGGAACAACACTTACATTTTGAACAAAATTGTGGGAACCACTATTCTGGTTTGGAATGGCTGTAGATAAAGTTATTTTATTCGAGTTTGGTTCAGATTCCGATTTAAATTGGCACATTTTGATGTATTTCAATTGACAAGTTCGAACAAACGCATTTGGAAGCCCGGAAAATTATATTGAAATGCTTATCGAATGTCAACAAGTGTCCGCTCCAATCAGATGAAACCTTTCATGTTTTTTCTTGAAAATGCAAAACCTTTGTTATGAGGTAAGGGCAATTATCGATTTTCAAGCGCAAACATTTGTTCAAAATATAACAGTTAAATTTTGCCTAGAGTCTAAATGCACAAAAACCTTCACATTCTGGAACATTTGCCAGATGAACCCGAATAATTAGAATATTTGTTTGATGTACTATAACGGTACTTTTTGATTGTGATTGCGAATCAGTATCCGCTTCTTCCGATATTCGATAATTGGACAGTATGGGGCGCAACTCTACATTTGTCACGAATGATCACCGAAATAAACAGAAGATGTTTCTCTTGTGCTAGTCCTCTCTCATTAATATAGAAAAAACAATTTTTGTTCACAGAATATCACAATAAATAGAGATTAACGAATATAAAAATATCGTTTCATTAGGTTAAACCAATTATTAATTCGGTAGGGAAATGTGATCTTCAAGAATAATAGACTTCGGTGTCAATTAAAATCAGGAAAGTCAATATTAATTCGCTGAATCAGAGCACTTCTTCATTGTCTTTTCCATTGGATACAGGAATTTAGGCAATCAGGTGATTATCACATCTCCACTAGGCATCATCGCAGCTGACTTCTCGCCGGACGCATTCCGTTTTTTTCCCTGCTCTCAATCAGCCCTCTCATCGCGAATTGCCGGAGAATGTGTGTGTGTATATTCACGAATTGCGTCTTATTTTTTTTTTCATATTTGTTTCAACAAATAACAGTCGCAAATGTTCTGCTGCCAGCAGATGTGGAATTGTTTCAATTAGTTGTGGTGGCCAGAAAAAAGGAGGAATGATTCCTTCCCTTCCGTGCCAATTCAATTGCAATTTCGTAATTTCTCGGCAAACATAAGTGCCGGCAGGTGAGGACCAGACCGCAGTCTCGTCTCGTTGCCATCCTCATACGACGGTCCGTGGTCCCCGTGCGGATTCGGAGCGAGAAGAACTATAAAGGATATCAGCAGAAATTAATCTATCGACATGAGGATGGGAGAGGATGCGAAGGAGGGGTTGTTTAACGCAGACAAGAAAAAAGTTGTTCGACAAAGTTGGGGAACCGGGAAGCAGATGCAGCTACCAGGAATGGATCAAGAGAAAAAGAGAAGTTAAAACAATTGCATTTTAGCCCGAATGAATGGTGGAAACTTGAATGAAGCAGATGAAACTTATGGCTAATAAATGGGACACGTGTCGTTGGTTGCTCCTTGGAACCAGACCGCACGTTTGGTACGGAGGAGGACACGAGAAGCAACACATTTTCCAACGAAGAAAAATGTGACTTGTTTGCGTCGGAAAATTTCTCCAATGATTGGGAAAAATAATAACGCAATTCCCTCCTCGCCCCCGGGGAGAGGGAATGATCTTGTTTCCTTTTTTCATCTTTGCATAGCAAATTACGACGATCAAAGGCGCTCGTTTTGGGGGGGGGGGCGGTGCTGCGCTGTGTTTCGCTTTCGCTTTCGTTACACACCTCGCTCCCATCAAAGACATGATACTTTATTGTGTCGATTTTATGTTTGAGTGCTCTCGAAAGCGAAGTGATATCCGGTCGTAGCAATGTTTGGCGGTGGGTAGTGGGTGGCCATTCGGGAGCTTAACTTACAAATCGAAGTCAACGCTTTCGACAGAAGCTGCGGAATGAATTGGGGATAAGGCAGAAATGATGATAATTAGAACTTTCTGCGACTCGATTTTACAACGCCCACCCACTCTCGTACCCAAACACCAAATATGCTGTGCCCAAGCTGTGTACAACTCTTCACTTCCCTCCACATCCGGTATCCCTTTTGCTGCTTCCCAGCTGGATAAAGAGATAATGACCTTTGACATGGAGTTGTCGGCGCTTCGTCACCGGTGAGCGGAATCGTCATTTTTTGTTCCGTACGTTTCCAAGGCTCTGCCTTGGCTGGCTGGTCGGGGAAAGGTTAACGAACGGCGAAAAACATTACGTGTTGAACCCTCGTCACGACAGTGAAACTACTATGAGCCGAGAGCCTACCGAGCGGTCGTGAGTTTACGTCTGATGTGAGGATTACTGGACGAACGGACGGAAGGCTACCGTCGCTGCCTGTGGTCGTAGTGAGAAAAGGGTTCCTAATTAATTAACTTCCGCACGAAAAACTTTCCGTTGTGCGTCGGGATTTGGTGGCTGTTCACACAAGTTGCCTCTGCTACTGCTGCTGTTGTTATTGGATTTGTTGAGCAAGTCTCAACGCTTCGGACGTTCATAAATTGAATATAGTCCACAACATATTACTGCCAGTTACTGCTGGTTGAAGTAGGGTAATAGGATTACGTTCAAATTTGGTAGAATTTTGAAATATGAATTATGAATTTTAGTTAGATTACATTTAATCATTCATAATAGAGGCAGAACTCAACAGATTTCACAGATTCCTCATTCATTGTACTTGACATATGTAGGGGAAGGTTGCCCTAATCCGACCGGTGGCCCTGAATCGATCACCCCTTGGATCTCGGGAATGGCGCAACCTACCGAATTTTCCAATTCGGTTGTATGGTGACCTTTTTTTCTGCTCCCTTCATTCTAGCGTTTAGGAGCCGTTCTGTGTTTTCAATGCATAAAAAAAGTTTATGGCTCTGAGCCTAGGGGCACGGACATAGGACTGTGATTATGTGTAGTAATTGCATTTGAATTGATTTTTTTCATTGACCAAAATCTGTATTCTTTTCTCTTTTGATACATCAAGTGGAAGCCCTAAAAAAATTGTTTCTTGTATGAACTTCTATCCTCTACGGGTTGGATGAGATAACGTAGTAGAATTCGGAACCATATTCTGTTCAAAAATGTACACAAAAATACCAATAAAGCCATTACTACCCTTTTCATCTGTTTATTCAATTATGCAGAAGAAGACAAGGAGTCATCATTTATCATTTTTAAACACACGTCTGAATAGTTATGATCTACATAAATATAGGCTTAAATATAGGCCAATTAAACCTATGACTATAAAGGGTGTGTCACATCAAATTGCATCACGGAAAAAACGCTGTAGAAATTCGCCCAGTAGACCGATCCTTTTGAAAATTTTAGACAGTAAAATAAAAACTTTTAAACAACTTTTGGCATTTTCTTTTTATTCATACTTCGAGCCCAAGCCCGTATGCTCGCACCTTCCTCTTTACCCCGTCCATAAGGTTCTGTACAACGTCAGGTTGTAGTTTTTTTTGAACAGAAATCCATTTTCTCTTGAAGTCCGCCTCCGATTTGACAACTTTTGGGTTCTTCCGGAGGGCCTGCTTCATAATCGCCCAATATTTCTCTATTGGGCGAAGCTCCGGCGCGTTGGGCGGGTTCATTTCCTTTGAAGATGGTCGGGCCCTCGTGCTGCTTCAATAGTGGTAGTAAGCGCTTCTGTAGGCACTCCTTAAGGTAAGCCTGCCCGTTTACCGTGCCGGTCATCACGAAGGGGGCGCTCCGCTTTCCGCAAGAGCAGATCGCTTGCCACACCATGTACTTTTTGGCAAACTTGGATAGTTTCTGCTTGCGAATCTCCTCCGGAACGCTGAATTTGTCCTCTGCGGAGAAGAACAACAGGCCCGGCAGCTAACGAAGGTCCGCTTTGACGTAGGTTTCGTCGTCCATTACCAGGCAATGCGGCTTCGTCAGCATTTCGGTGTACAGCTTTCGGGCTCGCGTCTTCCCCACCATGTTTTGCCTTTCGTCGCGGTTAGGAGCCTTCTGAACCTTGTATGTACGCACCTGCTTGGTCCGCTGGACGAATGAACTTGACAAATTCAGCTTATTGGCGACATCCCGGACCGAACTTCTCGGATCACGTCTAAACTGCTTAACTACGCGCTTGTGATCTTTTTCACTGACGGAGCATCCATTTTTGCCGTTCTTCACCTTCCGGTCGATGGTTAGGTTCTCGAAGTATCGTTTTAGTACTCTGCTGACCGTGGATTGGACGATTCCCAGCATCTTACCGATGTCCCGATGTGACAACTCCGGATTCTCGAAATGAGTGCGCAAGATTAATTCACGACGCTCTTTTTCATTCGACGACATTTTTCCAAATTTACGAAAAATTGACAGTGAAGCATGGCCAACGTGATCTATACACTCTTATCTGATTATAAGCGAAAGCTGAAGATATAATTCCTAAAAATTAAATTTCTACAGCATTTTTTCCGTGATGCAATTTGATGTGACACACCCTTTCTCCTTCGTTGCCTCGTTGCTAACTTCATAGCCAGGTGATGTATATTAAGTATCCTATGGTGTTCTTTTGGAATGTTCGTGTAGTTGCTGTAGTGAACTTATCTCATTGGGTGCTAGGTTCTGCATATGTATAAGGATAAATGGAGAATGGGCAAGTGCATTCGAGGAAGTGAAGCGGGCTTCTAAGGAAGACATACATATATTAAGTTCGCGACTACTCAAGCTATCATGATCTGATGTGCGTGAGTATACCCTTTCGAACCTCTAAATCAGTATCCAGTTAAATTCTTCAATTACATTTTTTACATTACCAAACAACATGCTCGATATCATGATATCCTGGACCAACATTACATAAATTGTTAGTAGATAAAAACTTGAAATGAGCACGAATTGATTGGACAACATACAAACCAACAGCTGATAAATGTCTGTTACCGGCAAAGGGAGAATAATAAATAATACGCATTGATTAACATTGTGAACCAACGCCCGAATGTAGGCAAAAAGATTTTTTGTTGCGTCTGGGATTTTCTGTTCGTGTTTCAAGAAAAAAAATTTCTAGATACATTTCCTGTCTAATGGTGTACAACACAACATATATCGCAAAAACGATTTTGAGTAATATGCATTTGAAAACTCTTAATGAATCGTTACATTTTTCGTAGAGTTACCCCCCTATATAGAAATCAAAGACATAGTCCTAAGTCAAAAAGGAAAAAATAGATTTTTTACCTGTACGGAAAATGAGTTAAATGCTTTTGTAGATGTCGAAAAATAACGAAACTAGACTATTTCGATTGCTTATAGTCTGCTCATCAAAACAAGCTTTAAAAATTGAATTTAACTGTTCCGTGTAGTACACGGCGTGCAGCCAATTGAAGGAAAGTCAACTTCCTTTGTTTTTGTTCTATGTGTGTGCGTTTGTGTTTGCGTGGGTAGCGTTGAGCGTTCAGTGTTGACGTTGCATTTCGTTTTCGTTTTTGTTTTCTTTCTCTCCCATCCATCGTTCAGAGCCACTATCAGCAAAGCGGAAATCATTTGGACACGTTGGATTTCCGTTATCTATAGTTAATAGTTTCGGCATATGTCCCGATTTTATTTTAGTCTCATCAATGCCTGGATTAAAGGAAGGGGTGAGATAACTACTAACTGCTATATGCCTAATTATTTTTTAGCTTTTAGTACATTATCTGTATTATTATTATGTTTAATCACAATGAAACCGTTTAACTTAAAAAGTTTTTTTAGACGTAAAACTACGTCTTTCAGGGAGGTTGCCAAATCAGAAAACAGGTCACGTTTTTATGAAATAAAGTTAACGTTAATAACTATTTCCACTGTGAACGAATTCTCGTGATTTGCTATACATTACAATTCGCTAATCTCTAAACGGTTTAAAATCATGAAAACTGAAAGAACTTGCTTTTTCCCATACATTTGTTCTGTCGATTTGTATGCCAACCCTACCCATATTTCGAATGCTTTTAACTCGAACATTTCTTAACAGATCCGAAAGATGTTTGCATCAATCAATAGGAAGTATTTCTACGCATCTATCACTATTAATAAAATGTTATTTTCCATGAGATAAAGAATTGAATAACTGTAAAATGTCAAGCGTTGTCTAAATGCCCTAACTGCCAAGTTTTGATTGCCCGGATTTACGGTTTCCCCAACACAGACTTCAAAATCAATGTACCTGTAGAAATTCGCTTCGCAAATATACATGCAAGTCGGGGATGTTTTTGTTCCCACCGAGCTGGGTTTCCGTAACACGGACTTCAAAATTAATGTGACTGGCGGAATCCGCTATGCAAATACATGCAAGTCGGGGGTATTTTTTGGTGTTGAGTGCTTTTGTACTCGCTTGCCGTTGTGCAGACCGGAATATGTTTCCCTAAAACGTACTCTCAAAATGAGATGCCTGGGAAAATCGTCAATTCAGATACTAGAGGTGAATGAATTTTCGCGGTTCGAGAACAACGTAAACATAAGATGTGCAATAATTTCAGAAGGAAATACAAACTACAATGATCATTTTACATTTCTTCCGTTCACATATTTTGGTAGTCCTAGGCATCAGATCAAACATAAAAAAAACGTTATCAAATTTATTTGTAACTAAGAACATAATCTTTTACAAAAATTTCGATGCATTCTATAATAATGTTTGAAGTAGTAAAAAAGTGGATTGCATAATATAATTGCGTTGTTCTGCGTCGAAAATATGCGGTCGTGTCCTAGATACAACCCCTTACAATTTTTTACTTTATTTATTTTCTAGTTTTTAGCACATTATCTATATGATTAGTATATTTCTCTACAATAGAAACATTCCAGAATTTTTGAAAACGTTTGATTTTTCCCTATTTTTTTCGCAATGTTTTCATGATGTACTGTATTCTATTAGTTAAATCATTTCATTTGATACCGATCAAGAAGAGAATGCAAAAATAAATAGCCGATAGTTATGTTGTTCATAACGTAGTTTGTTCTCCGAGTCAAGTCATTTCATTTGATACACATAACCCAATTAACATTTTTTCAAATTAATATGAAATCAGCCATTTTATAGCGACGACTTTTTCTCAAGATAATGGAATACGCGGTATTATAATGACAACGGAGATAAATGTGTGTTCCAGATTTTAGATTAATTAGTCAAAAAGAAAGGGGTCAAATTTTTATCAATGAGGGACAACCCTACAGACATAAAAACATACATACAAACAGGTTAAGTTGAATGAAACTGTTTAAAAAAATAATTGGCTATTTTGTTATTGCGACCGTCTTGGATCTGAATTTTCCATAAAAAGCTGAGATCTACTAGTCAAGCCCCTTCATTTGATACCCGTTTTGATGGAGTATGTTTCGAGAAAATATGTAATCTGACATTTTGGATTTGCATTTTCATAAATAATTGTGTTCTACTGCACAAGCAATTTCAATTGATACCCATATTGATGGGAGGTTTCGAAAAAAATGTTTATATCGCCATTTTGTGGTGGCGGTTATTTTGGATTTCCATTTTTCATCAATAACTGTGTTCTACTAGTCAACTCCTTTCATTCGATACTCATATTTATGGGGTTTTGAAAAAAATATATAATCCGCCATTTTGTGGTGGCGGCCATTTTGAATTTGCATTCCTCATGAATAACTGTGTTCTACTAGTCAATCCCTTTCATTTGATACCCATATTGATGAAGTTTTGAGAAAATATGTAATCTGCCATTTTGTGGTGGCGGCCATTTTGGTTATACATTTTTCATGAATAACTGTGTTCAACTAGTCAACCCCTTTCGTTTGATACCCATATTGATGGGGTTTTAAGAAAATATATAATCCGCCATTTTTTAGTGGCCGCCATCTTGGATAATGACTTCAGAGATAAAGGTGTGTTCCATGTTTCAGATCAATCGATCAACAGGAAGGGGGTCAAATTTCTATTAATGTGGTACAGCGCTACAGACAAACATGTTACAAAAATTACAGGGCAAGCTAAATAAAACCGTTTAAAAAAGAAGTTCTTCCAGTTTTCATGAATTTAAACCGTTTAGAGATTAGCGAATTGTAATGTATAGCATATCAAACAAATCTTAGAGAATATCCGATTTGATTGGTATGCAAATCATGAGAATTCGTTCACAGTGAAAATAAGTATTAACGTTAACTTTATTTCATACAAACGTGACCTGTTTTCCGATTTGGCACCCTTCCTGAAAGACGTAGTTCTACGTAAAAAAATCTCATTGCTAACGAAATCGACTGTTAGGAGAAAAAAATATGGTGTAGGAAGCAAAACGTAATCGGTCGGTTGAAGAATTTATAATAAAAGTTATAGTGTTAATGAATTTATGTTATGAGTTGATATCAATTTAATTTTGAAAAAATTATGGTTTATCTTTTGTTAATAAGAAATCATTGATTTTTTCTTCTAATACCCGGTATCCGGCCGGATAGCAAGTGTTGGCCGGATACCGGATAGTTACCGGAAATATCCGGTAATATCCGTTTCATCTCTAATTTACAGTATTAATTTTATGTGATTAATGTCCGTTGCAAGTTAAGGGGGTCGGGTCTGGGCCACCTTCCCCTACGTGAACAAATATAACATTGAAACGTTGTGAAATTCTCCGTTTTGAGGGAAATGAAAATAGAAACAATAATAACGATTTTATATCGCAACAAATGACAAGCAAATCTACCAAAAAATAGTCACCAAAACAAAAAAAAAAATTTAAAAAATCTAAAATATTCTAAATTTTCATTTACAATATTTTAGATTTTTCACAAAATATTATTTTTTTGCAAGAAAAACCCGATTTCAGGCATTGTTTACAATTTATTTGCCACTCCTTTCCTTCCTCTATTTTCTTATGCTATTTTTTATCTCATCAATACATCTCTTCTTCCCAAAACTTTAAACCTTAAATTTCATGAATTCATGTCGTGAAGGTCCCTACGCAATATTTATGTGGTAATTCTTACCTACTTGCGCGCAGGATTTTTACTGGACAGGCGGAATGTAAAGAATTCCGTTGGTTTTTCTTTTTTCGAACTGGATTAAGCCGTAGGTAGATTTGCTAGGGATAGGTAACGGGTATTTCAATAGGGACGCTACAAAAGTAGACCGATAGGTACAGCACATGACGCCATATTTTTTCCCGCTCTCTTCATATTTCTCTTCAGCAAGGTATGCTATTTCATAATGGAAAGATATACGATCCAACAACGGATCGGGATTATTAAAATTTACTGCTGAAATTCGGGGTCAATGGCCTCAACTGGTCGTCATAATTGTCCTGTGAGATTAACAATTGAGCGTCTAGTGGAAAAATTTGAATCCGCAGGCACAGTAAAAAATATGCTCGTGCCAGTGAAATAAAGAAGTGCCCGTAGTGTCGAGAATATTGCTATCGCTAGTGAATCAATTGAGGAAGACCCAAATCAGTTTTTCACACATCGTTCTCATGCTTTGGACATCTCTGTAACGTCGTTGTGGCAAATTTTGCGAAAAGATGTTGGCCTACATCCTTACAAGATCAAATTGAAGCAAGAACTGAAGCCGCTTGACCACCAGAAGCGTCGTATGTTCGTGAATTGGGCTGAGCAACAACTTGAAAATTATTTTCATCGAAAAATCATCTTCAGCGATGAGGCTCATTTTTGGCTGAACGGCTTCGTCGATAAGCAAATATGCGTTATTGGTCAGGCAGTAATCCACACGTACTCCATGAGTCATCATTGCATCCCGAAAAAATTACGGTTTGGTGCGGTTTATGGTCCGGTGGCGTCATTGGGCCGTACTTCTACCGTGATGATCAAGACCGGCACGTCACTGTGAATGGGAATCGCTACCGCTCAATGATAATCGAATATTTTTAGCCCGAATTGGATGATATGGACTTGGACAATATGTGGTTTCAACAGGACGACGCCACAAGCCACACAGCGAATTTAACAATCGATTTATTGAAGTTTGGTGAGCGTGTTATCTCTCGATATGGCCCAGTCAATTGGCCGCCTCGCTCGTGTGATTTGACGCCGTTAGGCTACGTCAAGTTTATGGGTCTATGGAAAACAAGCCAGCGACGATTGATGAACTTCGTTCGAATATCTACAAGTCACACAGCGAATTTTATAATCGATTTATTGAAGTTTGGTGAGGGTGTTATCTCTCGAAATGGTCCAGTCAATTGGCCGACTCGGTCATTCGATTTGACGCTATTTCCTGTGGGGCTACGTCAAGTTTATGGTCCATGCCAACAAGCCAGCGACGATTGATGAACTTCGTACGAATATCTAACGTGAAATTGAAGCAGTGCTCGTGATGGCCATGCAAAAGAAATCGGGTTCCATACATAATGGCATCAAATGTACTTTCACATGAATAAAGAATTTCATTGATATCCAAATCCGTTTTTCTTTTATTTAAAACTAGCTAACCCGGCAAACTTCGTCCCGCCTATTTACTTGATTAATTCTCGAGTAATGCAGAAATTTGTGTTTTATTTGTATGGCAGCCACCCCTAAGAGAGGGGGGAGGGGTATCTAACCACCATAGAAACATTCATTGCACCCTAAAGTTTCCATATGCCTAATTTGGTTTAATTTGCTTGATTAATTCTCGGGTAATGCAAAAATTTGTGTTTCATTTGTACGGCAGCCCCCTCTAAGAGAGGGGGAAGGAGTATCTTAACACCATAGAAACATTTATTGCATCCTAAAACCTCCACATGCCAAATTTGGTTTCATTTGCTTGATTAATTCTCGAGTAATGCAGAAATTTGTGTTTCATTTGTATGGCAGCCCCCCCTTTGAGTGGGGGAAGGACTGTCTAACCATCATAGAAACATTTATTGCACCCTAAAACTTTCACATGCCAACTTTGGTTTCGTTTGCTTGGTTAATTTCCGAGTAATGCAGAAATTTGTGTTTCATTTGTATGGCAGCCCCCTCTAAGAGAGGGGGAAGGAGTATCTTATCACCATAGAAACATTTATTGCATCCTAAAACTTCCACATGCCAAATTTGGTTTCATTTGCTTGATTAATTCTCGAGTAATGCAGAAATTTGTGTTTCATTTGTATGGCAGCCCCCCCTTTGAGTGGGGGAAGGACTGTCTAACCATCATAGAAACATTTATTGCACCCTAAAACTTTCACATGCCAACTTTGGTTTCGTTTGCTTGGTTAATTTCCGAGTAATGCAGAAATTTGTGTTTCATTTGTATGGCAGCCCCCTCTAAGAGAGGGGGAAGGAGTATCTTATCACCATAGAAACATTTATTGCATCCTAAAACTTTCACATGCCAACTTTGGTTTCGTTTGATTGATTAATTTCCGAGTAATGCAAAAAATTGTGTTTCATTTGTATGGCAGCCCCCTCTAAGAGAGGAGGAAGGAGGATCTTATCACCATAGAAACATTTATTGCATCCTAAAACCTCCACATGCCAAATTTGGTTTCATTTGCTTGATTAATTCTCGAGTAATGCAGAAATTTGTGTTTCATTTGTATGGCAGCCCCCCCTTTGAGTGGGGGAAGGACTGTCTAACCATCATAGAAACATTTATTGCACCCTAAAACTTTCACATGCCAACTTTGGTTTCGTTTGCTTGATTAATTTCCGAGTAATGCAGAAATTTGTGTTTCATTTGTATGGCAGCCCCCTCTAAGAGAGGGGGAAGGAGTATCTTATCACCATAGAAACATTTATTGCATCCTAAAACTTTCACATGCCAACTTTGGTTTCGTTTGATTGATTAATTTCCGAGTAATGCAAAAAATTGTGTTTCATTTGTATGGCAGCCCCCTCTAAGAGAGGAGGAAGGAGTATCTTATCACCATAGAAACATTTATTGCATCCTAAAACCTCCACATGCCAAATTTGGTTTCATTTGCTTGATTAATTCTCGAGTAATGCAGAAATTTGTGTTTCATTTGTATGGCAGCCCCCCCTTTGAGTGGGGGAAGGACTGTCTAACCATCATAGAAACATTTATTGCACCCTAAAACTTTCACATGCCAACTTTGGTTTCGTTTGCTTGGTTAATTTCCGAGTAATGCAGAAATTTGTGTTTCATTTGTATGGCAGCCCCCTCTAAGAGAGGGGGAAGGAGCATCTTATCACCATAGAAACATTTATTGCATCCTAAAACTTTCACATGCCAACTTTGGTTTCGTTTGATTGATTAATTTCCGAGTAATGCAAAAAATTGTATTTCATTTGTATGGCAGCCCCCTCTAAGAGAGGGGGAAGGAGTATCTTATCACCATAGAAACATTTATTGCATCCTAAAACCTCCACATGCCAAATTTGGTTTCATTTGCTTGATTAATTCTCGAGTAATGCAGAAATTTGTGTTTCATTTGTATGGCAGCCCCCCCCCTTTGAGTGGGGGAAGGACTGTCTAACCATCATAGAAACATTTATTGCACCCTAAAACTTTCACATGCCAACTTTGGTTTCGTTTGATTGATTAATTTCCGAGTAATGCAAAAAATTGTATTTCATTTGTATGGCAGCCCCCTCTAAGAGAGGGGGAAGGAGTATCTTATCACCATAGAAACATTTATTGCATCCTAAAACCTCCACATGCCAAATTTGGTTTCATTTGCTTGATTAATTCTCGAGTAATGCAGAAATTTGTGTTTCATTTGTATGGCAGCCCCCCCTTTGAGTGGGGGAAGGACTGTCTAACCATCATAGAAACATTTATTGCACCCTAAAACTTTCACATGCCAACTTTGGTTTCGTTTGCTTGGTTAATTTCCGAGTAATGCAGAAATTTGTGTTTCATTTGTATGGCAGCCCCCCCTTAGAGAGGGGGAGGGGTCTCAAAATATCACGAAAACCTTCCCCGGATCCAAAAACCCCTACATACCAATTTTCATGTCGATCGGTTCAGTAGTTTCCGAGTCTATAAGAATCAGACAGACAGACAGACATCACTCCATTTTTATTTTATTTAAAATAAACTTTTGTAGCGCTCTTATTGAAAAACGCATTATAACATCGGATATATCCCGAGAACGGCTAGTCCTAGCATAAAATGTTATGTATAGCTTTTCATGTAAAATCATATGTTTCACATGTTTCCATCTTCCTATACATTTGTTCTGTGCATTTTCACTACAACATTTGAACGGACACTATAGAGAGAGGAAATATTGCAATTTAAGCTCCACTCATTTTGCACGGAAGGTTTGTCCTGATTCCGCTCCTGTGCAAAAAATTGTTCGAGATATACCACAAGATAGGTGCGATCTTGATTCCGAGTTTTCGATGGTAGAATTCTCTCTTGCTCTCCTTTCATGTAACAATTCTGCTCCGGGATCGGATAGAATTAAGTTCAACTTGCTGAAAAATCTCCCTGATGTGGCGAAACATCGCTTGTTGAATTTATTCAATCGGTTTCTGGAACATAATATTGTTCCAGATGATTGGAGACAAGTACGAGTTATAGCTATTCAAAAACCCGGAAAACCTGCGTCCGACTTCAATTCGTACCGCCCAATAGCAATGCTGTCTTGTATACGGAAATTGTTGGAGAAAATGATCTTGTTTCGCCTTGATCGATGGGTAGAAACGAATGGCTTACTCTCAGATACACAATATGGGTTCCGCAGGGGCAAGGGGACGAATGATTGTCTTGCGTTGCTTTCTTCAGAAATTCAAATGGCTTACGCCGAAAAAAAACAAATGGCTTCAGTATTCTTGGACATAAAGGGGGCCTTTGATTCAGTTTCGATAGAGGTCCTGTCAGACAAATTATACTCTCGGGGTCTGCCGCCTCTATTGAATAATATGTTATATAACTTGCTTTGTGAGAAACATTTGAATTTTTCTCACGGGGATTCGACAGTAAGTCGGGTCTCCTACATGGGACTCCCCCAGGGCTCATGTTTAAGCCCCCTTTTGTACAACTTCTATGTAAGCGACATCGACAATTGCCTTACACAAAATTGCAGCCTAAGACAACTTGCAGATGATGGAGTGGTGTCTGTCGTAGGATCAAACGAATCCGACCTGCAAGGACCCTTACAAGATACTTTGAACAATTTTTCAACCTGGGCCATTGGGCTAGGGATCGAATTCTCCACGGAGAAAACAGAGATGGTGGTTTTTTCTAGGAAGCATAGACCAGCAAAACCAAAGCTTCAACTTTTGGGTAAACCGATCACTCATGCTATGTCATTCAAATATCTTGGGGTCTGGTTCGACTCCAAATGTACTTGGGGGGCCCATATTAGGTATCTGAGTAAAAAATGTCAACAAAGAATAAACTTTCTCCGTACAATTACCGGCACCTGGTGGGGAGCCCACCCCGAAGATCTTATAATGTTGTATCGAACAACTATTCTCTCAGTGATGGAGTATGGCAGTTTCTGTTTTCAATCAGCTGCCAAAACACACCTCATTAAACTCGAGCGAATTCAGTATCTTTGTCTCCGTATTGCGTTGGGATGTATGCCCTCAACGCATACCATGAGTCTCGAGGTTTTGGCAGGCGTACTCCCACTAAAAGATCGCTTCAATTTATTATCTCTTCGGTTCCTCATCCGGTGTAAGGTTATGAACCCATTGGTGATCGGAAATTTTGAGCAGCTGATCGAGCTAAATTTTCATTCTGGATTCATGAGCTCATATCATGAAATCGTCTCCATGCAGGTTGATCCTTCTTCGTATATTCCCAACCGTGTTTGTTTTCCTGACTACATCATTTCCTCTGTGCATTTTGATCTGTCCATGAAGCAGGATATCCATGGAATTCCAGATTATCATCGATCGGGGATCGTTCCTACGATTTTCGAAGCAAAGTATGGGCGTGTCAATTGTGATAATATGTACTTTACTGATGGGTCCTCTATGAATGAGTCCACAGGATTTGGAGTGTTCAACAATTTTTTTAGCACCTCACACAGTCTTCAGTATCCTTGCTCAGTGTATATTGCTGAATTGGCAGCAATACACTGGGCGCTGGACAGCGTCGCCTCACGACCTGTTGAACACTATTACATTGTAACGGATAGTCTTAGCTCTGTCGAAGCTATCCGTTCAGTGAGGCCGGAAAAGCACTCGCCGTACTTCCTTGAGAGAATACGAGAAATTTTGAGTGCTTTATCCAGACGCTGTTATGTCATTACCTTTGTCTGGGTCCCTTCACATTGCTCAATTCCGGGTAATGAGAGGGCTGACTCATTAGCAAAGGTAGGTGCAATTGAAGGCGAAATTTATCAGCGTCAAATCGCCTTCAATGAATTTTATTCTTTAGTTCGTAAAAATACCATCGTTAACTGGCAACGCAAATGGAACGAAGATGAATTGGGCCGGTGGCTCCACTCAATTATCCCTAAGGTTAGCCTCAATCCGTGGTTCAAAAGTCTGGACTTGAGTCGGGACTTTATTCGCACCTTCTCCCGACTCATGTCCAATCACTGTTCGTTAGACGCGCTGCTTTTTCGTTTTAATCTTGCCGACAGCAGTCTCTGCGGTTGTGGCCATGGTTACCACGATATCGAACACGTTGTTTGGTCGTGCGAGTTGTATCTTGTCGCCAGATCGAATTTAGAAAACTCCCTTCGGGCTGGAGGAAAGCAGTCCAATGTGCCGGTGAGAGATGTGTTGGCTCGGTTAGACCTTGATTACATGTCCCAAATATATGTTTTCCTTAAAGCTATCGATCTTCGAGTGTGATTGTTCATACATCCTTTTCCCCTCCTTTTCGTCCTTCGCGAGCTATCGGTTCCCTTCCTACTAACATTAGAATAAGTTAAATTGTAAACACATATTAAATGTAAGGATAGTTTTAAGAATTGAGTGTGAAGTGTCAGTGTGAATGAGAATGTGAATGTGAATGTGAATGTGAATGTGAATGTGAATGTGAGTGCGAGTGTAAACACACATCTCCTTACATCCCATCCTTTTCCTAATGAAAATGTGTCACCCTTCTAAACTCGAGTCGACCGCGAGTAATCGGTTTCCTATTTCATTAACCATAGAATTAAGGAAACAACATGTTGATATATGCTAGTTGAAATATAGTTAAGAGTTTGGCTCCATTAAACTTATGTAACTGAGCCTGTAAAAATAATCGGATTAATAAAAAAAAAAAAAAAAGCTCCACTCGATTGTGATTTATAGACACAGGCCAGAGCATAAAAGCAGAACACTTACAATTTATATTATATAGTCTCGCTACTGCCAGCGAGCATTCAATTGGCGGTGCGATTTTTATCGCAATTTCAAAACCAAGGTAGAACTCGATGAAATGAAAAACAAAAGTGTCGGATTAAATGAGGTCTGGCGGTGAGCGCTTGAGTATGTTTGCGTCACATGCACACATTGTTGCTGTTTATGCGTTGCCAAATATACTCGACAACATGGTTGATGAATAGAGTGAGAAATCGTAATTTGTAAGAGATGTTTGAAATGTTGCAAGACACGCAGAACAAATGCATGAGAAAATGGGAATGCTTTAAATTCTCGTTAATTTAAACCTATTACAAGCTAGGGATTTGTAACACATAGAGATCTTAGGGAATTTCAAATTCGATTGGCATACAAATCATCAAAATCCGTTCGTAACATTAATAGTTATTAACGTTGACATTATTTAATAAAAAAACGTGACCAGTGATTTGTCAAAATTTATTTTTATTGAATGCATATGTTTGAATATAACCTGGCCAATGCGGAAAAATTTGTATGAACAACAATTTAGTAACTTTTAAAATCAAGTGTTCAGTTTCTTCAGTCTTGTTCTAAGGTATGTAGATATATTTTAATTTCCTACACGAAACCATTCATTATGGTGTGCCTTACTTCTGGAAGCTAAAAAAACTTCGCTTAGAGTAAAGTCTGTCTCACACCAAACTGAATCTCACAACTCGGCCCATTGGGCTAGAAAGATATGCCTGTCTTCCCCCACATCTGGTTTCATCTATTCTCGCTGACTTTTAGTTCCGCTCACAATGTAAATATTGACGCGCTTCGCTTTCTTCAAGGCTCTGCTCTGCTCTGTAATCGAAATGTGAACTTCTTCCTTTCTTCGGAATATCAGTTATGCAGTAGAAGATATCCCCCTCCTTCCCCTTCATGCTCCCTCGCCCGATATTCTTCCATTAAACGAGAGGCAAATATTTGTTCATCAAATTATCGTTAAAATGTGTGGAAGAAAAAATCAAATCGCTCGTTCGTTCGCTCTGCACTATCAACTCTGGTCATTTGTATTCCTCTGTCAGAGAGTCGAAGAAACGACGCGCTGCAGGGTTCGCCCGGCCGGTATTGAACCCTGATATCTTGGTATCGGGGAGGAGGGGGGCGGATTGTTGACACTCTGTTGTAGAAATAAAATTGTCCATCACTAGGGTTTTTTTGACACTCTTTCTCTCTGCCTTCGATCCATCGACGGGACCATCGTTTATCGGAACTGGGCGCGGCGGTGGTTTGTTGTTTGACCTTTTCGCTGGCTGGCTGGCTGGTTAGCTGTCTTTATTTATTTTTATTGACGTAACAACGATCACGATGGCCGCGCGCTGTTGTCGATTGAAATCGAATCACAATCTTGGAATCTCTGCTGCTCGAACTGCGCGTTGGCGTTATAATTTAAATTGGAAATAACCATGAATAAGGAAATTCCGGGTGTCCCGCGAGTCGTATTGACAGAATTGGTATTCCTAGGAAATGCAATTAAAAGTAAATTTTCTCCCAATCTGATTTTTTTTGGTGAGAATTGTCATCGATGAAACTCGGTTTCAATAATGGTAAGATTCGGGGCTTACATAGCTGCGCTCCGTGAGTGACCCAACTAGAGATGCGCGAGCACTCACGAGCCGCTCGTTTGAGCCGGTGTTTCAAAACGAGCGTACGACCCACGGTTTTTTACAAATGAACTACGGTTCATTTGCCGCGGTTCAAAAAAGAGCCGCTTTTGGAAAGAGTCTCGGCTCAAAAAAGAGCCGTGGTTCAAAAGAGTCTCGGCTCAAATAGAACCGCAATTCAAAAAAGAACCGCTTTTGGAAAGAGTTTCAGCTTAAAAAAGAGCCGCGTTTCGAAAAAAACTGCTTTTGGAAAGAGTCTCGGCTTAAATAAGAGCCGCGGTTCAGAATAATCTCGGCCCAAATAGAGCCGCGGTTCAAAAAAGAGCCGTTCAAATGAGCCACTTTTGCCAACCTTCAGACCCAACTCAGCCAAGTTACAAGAACAACGCTTTGTGCACCCTGGGAGTGAGAATTCGTTCTCATAGTGTACTTCGAATTGTTCATTAGGACACCGCTCATGCTAGGATTGGATGAAAAAATAATGTTGTATGATATTCGCGGTAATAGAGCTGTATTATGGCTTGTACATTTGGTGACAGTTACGCAAAATCAATATTTTCATCATATAGGACCGATTGAAATTATGACAGAGTTTTTAAAAGGGATATTCAAAATCATTGACCTTTTTTCTAAAATCCAAACTCGAAATGTTGAATTTATCATTAAAAAAAATTATAAATCTAAACAAGCCTTTCAATACTTTCTCATATTATTTTCTTCGAAACCCCTTTTAATTTAACAAACTTTGACCGAGTCGGAAATGAAATGAAAATGAAAAATGTATGCGATGTCAATACTTTAAGAAATCGTACCCGTCTATCAGTAAAGTGATACTACAAAATGGCTTCTAATGTAGGTTAATTTAAACTATTTACGGACTAAGTGGTGTATATCACGTAAAACAAGACTAAGAGAATTTCCGACTCAATTGGCATGCAAATCCGTTCGCAGCAAAAATAATTAAGGGAAGGTGATTCTAACCCGATCCTCTAAATTGCAACGGCTATTCATTACAAAAAATTATAATTTTTTTCGCAACGCGCATTGAAATTTATAGTATAATGCTTAAACTATGTTTCCTATTGGTCGGTGTGGTTCATGAGTTTATAAAAAGAGAAAACAGGCTGAACCGGAAGACCCTTTTTTTCGTTCGAAAAATCCGAAAAATTGTGGTCCTAAACCGGCCCGCCGTGAAGAAACCGACGAAAACGAAAACGAATTTGAAATCGAAAACGGAAACGTCGTTTCCTTTGAACTTGTAAGCAGACGCTTTCGCTTAAGGCAGTATTCTAGTCTAGAAATATGAAACAAATCAATTTTTTTTCCTTCATATTTTTGTAGATTAGGCATTCAAAAATCTACACTAGAAAGGACTTCGGAAATTCCATTATTTATCGATCTAGAGCCATTTTAGTGGTGCGGTATCTAACTTGGCACGGCCATAACAATGAACTGAATGAAATGAAGCGTTTTTCTCGAAACTACACCCAACTTTGATTTTTAGCTCATGTTTTGTCATCCCGATTTATGACATTAAATGAGACATAACATAACAGAAAATGTCATGACTCACAAATACTGGTAAGCATTTGTATAATATACATGGTACAGCAATATAAGATTAATGCGAACGAGCGAGACAAAAGACAAATAAGCCTTCCACATACCATTGTTCTTCTTCATGCGCTCCTTTTTTACTCTTAGGAAACATTTCCCAACTTCATTTTATAATCAGGTGCAATATTATCACGTATTTGCTGAAAACTGCTGAAGCATCATTAGCCATGTGGATAGCGTGGTCGTGTAAAATAGCTTTGCGTTCCAGCCGGCTTTGGTTCGATCCCCATTGACGTCGTATGGACTTTTTTTTGCACAATCCCAAATGAAACGAGAAAATAAAACAGAAAGAGATCTGCACGCATACATACAAACCATCTTTAAGCTTTTAAAACAGCTCATTATTTGTGCATTTGAATCTACACTAAACTCACTCACAACCCACTGAATGGCATCATTTCTGTCAAAGATGAAATGTTTTCTGCCAACGCTAGTTTGGGTGTAGTTTTTTCAAACTGACGTACACGATATATCAAGTTCTACTGAACCGATTCATGTCGAATTTATATGAATACAATCTGTATGCATCTCTCTATCGCATGAACCTCTGAAAAATAGTATTTTTCAAACTTTATTATTTAAAAAAAACTGGAAACGTAAGAAAAAACGTTTTGAACCGCATTTTTTTTCAAACGTTCACCATTTTGTTAAAAGAAATGTTTTTAGTTGTGCGAGGTTCATGCGATAGCGGCATCTTTACTGATTCAGAACATGTTCGATTTTGTTTGTTTCAGATGGAATCGTATACGCCATGGCACAACTTTTTTTGAACCCTCTCACTTCATTAGCTTGTAACTATTCTAGTTATAAATATTCTTTCTCCGTTCAATTTTTGTTTGATTGTTATAAGATAGATGAACAAACAATGAAATAGAGTACTTGGCGTGAAGTCATAGAATATATAGCCAATTCGATCCATTGTAGAGAAGTTCTTTCGGTTACCTTCTAAGGTAGCTTAATAATAATCTCCGATGTAGCAATTCTAGAATACAAGAAAAATCATATAATAAGTTGTCAATACGCGATTCGAGTCATTGTAGAGGAGTTCCTCCGGTTACCTTCTCAGGTATCCCATTCAGAACCTTCAGGGATTACAATAGAGCACTAGGAGCGAACGATCCCATAATATATCGTCGATTTGAGCCATCATAGAGGAGTTCTTTCGATAACATTTTTAGGTAACCTAATATTAATAATCTCCGGCGTCAGGGTCCGTGTTAACATAATCACATCACTTACCGCAGTGAATCCAGTGAATTTTTAATCCTCCCCACTAACAACTATCCCATTCTCATATTTTTGGTCGTAGCTATATTTTTTTGGTAATTTGTTTTTCAATGAACAATTATTTAGTCTCACCAAAACTCACATGACTAATTTCATAAACATTAGATCCCTTAGTGGTCGTAAATTTAGAAGAAGCAGTTGTGTAAGTTTGGTCATTTCAAAATAAGTGGCCATAACGGTACAAGATAAATGCCCTGGAAGATACAATTTTTGGGGCTTTCTAATGTGACCTTCATGCTGAGAATCAAGATAAAATGCTATTGATGTTTCAATATAGAAAGTCGAAATGTTCATTCCATGTTCAAATAAAAGACAACACTTATATGAGGGGCTTAGAATGAAAGGGGTGTAAGTGATTTGATCGATTTCTCTACATCGACTCTCTCTTTTGGTCATAGCTTAGCCTCAAATACATTCCCAGCTGTATTTGACAATGTGGAAGATAGGTCAGAACCTCATCTATCAGATTCTATAGCAAACTTAAATTGGAACGTTTTTGCAATTGAGTTATTAACTAAAGAAAAAGTTGATGAAGAGAAATCGATCAAGTCACTTACACCCCTTGCATTGTAAGCCCCTCATATAGAATAAGTAAAAAAATGGAAAAAAGGCATTCGATTTTTCAGAGATCGATTCAGCGAAGATGGATTCTTTGGAACCGATTTAATTAGTGAATCGATCCTTACGCCGTTCAGAAAATCGATTCGTCAAAATCGCCCAATCTTACACCCAACCCTGATGAAAAAAAAATGACGTTCAGTATTGATGCATAGACGTGCACATTTTTGAATAAAATAGTAACAGTTTGGCTGAAAAGTTCATAAGATTGACGCCTAGATGGCGCCTCTTGCAAAAATCTACTTGACTATCAAACCATCTATCAAACACCATCTTTCAATGGATACGTGTCAAAGTTTGACAGCAATTGGTCGATTGGTTCGTGAGTTACAGCATTGAGAGTGAAGCAACTTTTGTTATTGTGAAAAAAAATGGAAAAATCACAAATCAATGAAAACGATGGCAAAATTGCATGAAGTGGGCTTCGAATTGCTTCCGCATCCACCGTATTCTCCAGATCCGGCCCCGGCCCCGGGCACCGGTCGGATTAGGGCAACCTTCCCCTATTAACCTTTGAACTATCTCAGTAACAACGTGACCTACTTTCAGATTTGGTACCCTTACTGAAAGACATAGTCCTACATAAAAAAACACAGATATCTTTTAGACCTAAATCAAGATCATTCGGTTATCGCAATTGTTATTCAGACAGACTTTAAGGGAAAACTGCCAAATTTAAAGAATGATCTCAGACGACACTCGAACATAACTGTTTAAACTGTTTAAGAGTTTGAGTTCAGAGTTCAGCAGTATCTAACCGCATCGTTTCGGCGACCAATTGACATTACCAAATCGCGGAATACCTTTCGAAGTGAGTTTGTAAGTAAATTGGTTCATGATACTCTCCAGAATTGATTTTCCACTAAGTTTGGCTGAGTGCAACTAAGTAAACACGAATTCCTCCATTCAGATCTATCAACGATTCACACGCTCGAACGCCGTTATTTCCATCATCTGACATCCTGGTCAATCCGTCGCCACTTCCACTGCTGTCAATGTCCGCTAAATGAAGAAGAAGAAGAAGAACAAGAAGGCGCGCTCGAGACTAATCATATTTGCTCAATTGCGCATTATGGCGGCCAAGGTTCTACACCGTGCGTTGTTTTATCCGATCCGTGGGATCACTTCTCCTCGCAGTCTCACGCGCACCGGACACACATTCACACATGCACACTCTACCTTGGGCCAAAGCGGCAGAAATAAACCACTTGATTCATTCATATATTCTCGCGTATATCGAGAGAGCGGGTGCCGATGTTGTCGTTGTTGTTGTTTTGCGTTTCCCGATGTTATGGATGCGTGAAAAACATCGCCTTGCACAAGCCCCCTTTTGCCACCTCAACGGCGGAAGATTGGATTGAAGTGCTGCTCCCGAGAGGACAGGGCCGATGCTGATATCACTTTTCGCGCTTGACGTATATGCAGCGCAATCACTTCGCGCTGCCGTTGCCATTACTTCGATCGGTCGGTGTGGATGGGCTATTTTTAAGAATTGAATGAATATTTTTACGCCTCCGTTTTGCGCGAAATGCTTGTGCTCCGCAAAAGTCCAAAACAAGTTCCCCTTGGTCGGAATGTTTTGCTTATTTTTGTTTGTTTGCGGATATGCGATGTAATTCCATTTTGGTTGGCGAATTAACCTTATCATATATGGATGGTTATGCACCCGTGGCCGAGTGGTTAGCGTCTCACATTGTCATGCCGGGTGTTCGGGTTCGATTCCCGTTCTGGCCGGAGGATTTTTCGTCAAAGAAATTTCCTTCGACTTGCACTGTGGTCACGCGTATTCAAGAGCTTGCCCCTCGGAATACATTCAAGGCGTGTTATTTGGCTTAAGAAATCTCAAATAAGTATTAATAAATGACGCTAATTAATGCATACGTTGAGACGGCAAAAGTTCCACAGGGAACGTTAACGCCATTCAAGAAGAAGAAGAAGATATATGGATGGATCTTTTACACTTCCAAATATTTTCATCCAGATGGCTGCGTTCATCTATGATATCAAAAACTTATTGACAGTTTCAGTTTTTCTCTGTAAAGCGTTTACTCCCTACCTGTGCCTTTAACGACTTGCCAATGTTTTCCTGTTGAAGTCGAGACATGCCATTCATACAAACGAGAAGGAGTACGATAAAGTGTAAACTTCAAACTTCTATCAATGAGGGGAGAGAGTGAAGCCTTTGTAGATTGACTTTGATGAAACCGCAAACTTTATAGAAACCATTGGACATGTTGTATTGCAGATGAAGAAAATGTTAATATAGTCAACACAACTCGTCCACATTGTAGAGATTCTTCCAAGATCAATGGAAAATGTCCGAATAACATACTCCGATGATTTTCAAACTATTTCGAATCCCTTGAAATATCATTTAGAGCCAACGACAAATCAGAAATCAAAAATCAACCCTTTACGGTTGGTGGATCACACCATTGAGGAATATGGCCAAACCTTCGGCTGAAGGAGGCCAGGATGATAGCTCAGGATTTGATATGTGACTTGTTGGAGTATCGAAAAACACTTGGATACTTTCAAGAACACGGATGATTTATTCGCGATAATACACTTTTGAACGTTGGAAATGGGTTATGGGTGTGATTGTGGTAGGAAGGAGAGGCTTGGATGGGATGAAGGGTAGGGTGGGAAAAGGAAAGTTACTTCATTTCATTCATGCTCCTCTTTCGCGCTGTCTACTACCACAGCTACAGCTACTAATTTTAGAGCCCCCGCAGACTAACTAAACGAATCTTAATGTCTAGTGGACCTGTTCAAAACTTGGATTTCAAATATCAAGTCTATAGTCAGCATCTGCGCCTTTACTCTGGGATCTAAATTTCAAATCCAAAGTCAGAAATTTAGTACCTTCACAAAAACGAGTCTGTTATCAGGGTGCGTTAACCTGGATCCGGCGATTAGAATATAAAATCCCAAACTTGGAACCATACTCTGCACTTGAAATCGAAACTGTTTTTTTGAAGGTGAATGATAAATCTGGCAGCTTAAATCTAAAATTGCACTTCATAATCTGGCATAGAAATTTGTGACCCGCATCTGCTATCAAAACTCATCTTGAACTTCGTTTCTGGAATCTGAAGTGTTTTTTTAGAATAGGTATGGAGCTTGAATTTGAATCCCTGGATCTGAAACTTGTAATGTGGAACTATGGAAAATGAAATCAACATTCGAGAGTACGCAATCGAAAACGGAAATTTAATTATAAAAACGTTTTAGCCGGAACTCATATGTGTAACATATTTTTGAAACGGACTGTACATTTCTTAGTTGCTCTCCGTGATTGACCTAAACTAGCGAAATAGCACAAAAACACACTGAATGGTGCTTGAGAGCAAACCATTCGCAAACCATTTTCTGAATTGAATATGAAAACTGCAATGTGAAATATTGTATCTATTTGAATTTTAAATCCAAAGCCAGACATTTGATAACTTAGATAACGATCAGCTTTGAGAGCCACTAGCCTGCTATCTAAATTTGTAACTCACATCTATTACCGAAATCCATTTGGGTTCCCGATACCGGAATCTGAGGTTATTGACTTATTTCAGCAAAAGTGGCTGAATAATTATTAAAAACAAATTTTCAGTCGTTTTTACTAAAATAAGTCTTAAAATCTTAAACTATGTTACGTAGGAGGTGCAAGGTTTTGATCGTGAATATTTCTGTGCAGGCTAAACGAAGTGGTATGATAATTACTTCATTCGAAAGATGAAATGTTTGTTACTTATACTTCTTATACTTCTAGTTTTTGGGAGTAGATCTAAAGTTTGAATTTGCATTTGAAATCTTCAAGAAGTAGTAATCTGAAAGTTTGTTTGTAACTCTGGAAAAAGAATCGGAAATCGATATTCTATATAATTTCATTTGGATTCCCGATACCGGAATCTGAGGTTGTTGACTCATTTTAACAGAAGTGGGTGAATAATTATTGAAAATAATTTTTCTGTTGCTTTTGCGAAAATCGTCTTCGCTTTCGTGATGGATTAAATGGAGCTTTCCAAAAAAATGACAAGAACCTTCAAAAATGACAAGACCTGTTCCATACTACATATATATACTACTGTATATACACTCGACATAATGATCAGAGTGCAAGGTAAAACATGATTTTTGACATAGGAATCCATTTTTCATTTCTGTGTTGAAGAGTAAGTTCAAAGTTCCGAAAACGAAAAAATATCTATTTACAGGTTAAACGAAGTGGTATGATAACCATCTCCAAAAATAAAATGTCTAAGAGTTAGATGTTTGTTAATTATTGACCAGAAAACATGTTCCAATAGCAGTTGCAGAATACATTTGGTGACTCAACCATGTCGAAAACACGGGTTTATCAATGGTATCAGGCATTCAAAGACGGCCGAGAAGAGATGAACGATTTGCCAGGTCAAGAACGACCTTTAACTGATGAAATTTTCGACAAAATATAAGGAATGGGCCCTCGGAAATCGTCATTGACGTTTGAGAGAGTTAGCCCGTTAATAAAATATCTCTATCTCTTCGTCATATTTTACTTGATGTTTTGGGCACGAGAAAAGTCGCAGCACGACTAGTGTTAAATTTTCTTCAAAAATTTCATCGTTATCAAGTGACTGAGGACATGCTTGCACGACCAAATTCTGGTCCCACGTTCATCCAACGCATGATTACTGGCGACGAGACATAGGCGTGACTTTTTCCTATTTCCGAAATTAAAATTACCGCTTCGTCGGACCTGTTTTGACAGCATTGAAGACATAAGAACGAATACTATACGAATACGAATACTAAAGGCAACTCCTAAAAAATGCTATAAAATGTGTTTCGACCATTATTCGTTGGAAAAAGTGTAAAGGTTCAGAATGGGCCCATTTCGAAGACGATAATATAGATGAAAAATAAAGCATTTTCTTTAAAAACATAAAAGCTTGAAATGCATTTTCTTGCAGTTCAATATAATGTTTTTCGGATGAATCGGTCAATTGTTTCACAAATAAGTGTTTTCGGATGTTTTTCACTAAAACTAAAACAGACAGAAAAGTAGAACATATTTTGTGACGCGGTAAAACGGACATTGTTGTTCGAATATTGTAGAATAACATGTAGGAAGAGTTCCATTAATAGAAATATTAAATTCAAAACGTAACAATACAAATAAATCGTTTGTCCATTTTACCTCTACTGTCCGTCTTATCCGGAATAAATGGAATAAATGATACAGAAAATATGATAGAATGAAGCCCTAAATTGGACAATTCCTTTCTCGAGTTTTGCTCTTATCAACACATTCGGCGATTCATTTTTATTTATTTAGATAGAAGACAATATATGAGTGCGTTTCATCACATTAAAATCCATTTCCACTTTCGAACGAAGATCAATTTCGTTACCGCAAACATCAAATGGACTAACAACGCTTGTCAATATGTGATTGAACACATGCGAATTAAATTTTTCCCATTTTCCTTCAGAGTTTTCCGAAAATTGTCATGTTTGGTTGGAATATGTGTATCATTTTTATGGAACCTCCTCTCCATTCCACAGAAGGGAGAGGTGTCATACCATCATAGAAACTTTTCTCGTACACAAAATCCCTCACATCCCAAATTTGGCTCTATTTGCTTGATTAGTTCTTGAGTTATGCAGAAACTTGTGTTTCATTTGTATGGCAGCCTCTCCTTAGAGAGAAGGGAAGAGTGTCGAACCACCATAGAAACGTTTATGGATCTCTAAAACCTCGATATGCCAAGTTTGATTCCATTTGCTTGATTAAATCTTTATTCAGCGCACCACATTTGTGCTTCATTTGTATGGTAACCCCCCAGAGAGAGGGGGAGGAGTGTCAAACCACCATAGAAACAATTATTGCACCCTAAAACCTCCATATGCCTAATTTGGTTTCATTTGCTTGATTAATTCTCGAGGGGGAGAAGTGTCGAACTACCATAGAAACGTTTATCGATCCCTAAAACCTCTATATGCTAAGTTTGATTCCATTTGTTTGATCAGTTCTCGAGTTGTTCAGCGAGTTTGTGTTTCATTTGTGTGGCAGCTCCCCCTTAGAGAAGGGGGGCCGGGGGGGTTGGGTGGAGCGACTATAGAAACAATTATTGCACCCTAAAACCACCATATGCCTAATTTGGTTTCATTTGCTTCATTGATTCTCGAGTAATGCAAAAATTTGTTTTTGTATGGCAGCCCCCCCTAAGAGAGGCTGGAGGGGTCTCGAACTATCATAAGAACCTTCCCCGTCCCCAAAAACCCCAACATACCAATTTTCATGTCGATCGGTTCAGCAATTTCCGAGTCCATAAGAATCAGACATACAGACAGATAGAAATCCATTTTTATAGATATAGATTTTATTATGCACAAACAATTAAGTATTCACTTGGAATAAAACGGCATTAGAGTACACAATTAGGATAGAAATTATGAAAAAACTTGAAACGCGCAAGAAAGATATGATTTTTCAATAGCAACAATTCGTTTTTTGTTTCGGAGAAACAGCGGTTCCTTCGACGAACCTTTCTCAGATTCTCAGCCTCGTAGTATTTGCAGAGCAAAAGAAAAATACGTCTAGAACCCAAACAGTAGATGGAAAGCAGACGAAACATGGACAGGGTTCACATTTCCCTGGACACAGCATGATGATAAGCAATGCGCTATTCTCTTCGTTGAATGGAACGTTTTTAAGCCGCTTAGTTCCATCAACATATGCCTGGTGCACTGATTCTCATCACAGCGAATCAGATTGAAGAAACAACGCATTGTGTTATTACCTATGCCGCCGTCAACTACGCTTCCGGCCAGGCCAAATCAGAGCAGAGCAGCTCTCATCTAAGTCAATAACAGAGTGCGCCAGCATTAAATGAAAAGAAAAGTTATTAAAACAACCAAAACTCCTCCGAGGCAAACATTTCATTATGTCTAATAAGCTGGAATCCCAAATGCCCAATCCGCTTACAGCCGCGATTTCCGTCCATCGCTGAGAATAAAACCCATAATTGAGCTGATAAAATTTGCCCGGATCTTTCTCACTCAATATTCTATATTCAAATCATCGAATGGCCGCCCTGCTTCCATCGCGCGCCTTGCCCTTGCCGAAAACTTCAAACGATTCTCAGCCGATTGCAACGCGCGCGCGTGGGTGGAAAAAGTGAAGTCTTAGCCGTAATTGAATAAGAAAAATCCATTTGTCGAAATACGTTCCCCGCCGGACCGCCCGGATCGGAAGTGGATCCTTTTTTCCTGCTCACTACCCCTTGGTGCGCGTCGGAAACGTCAAATTAGATTTGCTTGAGCGACAAAGTTACACGGTTAATTACGTGCAATCGTCACAATATCGCGTGCGCGCGAATATGCAAATCAGCTTCACCTTTTTCCTTCGATTTTGCCCCCGATCGGGGAACATTCGGGCCCTCCGAACGGTATGGTGCGTATGGAAATGAAAATTTAATGAGCAAAGTTTTTGGGCTGCGCGCCCGCTGTTGTCGCCTGCCGAAACAAAAAAAAAAGCGCCCCGTTTCCAACAGCCCAATGCCGCCGTTCCGCTGATTGACGATAATGGAAGCGGAAGTGACAAAGTTCATCTGCATCAGCGAGCGTGATGATGGTGATGGTTTCCATTAGGGAGAGGGAGAGCTTTTTGTAGGCCCACTTTCCGGGGAAGCTATAATCAGTGTTGATTACTCGCAGCGGAAGTTCTGTGTTCTTTTAACTAAGATGATCACTAATGACAGGTAGTGGGAGCGCGCTACCGTCCACTATGGACAGTTTCGATACAAATATGTTCATCATTTGTTCAACACTTCTGGTATTGTTTCTACTCATTATGATGGAAACAAGTTTCTTAAGATCATTGGTGATTATATTACGATCGAATTTTGATGAAGACGTGTAGTTTTGTTTCTATAAAAAGTAAAATATATATATATATGGATTTTTTCCGAACTCAGCCCCCCCTCCCTTTCAATTGTTGCCTTCCCATTTCTAATACGCTATTAATCACCTCTAATGTGTAAGTAACATGTACAGGGAAACTTCGTTATAACGTACCCTGGATATAACGTCACTCGATATAACGTACACCTTTTCAAAGTCCAAAGGAATACTTTTTTGAATATTGGTTTTTTGGAAGAACAATAAATTATCTGTATTTTGGTACTGAAGCTTGATTTGTACTTTTAACCAATCCCGAAGTACAACTGTTTTGTGATTCCGGATTCTAAATGAATCAAATTTCAATCAACAGTATGAAGGGAAACATCATTAGAAAGGTTGTTTTCGTCTTCTAGTTGAATTTATTCATTAACCTTACTCTAACAGCAACACAATAAAGTAATATAATCTACGTTTCTGAGTTCTTTATTATGCTTTGCTAAAACGTATAATTCGATACAACGTACAATTTTGAAAGCAAAATGTACGTTATATCGAAGTTACCCTGTAGGGGAAAAGCGGTTAAAATGAACACGCTAAGGAATATGCCCATTTACTGCGTCTACATACCGCTACAATTTCCGTCTTTCGAAGAATATTATACCTTAACTAATTGTTGTTCAAGATATCAAACGATTTTTGTTATAAAAAAATAAAAATAGTACATTTTTCATTAAAAGAAAAAAGGATGTAAGATCGATCATATTTTTATCGTGCGGTTCAAATGATCACATGGTGGTGGTAAAATGAACAATTACACATATCATACTAAATGGGACAGATTTATGCGTTGTTCCTTATAAAAATTTGTTTAAATCATTATTGAAATGAAATGTACATGTATGAATCAAGCTGAACTAATTCACTTAGAGTAGTAATTAGAATTTTCTCATACGTACGAAAACGTTGTAAGAAACACATATTGAGGTTTGGTTTTGATTGAGGTGACATATTTTCTCAGGGTCGAAGCCACAAAAGAAACTCCTTGAAAAACAACATGAGATGAGGAAGATCAGCTTTGGAAAACATGACATTGTTAGTCGTTATCCAGTGGTGGCTCATTTTGCCCCAAACAACAAAGTAATTTCGAATGCGAATTAATCACTGAAATCAAACAAAATATCTGTTTACCTCTTATTGAATATGTGAACAGTTGCCCAAACTGATGATTTGTCGAAGATATCAGGTCGAATAATTTAAATTTCACGGGAAATTTCTTAAATACGATGCGCGTGAAATTACATTACATTACATTACAATAACTACCTTGAGAGAAATTTCTGTTTTATTTATTATTTTTTACATTTGACAGTTTTATGTATAGCAGGGTATCTTAAATAGCTTCAAATGTTCTAAGAATAGAATAATGAAGAAGTATCAATTGATTTATAGTTAAATTATCGAAGTTTGAGCACTGGTTCATTTTACTAACCCTGTTCGTTTTAAACGCATTTTCCCTATGTGAAGTTTGTTGAATATCGGTCAAGGCGTTCCAGAGATATGGAGGAATATATTTCTATATAGGGGAAGAGGGGGTAAGACGAACATGTTAAGAAGAACATCAATAGCATCTTTGGAAACCCATGTTTCCCTAAACTTGAGTGCAGTTTCTTACAATTCAATACACTGTTTTTCTAAACAATCGGCCAAATGTTTTACAAAAAATTGTAAGGGGTTGTACCTAGGACACAACCGCATATTTTCGACGTAGAACTACGCAATTACATTATGCCATCCACTTGTTTACCACTTCGAATATTATTTTAGAATGCATCTAAATAATTGTAATGGATTAGGTTCTTCGTTACAAATAAATTTGATGAACGTCCTATTACGTTTGATATGATGCCCAAGACTACCAAAATATGTGAACGGAAGAATTGTCAAACGATCATTGTATTTTACATTATTCTCTGTAATTATTACACACCTCATGTTTACGTAGTTCTCGAACCGCGAAAGTTCATTCGCCTCTAGTATCTGAAATTACGATTTTCCCAGGCTTCTCAGTTTAAAAGCGAGCGACAAGCGAGTACAAAAGTACTCAACACCAAAAAATACCCCCAACTTGCATGTATTTGAGTGGATTTCCCAAGGCACATCAATTTGGAAGTCCGTGTTAGGGAAACACAGCTCAGTGGGAAAAAATACCCCCGACTTGCATGTTTTGACAAAGCGGATTCCCCCAGGCACATTGATTTTGAAGTCCGTGTTAGGGAAAGACAGCTCGGTGGGAAAAATACCCCCGACATGCATGTATAATTGCAAAGCGGATTTCCACTGGTACATCGATTTTGAATTTTTTTTTGAGGGAAACCGTAGATCGGGCCAATCAAAACTTGGGAGTTAGGGCGTTTAACCATAGACGCTTGACATTTCACAGTTATTCAATTGTTCATCTCATGAAAAATAACATTTTATTAATTGTTATAGACACGTAGGTATATTTTCTATTGATTGATGCCAACATCTTTCTGATCTGTTAAGAAACGTTCGAGTTATAAGCATTAGAAATACGAGAAGGGTTAGCACACAAACCGACAGAACAAATGTATGGGAAAAAAGGAAGTTCTTCCAGTTTTCATGAATTTAAACCTTTAGAGATTAGCGAATTGTAATGTATAGCATATCAAACAAATCTTAGGAAATTTTCGATTCGATTGGTATGCAAATCATGAGAATTCGTTCACAGTGAAAAGAGTTATTAAAGTTAACTTTATTTCATAAAAACGTGACCTGTTTTCTGATTTGGCACCCTTCCTGAAAGACGTAGTTCTACGTCAAAAGTGTTTTCAATGTTTTTGTATTGAAATTAAAACAGACCAAAAAATAGAACTATTTTTTATGCGAGTAATATGGAGGGGAAATGGACAGGGGTTAGTAATATAAGTCGCATGTGAGAGGAATAATTTTCTTCAACCAAGGTCAGAACTCATCACGAATGTCCGTTAAATGATTAAATGATTTCCATTTGGTTCCATTCAGCTTCTAGACAGTCCACCTTTGGCGATGTTATTTCCGATTATAGACGGAAGGCATTCCTTAGAAATAAAATAAACACACTTTTCACAGTCCATTTCACTCCCATTGGCAACTGTCCGTTTCCGTTCCCCACCAGTACAGTTATTAAAAAAAAAAAAAAAAATCCACTCACAAATGAATTTACTTTTCCGTACATACCTAATATCGCCTTTCTGTTAACTTACAAACCGAAATATAATCATCAGTGAATTGAATTTTGAAGTTAAACCAATCAAAATGCTTAACATCGAAGCCGCAAAAATTACATCCAAACGCGGAATCGTATATGATGGACCTGATCACGAACGTCACTTCACGGTGAAAACGAAATGATTTGTATGCAAGTTTATATGCACTTAATTTCCTTTTTACCGTGAAGTGACATTCGTGACCACGCCCAATTTTCGCCACGCCAAAACCATCCGGAATTGCATTGTCCGAAAGCGCTGAAGAGTTCTTCAAAGCTTCGAATTCACGTAGAAATAATTTATATGGCAGAGCAACGTTTGCCGGTTCAGCTAGTATTTTTATGAAATTAGAGTCTCATTCAAACTAAAAAAGTTAAGCCCTTTTAATAAGTTGGTTGTGAAATAAAGGGTGTGTCACATCAAATTGCATTACGGAAAAAACATTGCAGAAATTTAATTTTTAGGAATTATATCTTCAGCTTTCGCTTTAAAATCAGATAAGAGTGTATAGATCTAGTTGGCCATGCTTCACTGTCAATTTTTCGTAAATTTGGAAAAATGTCGTCGAACGAAAAAGAGCGTCGTGAATTAATCCTGTGCACTCATTTCGAGAATCCGGAGTTGTCACATCGGGACATCGGTAAGATGCTGGGAATCGTCCAATCCACGGTCAGCAGAGTACTAAAACGATACTTCGAGAACCTAACCATCGACCGGAAGGTGAAGAACGGCAAAAATGGATGCTCCGTCAGTGAAAAAGATCACAAGCGCGTAGTTAAGAAGTTTAGACGTGATCCGAGAAGTTCGGTCCGGGATGTCGCCAATAAGCTGAATTTGTCAAGTTCATTCGTCCAGCGGACCAAGCAGCGGGAGGGCCTGCGTACATACAAGGTTCAGAAGGCTCCTAACCGCGACGAAAGGCAAAACATGGTGGGCAAGACGCGAGCCCGGAAGCTGTACACCGAAATGCTGACGAAGCCGCATTGCCTGGTAATGGACGACGAAACCTACGTCAAAGCGGACTTTCGTCAGCTGCCGGGCCTGTTGTTCTTCTCCGCGGAGGACAAATTCAGCGTTCCGGAGCAGATTCGCAAGCAGAAACTATCCAAGTTTGCCAAAAAGTACATGGTGTGGCAAGCGATCTGCTCTTGCGGAAAGCGGAGCGCCCCCTTCGTGATGACCGGCACGGTAAACGGGCAGGTTAACTTAAGGAGTGCCTACAGAAGCGCTTACTACCACTATTGAAGCAGCACGAGGGCCCGACCATCTTCTGGCCGGATCTCGCTTCGTGCCACTATTCAAAGGACGTGTTGGAGTGGTACAAAGCCAACGGGGTCACCTTCGTGCCAAAGGAAATGAACCCGCCCAACGTGTCGGAGCTTCGCCCAATAGAGAAATATTGGGCGATTATGAAGCAGGCCCTCCGGAAGAACTCAAAAGTTGTCGAATCGGAGGCGGACTTCAAGAGAAAATGGATTTCTGTTAAAAAAAACTATAACCTGACGTTGTACAGAACCTTATGGACGGGGTAAAGAAGAAGGTACGAGCATACGGGCTTGGGCTCGAAGTATGAAAAATGGAAAATGCCAAAAGTTGTTTAATAGTTTGTATTTTACTGTCTAAAATTTTCAAAAGGATCGGTCTACTGGGCGAATTTCTACAGCGTTTTTTCCGTGATGCAATTTGATGTGACACACCCTTTATAAAAAAAATGTCATAGATGACAAGTTTCAACCGTATCAAAAAGATAAACATCTTGAAAAAGGGTAAAAATAACTTTATTGTCATTTATAACTGGTGAAATTTTTTTTTCGATTTTGTATATTTCCTCTAGGGACCAAAAATTTTCAGAACGCTCCAAATCGCTTCGCCGCAGCAATACTCTTCGAAATTGGTTAGTATTTGCTCAAAACTTGAAGAAAAACAGGGACCCGACCCGGAAACTCCGGGGAGTAAAAAGATGCCGACCAATAAAGTTCAAATTATGAGTTTTTATTCTTATTTTCTTTTTTTCTTATACTTTATCTTCTTATTTTCACTTATAAAGCCACTTAACCACAAGTTTTACGGAAAGTCTAATCAATAACGTTTATAAGAATATAATATACTCATAAGCTGTTCTGAGAATTCCATTCCATTCCATTTAGAATTCCATTTTGTTCGAATTAAACTTTTTTTTTTGCAATTTTTCTTCGTTATTTTATATCTCAGGTAATAATACCTGCTACCAGGGTTTTTAAAATAATACCTGCCAACTACAATTTTAAAAAATCATGAAGAATGAAAATAAAAATCAGGATAAATCAGGATAGCTTATATTGGGTTGTCCGAAAAGTTAATGTCGATTCTTGGGAAAACAAAAACATAATTTTCAATCAAAGCATTATAATTTAATGTTATATCCATAGTTCTGTTTCACAATCTTTCGCCATCTTTCACGCAGCTTAAATATTCTATCCTCCCAGAATATGTTTGCTTCCTCGTCGAAAACTGCTGCGAGCATGTATGAAACATGTTGCTTGGCAGTAGCTCTTAATACAGAATCCATTCCAAATCTCACCAAAAACAGCGTGTATCTTTCTTCGGGCGAAGAACCTGACCTTTGGATTGTTTATATTTTTTATATTGACTGTGGATTTGAAAATTTTCTCTTGAGTAATTTTACACTCTGAAACGTATTCCTACTTTAATAACTCTGGGAATACATCTACATACAAATTATCCTTAATAAAGCAATGTTGTTCCGCAAACTTAATCTCGTTGTAATTTCATAAATTAAATTCGTCAGACAATCTGGTTTCATGAAAATTTCTAGCACTGTATTGGAAAACCACGATACAACTGAGGGTAGAGATAAAGAGTTGAGTACAGCTTTGCGTCTAGAGAATTTAACTTAATGTAACATATATACAAGGGCGAACCGGAGAACTATCATTACAGAAAATTTTGACATGGAAACCAGCATATTTTTACGAATAATGTCAAGAGTACAAAAATCAGGATCATTTTAGAAAAATCAGGATAAATTGAGTGTTCGTCAGGATATCAGGGAGCATACTAAAAAGTCTGGAAAATCCTGAAAAATCAGGAAGGTTGGCATCTCTTTCTGCTACAGTCCTGAAATTTTGAACTTTCCTTAGTTAGAGTGTCTAGAGCAGGGGTTCTCAAACTATTTTGGGCAAGAGAACCCTTTTCCAGAATGAAGTGATACCTTAGACCCCTATAGCCAAACTTCTTCAATCATATGAAATACTTAACAATTGAAAAACTTTGCTGTTCACTAACCCTTTATAAAGCCGTGGAAACATGAGGAAGGACACATATTTACTTTGATAAAAAATAAACTATTGAAACAGTTGAAAAAGGGTGACAGTATAGTTGCCACTGTCCGTTAAACCCTAAAACACTGTCGCTGCCTTGTAATCGCCTTTGGTTATGCAAAAATTTAAACAATATTTCTAGTGCAGCGAATTTTTTTTTATATAGACTTACAAAGGAAAAATTGAAAATTTTAATTTTTCATCAAATACACCATTTATTTTATTGAAAAACTGCATGAAAATTGAAAAAACTCTCACGCAGAGATCACGTGTTCAATTCTCATTCCCGACATATTTCCAAAAATGGAAGTAAAAGTGACGAACCAGCCGAAATGTGTTGAAAGTCACTATATAATAGAGAAAAAAAAACTTCTGATAGCATTGGTTGAGCTTCTGCTTAACACGTTGAGCGACACGGTTTTAGAGCAACTCTATGGAAACTTTCAAACGTATTAGGCCCATCGTTTCTTATTGTAGTGGAAAGTATTTTTGTTCGAAAGGGAATGTTTATAAACTTGTATGCTTATATTAGTTACCTCTATTATCATCCATTATCAAATCATTATCAACTGAATACGGATATAGTCAGTCATATAATCAGCTGACTATCCTCAGTTGACTATGACTATGCAGAGCCCTGGTTACGCTACGCGCAGGTAAACTAAGCATTTTGTAAATTCTTTTTCAATCACTTTACATTGGTTCACTTCATTTAGCTTCGTAATCACCTCGTTATCTTTTTAATTAAATGAAAACATGGGTGTATTATCATTCAAGCTCCGATGAAGCTTCACAATATGCACAAAGAAAACTGCACAGTACAAAGCATCCTTTGGCATGGATTTCGATTTAGGATTACGTCTTTCATTTCTATACCGGCGTGTGAGTTAGAAGCTTCAGAAACAAACGTCGGAAGTGCAAGGTTTTGATCGTTAATAACTCTTTGCCGGCTAAACGAAGTGGTATGATAATCACTTATACTTCAAAGATGAGATTTTCAGAATTTGAGACCTAAGTGCAAGCTTGTTATACAGTAAAATATAAGGAGCATGTTTTGTCTTGTATATACATTATCTCGCACGAACTTGTTCACGCTTTTTTACTCTCCGGTTTTCCAATCTTTTACGAATGGATGAACATATGTCGATGAGCCTTGTTAGAGTTTTTAAAAGTACGACAATAATTTTAGGTTGAGGAAAAAGAAATCCTTTATTTTTCCAATAGATGGCTGTAGTGTTCGATATCCCGTATACCGTTCTGAATCAGATTTCGGACACTTTGTTCTAATATCTTGAAATGCTTAATGCACTGATGATATAATTATAAAATTAATATCACAATTGCGTCTTTGGAGTAATCCCTTGGTTTCACTATCGTTTCATTTGAGAACTACATTTGAATTATAACATAATCGGCAGAAATCTATCAAAACTACTCACTATCGTTTGTGTTTGACGTTTGCTTAGCGTGAGCACGTAGAATTTACCCGTTCATCAATATTTAAATTTCTCCCATGTTTCATCAGTTATCATCATCGTTAACAGTTTACTGTGATTGCTTGGTAAGTGTTTCGCAGTTGACTATAGAATATAATCAAGTGTAATGTAATTTCCGTATAAAAAATTACAAAATAATGTGTCCGAAATTTGAATTCAATCTGTCCGAAGTTTGATTTTTATTCGCTTCATTTAAAAAGCATTTTATTCGATGATTTTTTATGTTTTCAATGAAATATGTATCAAAGTAGAAAGCTTAAAACCATATTGAACTAATTTATTAAAAATATCAACCAAATAATACCTGTGCATAAAGTTTAGACCTGTTTTCTGCATCATATGACTTAAGCGTCCGAAATATGATTCAGAACGGTATTATCGATCAAACAATTTCAAGGTTATTCTCGTTGTCATGGTGACATTTGACAACCTTTTGCTGTTTTTCGTTAGTTCCATTTGCCTTTGCTGACCTTTTGCTGTTTTTCGTTAGTTCCATTCAAAGAACTAACCTTTTGCTGACCTTTTGCTGTTTTTCGTTAGTTCCATTCAGTTGTGAGTTGTAGGGTGCTAACAATGGAAGTCAACGAAGAGAAAATTCGGTGCATATTACAGTTTTTCTTGGATGAAGGTGAAAATGCAAGCCAAGCCGAAGATATTGTAAATGGTTTTTGTGCTGCCGATACTATAACAGCTAATTTCGTGCAATTTTGATTTTTTTTTTTTATCCAAAATATATATTTTATTAAGGCTCATATGGCGTCAGCCTAACGGGGCCGGGAGTTCAATATTTTGACAATGTTTGCTTAGACTATGTTAGTAATGGTGACCGGAATAAATCGCCACAGTAAACAACTGCAACAGAAACAACCGCTTAGAAAAAGTGTAGTAGGCTAGAAATATTTGGCGCGGGAAAAACATCATGTGCCTCACATTTCTATTATAAATTTATTCTCTTGTTCTCGTTTTTCGAAATTTATTCTGAGGACAATGTAATGGGGACGAAGTCCCCATTTGGCGAGGATAAGGAATCGAGGCGGCCCATGCCGCCAAGATGACGCAATCCGAGTCCACCGCCGACCCGCCGTCGGAAGCGGCGGTGTCTCGCACGCAAACCTGGGATCCACTGATTGCCCGGTTAGTTTGAAACATAGGATACGATCCTTTAGCAATGTCCGACCGAGCTCTAGCGAGCGTCGGACGGTATACGTCTGCCCGGGGCGTTACGTTTGCCTGGGGCGATACGTTTGCCCGGTTAATTCTTGTTTTGAAATACAATACCGCGCCACAATATTTATAGCCTACTACACATTTTATAAGCGGTGGTTTCTGTTGCAGTCGTTTTCTGTGGCGATTTATTCCGGGAACCGTTAGTAATATGTAACCGATTACTCGCGGTTGACTCGAGGTTAGTATTACAAGTGTTCTCATAATTGGTATGTCGCAGTCTTCGATGCTCTGTACGTGTGCCCGACACGGGATACTTCCTATTGGGATGCAGCTGACCATTAATCAGCAACGCCCCCCTAGTCTGTACCCCATATCTAGCGTGGTGCGTCTTTCTCGACTCGAGGAATCCAGGATAGAATGGTCACTAGCCGGCGCAATCATCAGCTCGTATAGAGTTGTCATGAGCGGTACAACCTTTGGCTCTTGTTGAATGATCAGTGGACTGCACAACCTTTGGCCCGTGTATCTGTAACGAGTGTGTGTATGTATTGCCACGACTAAGTAAAAGTTTATAGATCGAATAGGAGGGATACGAAACAGGGACACAACGAAGGAAACATCATTAAACGTTGACATTGGCGTTTCTGAGGAACAGGTATAGATGAAGCAGAAGATCAAGATCACGGCTACCTAAGATATCCCGGACGGGGATATCCGATTGTCTGCCTTGTGCTCTCAGTGCTCTAGAGAGCTGAGAGCGAGCAGCATGGAACCGGATACACGACCAGACAACATGCTCGATGTCGTGGTAGCCATCGCCACAATCACAAAGATTGTTTGCTGCGAGCCCAATGCGATAGAGATGCGCGTTTAGGTTGTAGTGATTGGACATAAGCCGAGATATCACACGAATGAAATCACGACCTACATTCAATCCCTTGAAACATGCACTCGTCGAGACCTTAGGGATAATCGTGTGTAACCAACGACCGAACTCATCACCACTCCACATGCGTTGCCAACTTACGAGCGTATACTGACGAGGAATGTGGAAAAATTCATTATAAGCAATTTGCCTTTCAAAAAGTGTGCCTTCTAAAGCGCCCACCTTAGCTAGCGAGTCCGCTTTCTCATTCCCCGGAATCGCGCAATGAGAGGGAACCCATGCTAAGGTAATCTTGAATAATTTTTCGACCAAAACACTCAATAGTTGTCTTATTCTTGTTAGGAAATAAGATGAGCATTTATCAACTTTCATTGAGCGGATTGCCTCTATTGAGCTGAGACTGTCTGAAAAAATAAAATAGTGGTCGATGGGCAATGTTCCAATGATCCCTAATGCGTAATATATCGCACCCAGTTCAGCGACATACACGGAACAAGGATCTTTGAGTTTGAAAGAGGCACTGGAATTTTCATTGAAGATGCCGAAGCCAGTGGACCCGTTTATGAATGAACCGTCAGTAAAGAAAATTTTATCAGATCCAACTTTCCCATATTCTGCCGAAAATATCGGCGGAATAGAATCGGAGCGTAGGTGATCTGGGATTCCATGGATTTTTTGTCGCATGGACAGATAAAAAATGACAGAGGAATTGCAGAAGTAAGGGAAGCAAACTTGGTTGGAGATGCCTGGTGAAGGGTGCACGTCGTGGGTAAGGTACTCATGGTATAAAGACATAAAACTTGACTGAGGAGTCAGTTGGAGTAGATTTTCGAAGTTATCAATCACCAATGGATTCATGATCTTGCAACGGATGAGAAATCTGTAGGATAATTCTGTGAACCGAAGAGTAAGCGGGGGTACTCCTGCCAAAACTTCGAGACTCATCGTATGTGTCGAATGCAAACACCCCATGGCTATACGCAAGCAACGATATTGTATCCTCTCCAGCTTGAGAATATGAATCCTGGCAGCTGATCGGAAGCAAAAACTGCCATATTCTAACACTGACAATATCGTTGTTTTGTACAACTGAATGAGGTCTACTGGATGGGCACCCCACCATGTTCCGGTTATTGTTTGGAGAAAATTGATTCTTTGCTGGCATTTCTGTTTCAAATACGCAATGTGTCTCCCCCAGGTACACTTAGAATCAAAATATACTCCAAGGTATTTGAAAAACATCGAGTGCCTGATCGCTTTACCGGATAGGTGAAGCTGGAATTGGGCGGGTTCGTGCTTCCTAGAAAAAACCACCATTTCAGTTTTCTCCGTAGAGAATTCGATACCCAGCTTGAGAGCCCACGTGAACAGGTTGTTCAGGGTATCTTGCAAAGATTTTTGCAGAACGGCGGGATTAGTACCCGTGATGGAAATAACTCCATCGTCTGCAAGTTGTCTCAACGTGCAATCTCTAGTTAGACAATCATCTATATCATTGACGTAAAAACTGTACAAGAGGGGGCTTAGGCAGGAGCCTTGTGGTAGTCCCATAAAACTGTAACGAGAAGATTTCGAGCTGCCATGAGAGAAAATCATGTGCTTTTCTGACAGTAAATTGTACAGGAAATTGTTAAGAATTGGTGAAAGTCCACGATTATGAAGCTTCTCTGAGAGAATTTCCATGGAAACTGAATCAAATGCCCCAATTTTGATTTTGTCGATTACGTTCAGGCATTTTTGACATTAAAGATGCACCTCGCATAGACATGCCTGTCGTCGAAATTGTCGATAAAATCGCAGAAAAAAAACGAAATTGACCGTAGCGCCCAGGAGCTGAAGATCGACCAGAAAACAGTTTTAAACAATATGCGTAGGTGCTGTACCACAACAATTGGCACAAAAAAAAAATAAGATGAATCGAATTTTTATCTGCGGAGCCTTGGTCAAACGGAATGAAATCGACCCATTTCTTAAAAGGATAGTGACTGGGGATGATAAATGGGTCACATACGACAATATTGTGCGAAAACGATCGTGGTCAAAACATGGTGAAGCAGCTCAAACGGTGACCAAACCAGGACTAATGGCCAGGAAGGTTTTACTGACTATTTGGTGTGACTTAAACAGAATCATTTTTTGAGTTACTTCCATATGGCCAAACACTAAATTTAGATCTCTACTATCAACAACTGGACTGTTTGAAGCTAGCGATCGGCCAGAAACGGCCAAAAATGCCAACAGTAGAAGTGCTTTGTTCCATCAGCACAACGCAAGGCCCCACATGTCTGTATTGACTCCCCAGAAAATCCGGGAGGTTGGTTGGGTAGTAATAAAATCTGGTAATCCCACCTGTAATTACCACCTTTTTCTCGCATTGTGAATTTTCTGAGTGATAAGAAATTGAAATCAAGAGAGGATTGTGAAAATCGATCACTTTAATTTTCGCCTATAAAAACCAAAACTTCTATGAGAGAGATATTATGAAATTACCTTTAAAATGGCAATAACATATACAACAAAACGGTGCATATTCGACTCAAATCAGACAATTCTAAATATCTCAAATAAAATTTTGAATTTTTCGCAAAAATAATGGATTAGGGGTCGATATCGACCACTTTGAGAAACCCTGGTCTAGAGTGTTAGAAAGTTCTCCGATTTTTGTCCGCCTGAAAAACTATAGTGCCGTCGCGACTGGGAATTGCAAAGTTAGTAATTGTTCTTTTCTTTTTTCTCTTTACAGGTACGATGATCGGAGATGCCTGATTGACGGAAATATTCGTAGATTTACGGGTTTGTTTTATCCTTACGGAAACACGGATTTGTAGGAAAAAAAACATACAAATTATTTTTTGCATCAAACAAAATGTGATCCCACGTCAAAAAATTTATGACGATGAAAACCCATTTCTGAGTGTATACTTGAACGATACTCAGTGTGCAATTTTCACTCGGAAACAATTTATGTTCGCGCACATGAATTGTTTTCTTTTTCTGAGATAACAAGCTTCGTTATTTTTACGCGCTTTTATCACACACACAAAAAATAAAACCGAATTGTCACCAGCGATTATTCATAATATACGTGTTCGAGCGTTCGAGCGTTGCAAAACACACTAGAAGAAGTATACACGGATCTGGTTGTTTACATCGGACTGCGAGAAGCTATAAATAAAGATTAAGGTCGCCAAGCACAGCAGTGGAATCGAGGTGTCCCTCTGTGCCTGTGCCACACAATCGGTTCCTACACCGCCTGCCACCGTTGTCGATGATGATGGTGCAGTGGCGAAAAAAAATATTATAAAAGCCATATCTCTCTGTCTCGGTGTGTGCAATAAATTTGCCTCGCGCGTCAAGTCAGAGTCAGTGAATTACCGTCCTCGTGATATTTATACCGATGTACAAAGTGTATCGATGAGCACTTTGTGAATGAATCGCTCGTGAATGATTTCGACGGGAGATAGTGAATGGGAAATACAAGTTGATTGCGGAATTTTTCCCCGAAGTTACAGAGTACAATTTCCCATACACAAATGAGATTATGTTATCGTCAGATTGAATTGATATGATAAAAAACCAGATCAGCTGTTAGCTTCAGAAAAATAAGACAAAATTTTGGGTTGCTTCTATCATGAAATAATCTAGAAAATACTATTTTGACCGTAGATAAGTTCTCGATGTTTTCCAACAGTTGTTGGAACTGTTCTGTGTTGAAGACTTTATCACTTTTTGAAGGACCCAATGTTATTTTTAAAATCGTAAGTTACATAAAAATTGTTTTACGAACTTATTCAGTAGACAAACATTAAAGGTTTTTCTATTGTTTCAAAGAAAAATTGATTCTCCTTAACCAATGCACAATGGTCCAGGAGATGTAAATAAGTGGAAATTAGCATTTAGAGCTCGACAGTTATTTTCTAGACAAAAACAGTCTTCGACAAAGTTGTTACATACGATAGAACGCTCATTTTTGTGTCATCAAAAATAGGGTGACAAAAATTGTCGATGAAATAAAAAATCTAACTTTCTTATCTTTATAGATAGAGGTAAACATAGTTCGACAATGTTGTAGTCCTAGTTATTTGAGACATCTTTGTAGAACAAAGTTATTTTTGCTCAAGAGATAACCGATATAGCGCCTTTTTTATATGTATAAAAAAGTATAAAAGTTAAAGCAAAAAAAAAACGTTTTATTCTTTTAATGAAATTTTTTCCAATAATTTTTTCTTTGATAATTTTTAATGAAAACCTAAGTAATTTCCTACATTTCATTCTCTGACCATCTTTTGTTATAGTTATAGTTTTTAAATTAGGATTTTTCGAAAAAACTCAAAATTTAAAAGAAACCTACAAAAAAAATATCAGTCCTGCAAAATTTTAGTCAAAGAATGGAATGTAGAAAATTATTTTGGTTTTCATAAAAAAAAAATATTTTTTTTATCCCATTTATTTATTAGGCTCATTAGCATTTAGCTGTAACAGAGCCGGGTTTAATCGTGTACATGTACATATGTTTATGTTTCTATGAATTGTGAATTACACAGTAGTTAGTAGTAGCCATTTAGGCGTTAAGTTAAATTATCGAAACATTTTTTAGAAAAAAATTTTATTGAAAAAAAATATTTTGAAAATTAAAATTCATTTTTCTCGGAAACATATACAAATTTCTGAAAGAAATAGATATAAATAGCCCTTAAAGTTTCCAAAAAGTTTTCCATACATCGGACGATGGGTACATTTGAAAGTGGAAAATGTTTTTCGAACAACTTTCTCATGTTTTTCTTTGAATAAATGTTATTAATGTTCAATTCGTAATATTGTTTTGCATAAATTATCGCATTTTAAATGCTCTGTTACTTTTCTCTATTTAGAAACATGTCAAGAATATGTCAAACGTGAGAATTTACACACAAAAATGTAACGAGCAATGCATTATTTTTTTCTGAAGTTTTCATACAAAAATGACATATATTCCAAAAACTATAAAAGATAGAAAGTTGATGTCTTCGACAAAAATTTATATTTCAACAAAATCTAAAACTTTGTAGAAAACACTATACAGGTCGGACTCGATTATCCGGAGTATTGATTTTTTTTTCCACTCCGGATAATTGAATTCTCCGGATAATCGAGTCAAAAGAAAAAAAAATTATTCGTTTTTTTGCATGTATTTTTAGTTTTTTGAATATAAAAGAGAATTTGATTTTTGATTCATCCCCTTAAAGTCAGAAAACACCTTTCTCACATGAAAAAAATTAATTTATCCAGATTCTCTCAGGAGGTGATAGGCGATCATATTTGATGAAAAAAATCCTTCTACGCATATGTTCGAATTTCAACAATGACAGAGTTATAGAACTTTTTTCTGTTTCGGACTCTGTTGCCTCAAACTGGCTCAACATTAAAAAGTACGCTACGGAAGACAACTCTGTTGCCTTCATTTGAAAGATGATAAAATTTAGTATAGGATATAGTAGTGGAACATCTAAATTACAGTATTTTAATAACATTTTGGAAGTGAAACACTTTAAAGTTAATATTTTTTTATGTGTTGTTATTACTTTTATCCTAAAAATTGTACTAATTGGATTGTTCAATTAAATTGAAGCTCTCGAACCGCTCTACAATTTGTTCTTTGACACCCAAATTCTATCTTTCTTAATTTGGCTGCAATATCGATATAAAGAATTCCTGGTAAAAAATCAAGCAAAATATCCAAAAATCACTATTTTTACCCCACTTTACATGTAATAGCCACTCAAATTTCACCTTAACGTTGAAAGGTTACATTTCTTCTTGAAATAAGTCATATTTGAAACATAAAAAAAAAATTTTTTTTTCCAAACTGTCTATAATCGAATCCAAAATTGTATATAATCGAATCACATATGATCGAGTCTGACCTGTATCAAATGAAAGGGATTGACTAGTAGAACACAGTTATTTATTAAAAATACAAATCCAAAATGGCCCCCACCACAAAGTGGCGCCAAATATATATATATTTTTTTCAAAACCAATATTTGTATTTTGATACTAAAGCTTGGTTTGTACTTTTAACCAATCCCGAAGTACAACTGTTTTGTGATTCCGGATTCTAAATGAATCAAATTTTAATCAACAGTACGAAGAGAGACATCATGAGAAAGGTTGGCTTCGTCTTCTAGTTGAATTTATCCATCATTAACCTTACTCAAACAGCAACACAATAAAGTAATATAAGCTACGTTTCTGAGTTCTTTATTATGTTTCGATATAACGTACAATTCGATACAACGTACAATTTTGAAAGTAAAATGTACGTTATATCGAAGTTACCCTGTATTGTTATCAAATAAAATTATTTGACTAATAGAATACAGTAAATTATTAAAATATTCCGAAGAAAGTTAAGTAAGAAATAAAAATTTGAAAAAAGTTGAATGGTTTTATTGTAGAGATACCATTGTAGGATGCTAATGGTACAGATAATTTACTAAAAACTAGAAAACAAAATAAATAAAACAGCTTTTGAGGTTATACGGATTAATGTACTATAAGCTAGAAAATAATTAGACAAGTAACAGTTAGTAGTTATCACATCCGTTCCTTCATTCATGTTTGTGTTGTTGATAATGTAGTGTATTCTCCAAGTCAAGCCATTCAGCCATTTTTTAGCGGCGACCAAATTTAATTGTTCAAGATCATGGAATACGCAGTTTTATAATGGCAATCGAATTAATGGTATGTTCCAAATTTCAGATCAATCAGTGATCAGGAACGGAGTTGGCATGAAATTCGTCGTATGCGGAAAGCTTGTTTGTCTTTTGTTTCACACGCTCTTATTAATCTTATAATGCTGTACCATGTATATTATACAAATGCTTCCCAGTATTTGAGAGTCACGGCATTTTCTGTTATGTTATGTCTCATTTAATGTAATAAATCGGTATGACAAAACATGAGCTAAAAACCAAATTTGGGTGTAGTTGTTATAGGTTCAATAATAGAATAACAACCCGGGAGTATTCGGAAAGCAATCGGAACAGGTTCGCATATGGCCTATGAAGACCTAGACACTAGATATGACCACCAAATGGGCTTGTTTTAAAATCAAAATTAATTAGAGGTGTCACATGATGGGCATAGTACGGTTCTAAGTACTGCCTTAATCATGCCCATTATATTATCGGAACATGTTCCAGCCATATTCCGGAACCAGATAACCAATTCCAGCCATTTATATTGGCAACATAAAGGACCATATTATCTTTCTTTTGTTGAGCTTAAATGGGTTGAACGAAGGACGAGAAAACTAAAAAAACAGGATTTAAGAAAAACCGTTCGTTTTTGGCACATGTGCCAAAATCGAACGGGGATGTGTATAATCTTTATCCGGATACAATACACGAATTTTGAATCTGAATCTAGTAATCAACTATGCAACATTCAAACTATATTTAAGAGTTTGCAATCCTAAAGCCAATGTTGAATAAGAATCATCATCAGATAATCAATCATCATTAGAATCATAAGGCTCTATAAGTCTAAATAAAGTGTATCAAGTACGTACGTTTTCAAAATATTTTTTCCGAATAGTTTTCTTATTTCATTCCCAGGGGATATTATTGATAACAACTTCACCTTTTTGCAAGATCCATATGGAAGAAAGGTCAGTTTTATCCGGTTGGAGCTTGAATATAATTACAAACTGAGGAATCCCAAGAAAACGAGTTTTATAGAATCGGATGGTATAGTTTGAGAACTACAAAAAAAACTATAATCTCATAGACTTGATGTCAAATCGAATTCTGAACTCATAGCTGAAACGTAGTAGAACACAAAAAAAAATCACATTTTCCAGAAAATAGTCTTGAAAAATCGAGTATGCAAAAATGTCTCCTACATAACTACTACAGTCAACTCTCCCCAACTCGATATCCAAAGGGACCATCGAGTTAGGGAGGTATCGAGATACAGAACATTTTTTCCTAATTTTTTTTATGTCTCAAATTGTCATATATTAGGGTAAGTGTCCCAATTATGGTATGAATTTGAATTTTTGATTCATTCCCTTAAAGTGAAAAAACACCTTTCTCATATAAAAAAAATATTTTTTCCAGAATCTTTCAGGAGGTGATAGACGGTTATATTTCACGAAAAAAAATCCTTTTACGCATATGTTAGAATTTCAACGATGACAGACTTATAGAACTTTTTCTTTGTTTCGGATTCTGTTGGCTCAAACTGACTCTACATTGAAAAGTATGCTACGTAATCCGATTTTGTTGCTTTCATTTGAAAGATGAGAAAATTCAGTACAGGATATAGTAGTGGAACATCTAAATTAGTGGATTAAACATTTTTGAAGTGGAAAATTTAAAAGTTTTTTTTTTAATTGTAATTATTAATTTTATCCTAAAAATTCATACTAAACTTGATTGTTTCTATCAATTAAATTAAAGCTCTCTAACCTCTCTACAATTTGTTCTTTGACGCCCAACTTCTATCTCTCTTAATTTCGCTGCAATATCGATATAAACAATTCCTGATGAAGTTTCAATCAAAATCTTCAAAAATCGCGATTTTTAATCCACTGTACTTATAAAAGCCACTTAAATTTCACCTTAATGCTGAAAGGTTATTTTTTTTCTTGAAGTTATTCATATTTGAATTATAAAAAAAAACTTTTTTTTTTCAAACTGTATACAATCGAGTCCTAAATTTTACATAATCGAATCATATAAAATCGAGTTTGTATATAATCGAGTCCGACTTGCACGAGGCACTAGGTTTACAAAGAAAATATTGATTAAGTATGTTACTCAAACTGAATTGTAACGATCACGCAGGAACTGTTCAATCACAAAGAAATGTTCGAATAGTTTCACAGGAACATTTTCAGTTGATTTCAATATTCCGGACATATTCTTCAGGTTTGATTAAACGTTCGAATTAACATCTCAATAGAACTACTATCTTCAGCGTTTTTCTCAGGTTTTTCAACACTTTCCAGTATATCGGTATCTGGCATCAGATCACAGCAAATCACGTTTTGGTCCTTTTTGCACTAATTATTAAAAGACATTGAGCAATCGAACGGTATTGTACCGTCGACATCAGCAAGCTCACGACGCATTAATTATGCCAGCGGAATATCACTCCCGTCCATGTTGGTTGTGCTTTGAAGTTAGGTATTCCCAGTTTCTGGACAAATTCTCAAGCCATATCCCGAAGAATAGAAGAGAGGTAAATTATTCTGTCTAGCTTGACAAGATAAAAATTCATTGACCGCTCCAGCTTCTCGATTCTGACCAACCTTATATGCTTTTGGTCTAGATACAATTTTCCATTCCGATTCCATTTTTACTTTAGCTTGAGTAGTGTTGATACCGCACTTTGTGCAATACTGAAATTATTTGCAGCTTCAGACCCCTTCCGTCCATATTTTTCGACCTGCTCGATGATGCTCAAACCTTGCGCAATGGTTAGCGTTTTGATTGTTCGCTTGAAAGGTTTCTCGTGGTTTTCCATACTTGAAAAGAAATTGTTTGATAACACGAACACTCCGTCTTCACTTTCAAGGGCAATTGAAATCTGAGGTAATAACGCACAAAAACATGTACGCGAAAATCAATCGAGTTAGGGAGGTGAAAATCCATGGAAAAATGAATCAAAACACATCGAGTAAGAGAGGCATCGAGTTAGGGAGGTATCGTGTTATGGAGAGAAGAATGCTTGTAAAATCGAAGGTGCCATGAAATCCATCGAGTTAGGGAAAATATCGAGATACAGAACATCGAGTTAGGGAGAGTTGACTGTATCTACACATTCTAAAATAGTTTGAATGAACTCTGGGAGGGGGCTGCCAACTCTAAGGTGAGTTGGCGCGCAATTCGTCATAGATACAAAATGCGTTCCGTATGTGTATCGGGTTGGTTTCAGCTACTAGAAACCACTTGAAGGTAAACCAACTGAAAAGGGCAACGTGAACGCACTCTCGTCACTGTCAATATTAATTGCCTCGAGCAGCGTCTTTCTCAATGGTTTGTCCAAAATGCGAATGGTCACAAAATGCATCTCACTAAAACAGATTCACCCTACTCATTCACCCACACGACCCACTCATCCCTCTCGTTTCGTCCAAACTACCTTAGGAGGAACGTTCGAAAGTTTACTCGACCCAAATAAACCATCGGCGGCGGCACGAGCTGATGTGGTTTTGCGTCAGTTGTGTGTAATACAAGTTCAACTGTTTGTTTCGGTTCGTTGTGTGTTGGTGGCGGAGTGGGTGTTCTATTAGTGTTGATCTCTCAGATCCGGTGCGGGGGACCGGAATTGAGACCGGATGAATGCTTGCCGACGACGACGACGAAAGTGATGCAGATGTGGATGTCGTTGGGTTCTTTTTTTTCTCTCTCTCTCTGTTTTGTTTTTGTGCTTCCTCCGCCACCTGATCGAGCGAGAATGTTGGCTGGCTTGGCTGGCAGGCCGCTCACACAATTGTGTGGGTGCGATTTTAATTCAATGAATTGGAGAGACCGACTGATGATGGGGTTCTATTTGCGAGCCGGAATTGAGTCGTCGTCGTTGGAAAAGGGCAAACAGGTGTTAACTCAAATGGATGACCCATAGAGAGAGTGATTTTTCATGCTACCAGCATATTCACGTCACTTTTGAAACCGTTCGAGTGGTTTTTTGTGATTTTGACGAGACACAGGATTTATCAACTGCGAATACAAATTTAATTCGCCTTGGGACAAAACGACGATACACAAGACGTGGACATGGGTAGGACAACCTACACAACCGACCGATCGCCTTAAGAGAATACGAGAAAAGCGTTGGCTTGTTGTGATACGTGATACGGAAAGGCTCTCGCCGTTATATTTTCCTTCCATCCCAAGTCTTTGCTCACTCGCCCATGCATTTCTAGGTATTATCCGCCCATCACAAGTAAAGCTCTAGGAAATTTTATTTTTCGTTCTATGAAACCCAATTAGTATTCTAAACAGGCAACTTGGTCCTTAGTCGTCTAATCGTGCCTGTTACAGCGTGATGATGGTGGGCGGTGGGAAGTTGGATATGATGAGAAGCCATAACCTACCGCAAGGTCGACAGCGGGCGGTCTGTGTTACCCCGAGCCCCGGCGAACGGAATATTCCGCACATCTGCTCGCGCTGGCAGTGTAAAGATTAAGGTTGTCCTTGGGGCAGAAGCGGAACGATTTGTTTCCCCAACGGTGAAAATGAAAACCGTGTTTTTAATAACTTATTGACGGAATTCCTGCAGGTAGAAAAATGAAAAACATAAATATGAGACTGTTATGCAACAATTTTCATCTCGGTTTTTATCAGTTGAAGAATTCGTGGAACTGTTTACGTAACTATTTTATAATTTTTATCTTTATATCTCAGTATATTCCAAGATCATATATGTTATTTTTTCTCGAAACATGTAATGGCATATGTTTTGGATTCAGTTAAAAAGCATCAACTGATTCTGCTAAACATTACTAATAATTAGAAATATTGTCTAACACTGAGCGCAATAATTATCCCAATGTTGGCGCCACATTGAATCAATATGCCATCTTTTGAAGCGATCCACTAATCCATTCAATTTGGCAATTCTTAGTAAGATCCGATGTGCTGGCCAGACAACCCGCATGCTGTTGATCGAACTCGACGGCTCTTTTCAAGAACTTCAAGTATATTCGAATATGTGAAGAATGGAAGACGTAAAAATAAGGTTTAAAACAATAATCAATTTAGAGAATAGTAAAAATATTACTTTACTGAAAGTTTTCTGTGATATATTTCCGTCATAATAATCTTCTTTACTTTTTTTATTTATAAATATTATCTTTTCAATGTTCTCTGATGAAAGTCTATTACATCTTTCACTGCGAACTTGTCCTGCTTTCAGAAAAACTCGCTCACATGGTACTGTCGCCGGAATACATAATACATATTGAAAAAAAATATTGAAGAGCTGCCGAGAGATAGATTTCCTTTCATTCCTCTAAAGTAAAGGGTCGCTTATTCTCAGCAAATATGGTTCCGCTGAATAGTTATCTACAATAGATATTGCAGCAGCTTTTGGATCATGTGAGGATCGAAGATTGCCAACCAATGCATCAAACTCCTCCCATTCATCACTAACGAATTGTGGTGGTTTCGTTGGCGTGTATTCTATGGATGTCATTTTTAGCGTCCTTATCAACGACCAAAACCGAGGTTCTAGCAGTATTGGTTAGGCTACCAATTCGTCTAACTTAAGATTTATAAATCACTTTACCAGTTCCAAAATGAATTCATTACAGATCTTTTTTCTAATCACTAACACTGATTTCTCTTGATCCATGTAATGTTGATCATGTCGAATTATCAGTCAGGAGAGCAGTTTTCGATAACGACACAGTTTTCTCACCGTTTTATATCCCAAACATTTTTTGAATGTTTCGAATAGCGTTTTCATGATCAACTATATTATATTAGTCAAATCATGCCATTTTGTAACGGTCTCCATTTTGGATTTATATTCTTCATAAATATCTGTGTTCTACTAGTCAAGCCCTTTCATTTGATACCCATATTGATGGGGTTTTAAAGAAATTTGTTGTCTGGCATTTTGTAACGGCCGTCATCTTGGATTTCCATCTTTATATATAAAAGTGAGTTTTTCCCACGTACGTATAACTCATTGTCACGGGAGAACGGCTGATCAGATCTACGTCGTCCATATATTTTATGAGTTTGTCTTCATCCAAATTAGAATGATAGAGTACTTTGGAAAATATTTGAGATGATTTTTTTATTTCAATGGTTACCTTCAAATCCGTTTGCGAGTTATTGAAACAAGTTTTTGGGTCGATAAGTAACAAACATATAATCTTTCGAGTGAAGTGATTATCATACCACTTTGTTGAGCCTGCAAAGAGATTTTAACACTCAAAATACTGCACTCCAAATGTAACGCTATCATTTTCGAATATTTGAACACACATCCCAGTACAGAAATGGAAGACGTAGTCCCACATCAAAAATATTCTTTATATAGGTCGAACATCGCTATTTTTTTGAAACGGTTTTATTTAGCTTGCCCTGTAATTTCAGGGACGTATGACCATTGGGTTAAAGTCCCTTAAAACCAAAAACTGAACTTGCCCTGTAATTTGTATGCCTGTATGTTTGTATGTTTGTCTGTAGCGATTTACCACATTAATAGAAATTTGATCCCCTTCCTGTTGACCGATTAATCTGAAATTTGGATCACACCTTTGTATCTGCAATCATTATAAAACAGCGTATTTCATGATTTTAAAAATCCAAGATGGCGGCAGCTTCAAAATGGCGCATTACATATTTTCTTAAAACTCCATCAATATGAGTTTTTCCAAAACCCCATCAGTATGGATATCAAATGAAAGGGATTGACTAATAGAACACAGTTATTTCGAAAAAAAATTTGGGGCGGCCATTGTGGATTTGCACACAATGGCCGATCACATAATTTCTCAAAACCTCATCAATATGGGTATGGGATGAAAGGCATTGACTAGTAGAACACAATTATTAATGAAACATGCAAATTCAAAATGGCCGCCGTCACAAAATGGCAGATTACATATTTTCTCAAACCCCCATCAATATGGGTATCAAATAAAAGGACTTGACTAGTAGAAGACAGTTATACATGAGGAATGCAAATCCAAAATGTCCGCCGTCACAAAATGGCGGATTACATATTTTCTCAAAACCCCATCAATGTGGGTAACAAATGAAAAGGATTGACTAGTAGAACACAGTTATTTTTGAAAAATGCAAATCCAAAATGGCCGCCACAACAAAATGGCGAAATACAGCCAACTCTCCCTTACTCGATGTTCTGTATCTCGATATTCTCCCTAGGTCGATGGATTTCATGGCACCTTTGATTGATTTTACAAGCACTCTTCTCTCTATAACTCGATACCTCCCTAACTCGATCGTACCTTGGATATCGAGTTAGGGAGAGTTGACTGTATATAGTTTTTCTCAAAACTCAATCAATATTGGTACCAAATGAAAGGGCTAGACTAGGGCTCATGAGGAATGCAAATCCAAAATGGCCGCCACAACAAAATGACGATATATATATTTTTTTCGAAACCTTCATTAATATGGATTTCGAATGGAAAGCCTTGACTAGTAGAACACAGTTGTTCTTGAAAAATGCAAATCCAAGATGACCGCTTTTACAAAATAGCCATTTACTTTTTTCAAACAGTTTCATTCAACTTGACCTGTTTGTGTGTATGTAGGGTTGTCCCACATTATTAAAAATCTTGGGTTGCTGGCACAAAATGGTTTTTTTGCAATCTCATCATTATCGGTATGAAATAAAATGATTTGACTAATAGAAGACAATACATCATGAAAAATATAGGCAAAAATCAAACATTTTCAAAAATTGTGGAACGTTTTTATTGTAGAAAAATATACTAATAATACATATAATGTACTAAAAACTAGAAAATAAAAAAGTTAAAAAAAACTTTTTAAGTTAAATGGTTTCATTGTGACAAAACATAATAATAATACAGATAATGTACTCAAAGCTAGCAAATAATTAGGCAAGTAGCAGTTTGTAGTTATCACACCCCTTCCTTTAATCTAGGACATGTTTTGTCACAATGAAACCGTTTAACTTAAAAAGTTTTTTTTTACTTTTTTTATTTTCTCTTCCATTACTGTCACCAGCTGTTTTACATTTCCGCGTTTTTTTTTCACAATACACATTTTTAAAGCAAATGCTCATCAGATCGCAATCCGCAATCCGTGGAAATCCATTGCAATCGCATTATTTTGAATCGATTTTTTGTTGTTGCTTCCAATCCATCGCTGCCGCTTCTGCGAAAAGTACACTGCTGGCAGCAGCAGCGGCAGCATCATCATATTATTTGCCAATTTACTGAGTGTAACAAATTTAGTTCAAATACAAATAAGGTATGTAAGTTGTTTATCCTCATTGAGCATGAATGCGTACGGGCGTGCTGGTGTTTGAATCTGTGTTGGGGCGTGTGATAATAGACAAACCTTAATCCTCCTCATCCTCCCCCTCAAATGTTCGGGCGCCGTGAGAGTGAAAAGGGTGATTGTTCGAGGGAAAACAGGCCTATTTCGGTTTGCCTACCTGTGGACCCGATCTGGCATATAATGAGGGTACCAGAGACAGAGAGATGAACCCCGGATAATTCCCGGTAATCAAATAAACGATACACCATCGCATCCAAACCCAACAATATCGAATTGGCAGTGCAGAGATAGAGAAACAGGCACGACAGTGTCATCTGGAATCGAACAACTATTAGGAGGGGCATTTTTATTTGCGGAGTGTGCCTTCAAACTAGATGAAATGACCACTGTGTACAGTTGACAAATTACTTCGGGATCGGTTGGCTTTTATGTGTGGGAGTTCTAGCGATGAATCATGCCAGGTAATCAGACTTGTGTAATTTATTAACCAATATAATAAGATGAATGCGAATTTCATTCGCTGTGATTCGCCTGAGGATACAAAGCCATCGATGCAAACAACAACTTCTCCCAAACACCGCTGGGTAATTATTTAAGTCAAGCGAATAATGATTGCCTCAATCGTCAAGCTTTGCCGAGCAAATTAGCACGACTTGGTTAATTATTCTTTCCCAAGTCGTGCGTTCAACCGTGACTTATTTGTTCGCTTCGAAGAAGACTCGGCGTTACAATAGCTGCGCTCGGCTCGCGATAAACTTTGTGGTGGCTCCTCTCCTCCAGGGGGTAAAACAGTGAGAGTTTTCCACCGGAGCCAAATTAATTAATTTATTGACAGCTGTGTATCGCTTCCGACCTCCCACGCACCCACTGGTCATCCAATATCCCCTGCGAAACCAAACTCATCTTCTCTAATGTACAATCGCTCATATTTCATTTGTGAATCAACGGCGTCTGCGGCGGCGGCACCAACGGCCCAATCGACGAAACCTGATATCCATCCCGTTTCGTAGCAGCAGCAGCGCGCTTGTTGGTATCTATCGCCTCCGGACATGTTTACTTTCCGCCGAAGCTATGGGCAGACTAATCAACACAATCGAACGTCGAAGGGCGTGAAAGGACTGAAAGTACTTCGAGGAAATTCAATCAATCCAAGGCCGCCGTGAACATATGTGAACAAACGCTTGAAGCGAAGCGTATCGCTCTTCAAACATTGATTTTGCATGATTTCCCGCTATTCAATGTTAAGAACACACACCTCTTAGGCGGCATTCTTACAACAAGAGGAGCTTCTATTGTTGAAATGCTTTTTTTTTCTTTGAACTTTTTTTGCGCTATCAATAGCAATTGTAAACTTCGGTTTGGCAATCAAACATGCAGGCACGTGGTGTTTCCCGTCAACCTTGAATGTGGAGAGCCAGGAGCACTTCAGCACTTTGAAAATGGTGAAAATTTTCCATCAATTTATTTGAGCTATGGCTTTGTTTTCGCCTGAGGAAGGCTGAGAAGGCATTTATAAGGGAAAAAATTGTTCAAATAATTTCAGTGAAGATATTTCGCATCATTTCGGCGTATGACTACGTCTTTCAGTAAAGGTGCCAAATCAGAAAACGGGTAACGTTTTTATGAAGTAAAATCAACGTTGATAACTATTTTCACTATGAACGAATGTTGATGATTTGCACACCACGCGTTCATTCTACGGTCAATGCGAGAGGAGAGAGGAAATTTTGCGATTTAGGCCCGCCGTTCTTCAACAGGTCGCAGCGATATTTGCATCAATCGATAAGAAATATTTTTACGAGCTTATCTATATAAATATAAATGGAAGTCTAAATGTGTTGCTAAACGCAAAACACGAAGACGAAATGGTCCGTTTTTTCAAGATTTTTTTCTCAAAAAAAAATTTTTTTTTTTTGGTGAACAGTTATAGAAAAAGTCAATAACAGGTAAAAACGGATTTATGGTGACCCATGGATGCTAGAGTTTTCAGTTTTCAACTTGTTTTTGTAGTCAAATACAATATTTTTCACTTCAGTGAGCAACGACAGTTCTTAAACAATAGCCATCTGCCAAAAATCTCTTGATCGATCGGTGAGCTACAGTGGTAGACATTTGTTTAGCCGCACCCTATTTTTCCTCAATATTTTTAAAAATAAGTCAATTCTTTGTACAGTTTTGCTCATGAAAGACGATTATTGTTTATTTTAATCGAATTCATTCTAAAAAAAGTATAAATTCACTTCTTGTTTTCTAAGTAATTCAAATATGTGGAATCAGGATGGACATTCGTTTAGCCGCATCCTAAAATTTCAATAAAAGAAAATTTTGTGCGGCAAATTTCGAGTCCAATAATGTTTTGTGCGGCAAATTTCGAGTAGCTAATATTTAGTATGTCCACCTTCATTTCGGATCACTTTCAAAACTCGATTTGGCATCGAGTCAGACAGCTTTTATAGTGTTGCCATATTGATTATAGCCCAACATTCCTGAATTACTGCCTTGAGACTGGAAACGTTGTCAAATTGTCATCCGTTTGCATAGACCAGGGGTTCTCAAACTGTTTTGAGCAAGAGACCCATTTTCCAGATTGAAGTGATACCATAGACCCCCATAGCAAATTTTCTTTAAAAATCTCTATGTTTTTTCTTATTTATACATAATACTTACCAATTTGAAAACTTTGCGGTTGATGAAATCAGAAAACATGGCCTTATTTCCTCATTAAAATTCTACAAAATAAATATATTATAATTAATTTTTGAAACTAACTTTAAAATCGCAAAGTATTGATAAAAATATGTTCCGGAAAAACTTAATCCTACATTACAAAACTATGGGTGGGTTATACCTAAAATACAACCGCAAGATTGACACAGGACTACCGTTGACTTAGTTATCATTTGAGTGTATTGAATAAATTATTGATTAAACCAGTGATTGAATGAAACAATTTCCGAATTCAGATGCGAACAAATCCTAATTTTGGTCAATTCATGCATTGTGAAAAGATTACTTTCTTCGTTGCAAGTCGTATGGCATGATGCCATGTTCATTTCAATCATTTCTCGTGGACTTCCAAAATATGTGAATGGTGCTCCCTTGGCCGAGTGGTTAGCGTCATAACTAACATGCCGGGTGTTCGGGTTCGATTCCCGTTCTGGTCGGGGGAATTTTTCGTCAAAAAAATTTCCTCCGACTTGCACTGTGTTCACGCGTATTCTAGAGCTTGCCACTCAGAATGCATTCAAGGCGTGTTATTTGGCATAGAAATCTCAACTAAGTACTAATAAAAATGACGCAAGTAATACTACGTTGAGACGGCGAAGTTCCTCTAGGAACGTTAGTGCCATTGAAGAAGAAGAAGAAGAAGTGAATGAAAGAACGGTTAAACGATCAATGTATTTTACATTTCCCTCTGAATTTATAGCATCTCCCAAGAGTACGTACTTCTCGAACCGCAAATTTGCTTGATTTGTTGAACTTCAAGCAGTCAATTTTGATTTTGACATGTAAGTTGAACGCATACTGTTCAATCGAAGTTAGCTACGTTATCACAGCAAGATATGTTATCAGAATTTTGTCAAACGGTATAGGTAAAAGTTCAGTTAGCTGAAGACATCAAGGGATATCTTCCAAAGCAGTCTTGAATAATAGAGCCTAACCATTGTGTTCATACCGATTTTGAAGTCTGCCCATATTCCCGAGTGTAAAAATTCATGCGGGTACAAACGTACCCGCACCTTGCATATGTTTGCAATGCCGATTTCTCCAGATTCCTTGGTTTTGAAGTCTGTGTTGGGGAACTCATTCCGGTCTGCAGAAACGCATGCGAGTACAGAAGTAGAGAGAGAGATAGAGAGAGAGAGATAGAGAGAGAGAGAGATAGAGAGAGAGAGATAGAGAGAGAGATAGAGAGAGAGAGATAGAGAGAGAGATAGAGAGAGAGATAGAGAGAGAGAGATAGAGAGAGAGAGATAGAGAGAGAGAGAGATAGAGAGAGATAGAGAGAGAGAGAAAGAGAGATAGAGAGAGAGGATCTGTTGGTCTGTAATAACATCTCGTCATTTAAAAAAAAGTACGTACCAAAGATTTTGTAGTTTTAGGTATGCTCACGAGTCTACTCATTGATAAACTTGGATATAGTTACTGTTGTATAGAAAATTTACATTAGGCATCAAACAGCGTAGAAACGAAACCAAGAAATCCGAAGATTCATAATTTTCGGTGACAAGTATCCTGAAGTAATACGCTAAGCGCGTAGGTAACTAAATATCTTTTGAATTATTTTTCAATCACTTCTTTTACGTTCACTTTCAGTGTGTAATCACATTGTAATCTCTTGAATTAAATTAGTCGATGAGTGCATTATCATTCAGGGTGGCAACTCAACCAGGAAAACCAGGAATTAGGCAAGAATTTTTTTCACCAGGAAAAACCAGGAAATAACCAGGAATTTTCATTAAAAACCAGGAAAAATCAGATGGATTAATTATTATTTAAATGTAGTGCAGTTGTAGTGTGATAAATCCGATCCCAAGAAACTCTAGCGCTAAGCTTTTCCTACATATGTTTCCGGACAGTGGAATGGCACCAAAGGTGCAGCTCAGCAGAACTAAAATGAGCTACCTGATCACATACGGTTTTGCGCCATACTTTTTGAATGGCACCCTTCGTATACTCGAAAATTGCAAGGATATCGTTATCGGATTCCTCGAAACGTTAAATAAGACTTCTCAAAAGCAACAGATGGATGTTAACGTCCGTTACTGGAATGTAACGAACGGTGGAATCCAGGTACATTGGCTCAGCTTTTCTAAGCTCAACGCGCGCACAGGACTTGTTCTACAGATTGAAGAAATATCTTTAAGCTAAACCTAGTTTGAAGTAAGTCAACTCAGCATTGACGGTCCCCATGTTAATTGGAGAGTAGTGAAGCAGTTGAATGAAGAACTACGAACTCACGAATATAGGTAGTTGCGGTTTGCATGTTTTCATAATTCATTCAAAGAAGGAATGAAAAAGATTGTTTGAAAAATCTATGAATTCCTCCAGTGCTTGTACAGCCTGTTTGAGAACGTTCCGTTAAGATGTGCGGAGTATTCTTGAACTATTGGATCGGCAATGTCCCCCCTGAAGTTTTGCGGAGTAAGATGGATCGAAAATCAATCGGTGGCATAAATAGCCCTGGACATGCTGCCGTACTTTAAAACCTGCGTAGCTGCAGTCTAAGCCCAAAGGAACATAGGTACAAAGATACAAATCCAGATTCCGTAGGAGCTTTGCTGCTATTTTCACAGCCTTTTTCACCTTTAGAGTAGTTGCAGAGGCTGTTGAGGATGATTCGTTTCTGTCTATAGCTAAAATTGAATTAGGATTCGCTGTAAAAGTTGCAATCAATAGTGTTGTGGAAAAAAAATTAAATTTCTGAGAAAAATATCTTGATTTTTGACAGAACTATACTGCCGTTCTACGCATAGTTGTCCCATGTTCCAAAAACAGCAACTGAGAAAAACGCATTCAAAGTTTCCTAGCATATTTGTCTAACAGAAGCTTTAAGCATTTCGGTTGAAGGGTTACACTGGGTTTTTTATATGCAGAGAACTATTGTTTAATGAAATGTGAAAAGATCCCTTCATTTGAATCAATCATTCTTGGTTACAGGCTTGAAAAATCATGGTGGGACAGTTATGTCTAGAATATCAAAATGGGACAATTGAACTTGATAATGTTTTTTGAAATACTGGGAACAAACAATAAGTTTTTTTTTGTATTTTTCCGAAAGATTATGCATGAAACATCGTTTTATGAAGAAGGGAATGATCTGCAATACTTTGCAGAATATAAAGCTCGCTGTTACAGGGCATATGCTAACAAGTTGTACAAGTGTTCTGTTAATTTTTTTTTATTTGTTTGAGAATTAGTTCGTTCTTCCAAACCAGAAATGAGTGCATTGGTCCTGCTGAAAACGTGGCATAAAATTCTTATACTTGAACCGATTTATTTAATATGAATCTACAAAAAATACATGGTGGGACAGTCATGAATAGAATATCAACATGGGACAACTGAGCTTGATGTTGTTTTTTAAAAGCTGGGAACAAACAATAAGTTTTTTTGTGTTTTTCCGGAAGATTAGGCATAAAAACATCGTTTTATGAAGTAAAATGAAAATTGTCAAAAAGTAACATTGGACCACTATGCGTAGAACGGCAGTATAAAGAGTACTACATTTAATTTATTCGAAAAATGAGGGAACGATTACCTTTGTCGTATCCATGACAAAGACACGACACAATATATTTCTTGTATATTTATTTATCGCTGGATACAAGAAATCGAAATTCATCGATTTCGCATCGATAGTTTAGTAAATTGCTTGCAAAAAGCGCATGAATTTCACTCTCGAACATTTCGTCGAGAAAAATAGAATCAGTGATAATGGGCGGACAAAAGTAAACAGGAATTCCTCGAGTTTTGTGATACTTTGGGTTCGTTCGTTATGCTAAAAAACTATCGTCGGAAAGAAGAACGTTTGGACATTTTGTGAGTGAAGAAATTCGTAAGCGCAGCGGGAAAAGAATATACAAAGTTTTCTGACTTTTTCAAAGAGATCCTCATTCTGTCGCATGGCAATACTTCATTGGAGCAAAGTCCTCCGTGAACAAAGTATGTTTGGTGGTAAACCACAATGATCAGAGCTCAGCGCATTGTTCACAATGAATTCATCGTGTTTTGCCAAGTTGTAGACAGTTTGCATGTATAATAAAAACCAGGAATTTTTTTTTCACAAATTTACCAGGAAAACCAGGAAAAAAAACAGGAATTTAAAAACACAAATCAAGTTGTCATCCTGATCACTTATACAGTATCATGAAAGATTCAAATAAGAACTAGTGTTAATGAATAGGGGTTGATTTTTAGACCTCGTCGACCCCCAAAATCAATTTTCGTTTGTGTCGACTCCTTGAAAACCGAAATCGACCCCAAGGGTCGAAAGTCGATGAAGGTCGATGAAGGTTGGGATGGTCTATGCCAGGTTGAGAAACCCTGGCATAGACCATCTCGGCCAAAATTCCATTGCAATCGACTGCCAGATTGCTTGGAAACGTGGATCTATGCATAATCCTGCTGAAAAAACGACATCCTCGGTAGCGTTATTCTCAATATGGCCAATCAAAACGTCCTCCAGTAATTGAAGATACTTTTCGGAGTTCATTCAGGTGAAAATGAAACAAATGAGAAGCTTGCTGTGATAGGAAACGGCTCCCCACACTGTCAAACTTCCGCCCCCTAAGTTTCGCTTCGATCTCACGACATTCCGTCGACTTAATTTGTACCAATAGCAACTGTAACAGTCGTTTCCTGGTTGCTTCGTGTCTTATTCGACCTTTAAGACGCAAAGTAACTTAGGTGTTCCCTTTTGTTGGTCGGTATATCCTATATTTCTGGCACTATTTAAAGAAATTCCGTACCACTTTCTCAGATAGACCAATTTTTGTTACGATCGAGCGATTAGAAAACTTTTGTTCACTGAATATCTTTATTATTTTCCGCCCCTCTTCCGTCAATAGAATACCTTTCGCCATTCCTTTAAATTCTACGTAAATCACTAATCTGACCAACTTCTTACGTTGCACATCTAATATTTATCTTGTAAATTGAACATTCCCAAGTATTTTTTTCAAAAAACACAGATAAAGGCTTGGTGATTTTGTGAAAACTCGATTTTTATGTCGATTTTATGTCGATGCCGCCTTGTGTGTGTGATTGTGACGCACTTCCTTTCAATAAAAGTGATAATATACTATCACTACAGCAAATAAGTATCCAGATAAAAAGAACATTCCAAGTTGTTTTGTAAGTGTTTCAAGTTTTTTTTTCAAGTGCGGCTAAACGAACTGACTGTATTGAATAGTTGTTGTAGATTTAGGTATCTATTGAGAGTCACTGTAGATATGATAATAATGGTGACCGGAATAAATCGCCACAGTAAACAACTGCAACAGAAACAACCGCTTAGAAAAAGTGTAGTAGGCTAGAAATATTTGGCGCGGGAAAAACATCATGTGCCTCACATTTCTATTATAAATTTATTCTCTTGTTCTCGTTTTTCGAAATTTATTCTGAGGACAATGTAATGGGGACGAAGTCCCCATTTGGCGAGGATAAGGAATCGAGGCGGCCCATGCCGCCAAGATGACGCAATCCGAGTCCACCGCCGACCCGCCGTCGGAAGCGGCGGTGTCTCGCACGCAAACCTGGGATCCACTGATTGCCCGGTTAGTTTGAAACATAGGATACGATCCTTTAGCAATGTCCGACCGAGCTCTAGCGAGCGTCGGACGGTATACGTCTGCCCGGGGCGTTACGTTTGCCTGGGGCGATACGTTTGCCCGGTTAATTCTTGTTTTGAAATACAATACCGCGCCACAATATTTATAGCCTACTACACATTTTATAAGCGGTGGTTTCTGTTGCAGTCGTTTTCTGTGGCGATTTATTCCGGGAACCGATAATAATAAATGGATCGAATAAAATTGCTCTGCAGTTGTTTGAAAATTACCAGTCGTAACCGGCAGCAAATGTAAAATGGCGGAAAAGAAATAGCATTATTTTGTTTCTGCGTAATCATCAGAATTCAACAAAGAAAAGTGTGATATTATTTAGCAACATGAGTCAAGCCGTGATCTTCAGGATTTGCACTGATTACAAATGCAATGCTGACATTAACAACCCCAAGTGTAACCGTAAAAACTACGTCGGTTAACATCAACAGTAATAGAGAAAATACGTTTACTGGGATATACCCATCCATTGGATGATACAATGCGAATTTGTGAATCTTTTTTGGCAGTAATTTGCCACAATAGGTGTGTTCCAAAGAAAAACAACGTAGGGGTATCGGGGGCAAAGTGGTCACCTGCTTGTTTAGTAGTTAAGCTATTGACTGTAGATGCCGTATTGATAGGCACCTTATGTTTGAAGAACTTAATTACTTTTGAGTCACCCTGTACTTCAGTAGAGCTGTCGCATGTCAAAATACAAATAAAAACAGAAATTATTCTCTCGATAGCCATTCGGCCGTAGTTCTGTGCGCATGGTATCTAAGGAATTCCTCGTGAAATTTAGTTTATTCAATCTGATATGTTGGACAAATCATCAGTTTGGACCACTGTTCACATGTTCTAGGAGAGGTGAACAGATATTTTGTTTAATCTCAACGATTAATTAGTATAGGCATTATTTTCATGTTTGGGGGCAAAGTGGTCATAGGTGAATAACAACTTACAATGTTCTGTTTACTAAAGCTGATATACCTCATCACATTCTGCTCTTGTAGAAGATCCTTTTGTGGCTTTGACCCTGGATAAAAATGCCACTCCAACTAAACCAAGCCTCATTATGCGAAACGTTATGTGTTTCTTACTACGCTTTTGTATGCAAGAGAAAATTTAAATTGGGGCTCTAGGTGAATAGACCAAGCTTATTTCATGCATGTACCTAGTATAAAAAATATGATTTGAACAAATTTGGACGAAAAAAACGCATAAATCTATCCCATTTAGCTTTATATGGGCAGGTGACCACTTTACCTACAAGCAAAATGAGGATAACACTAACCAAAATATTGAAGATTCACAAATTGTGTCTGAAAATAAATTTATATTATAATGGCGAGTTTTTGTAGAAGTAACAGGCAATTTAGTAAGGCAGTAAATGGAAATTGTAAAGATCAATCAATGGAGAATTCTGCGATTGAACCCACGAACTTTCGCTCGGTAAGAAAACGTGAATTTTCGAAAGAATTCATATCAGAAACATAATTTTGTTCGGGACGAAGTTCGCCGGGTCAGCTAGTTACAATAAATAAAATTATATAATCTTCAAAACCAACTATTTTACAACTGGAAAATGCCAAGCAAGCCAAATGAAATCCCGCATTTGATTGATCGATTGTCTTAAGCAATAAGCGCTATATGCGCATCAACCTAAATTGCTTGACTCCGTGACATCTGTTTTGGTAGTGACGTCTCGTCCGCCTGTTCAAACTGTTCATAGGACAGGTAGAGAATCTCAGAACAAATATTAAAAAAAAATGTAACATGGTTGAGGAATTATCGAAGGTAATTTATTCGTAATTTTCATATTATCCCGACTATCCTTATTTTTTCTATTTGGGTGAAAATTATCCACCGTGAAGAATGTAATCTAATGCGCTGCCTTCTGAAAAATGATATTTTAGAATATGTAAGTTTTCTGCTGAGCGAAGTCGATGGAAACGATAGAAAACACACACACCATTATTGATTTAACAGGTAGATAACTTGGTCACGCGTCGCCTCTGTCTTTTGGCATCACTCTAGACAGCGTTCAGCTGTCGCGCAGCTCAGCGCAAGAATTATGTGCAATCAATAGAATGTTTGGTTGATTTGACTTTGAAATATAAAGGCTTCAAATTTTTTAACCTCCAACGTTGGAAAAGGCCAGTTCAGAGAACTAAAATTCGAAGGATCTGAGCCTAGGGGCACGGACGTAAGTTTGACGTAGGACTGTGATTTTTCGGGACAATTTTTTAATCTTATTCTTTGCATTGTTAGGAAATCTGTTAGTATATAGTCTTGTATCCGACTTATTTACAAAGAATTTTAAATGAAACCAAACCTTTTTGTATAATAACGTCATAATAAGCGGTTGATCAATATAAACAAAGTTTATTATAAATAATAATTTATTATAAATAATAAACGGATTATATTGTATGCTATTGATTAGAGCTATACTGGAATGGCAAACGCAAATGATTTTTTTTTATATTCTCGTCCGTTCCAATAATTTGCAAGCGGGCCGAGCTTAAGTGGCAATGTTTCCTTCTCAATGTTCGAACAAGTATTTGTGACTTATTGGCAGTGGCGTATATACTATGCGAAAATGGGAGTGCTTTCAATTTTTAAATTTAAATTACCGAAAATTGGAACCATTCCAATTCCCTCTACATTCATTCTGTGCTTCCGTATGCACTGAACACCTAACATAGCGGCGAGCCCTAATTTGTACATACCAATACCATTGGCATTCACAACAAAGCATCGTGAACCACTTTCGAACGAAGAACAACTTCGTTAGCGTAAACATCAAATGGCCAATATGTAATTGTAGAACACATGCGAATTGAATTTTTCGAACTTTTCCATTTTTTTCTGAGTTTTTCGAAAATTTTCAATTGTCATGTTTGGTTGGAATATGTTTGGTTGAAATATGTGTATTATTTTTATGGGACCTCCTGTACATTCCAGAGGAAGGAGGGGTGTCATACCATCATAGAAACATTTATCGTACCCAAAAACGCTCACATCCCAAATTTGGCTCAATTTGCTTGATTATTTCTCGAGTTATACAGAAGTTTGTGTTTTATTTTTAAGGCAGCCCCCCCTTAGAGAGGGAGGAGGAGTGTCTATCCACCATAGAAATATTTATTGCACCCTAAAACTTTCACATGCTAACTTTGGTTCTGTTTGCTAGATTAGTTCTTAAGCTATGCAGATATTTATGCTTCATTAGTTTGGAAGACCATCCCCCACCACTTGGGAGCCATAGAAACATTTTATAAACCCTAAAACCTTCACATGCCAACTTTGGTTTCGTTTGCCGAATAATGCAAAATTTTGTGTTTCATTTGTATGGTAGCCCCCCTTTAGAGATGGGGGAGGAGTGTGTAACTACTATAGAAACATTTATTGCCCCTTAAAACCTCCACATGCCAAACCTGGTTTCGTTTGTTTGATTAATTCCCGAGTAATGCAGAAATTTATGTTTCATTTGTATGAGTTCAGTATTGAGCGATGGCGTTCAACATATAGCGTTTAGTATTGAGCGTTAAGCATTGAGCGTTGAGCGTTGACCGTTGACGTTGCATTTCTTTCCGGGTTCGTATTCATTTTCGTTTTCGTTTTTTTTGTCTAACTCAACCGCCCTAAATTAATTTCCGGTCTTTTAGTACCGTTTTCAATAAAGCAGGAGCCACTATCTTTTATTCCAAAATGTCAACAGTCGAAGTCAAAATTAGGTTATAATCGTTTTCCGCTTATCAGTTTTTCTATTTACCATATATATAATTAGTGTGTTTGTGAGTGTCATTTCCAGCCGGACCAGATTAGGGACCAGATTAACTGCAAAAAAAAATAGAAAGTTGGTTCAGAAGCTTATAAACGCGTTACACACAGTAGGTCAAACTGTGGGGAGGGCGCCCAATTATTAAACGATCAACTCGATTCCCGTTTGCCTATCAGGAGGAAAAGTTTACTAAATCAATAAATCATCTTTTCCGATAACGGAAGCATCATTAATAGCGTCATTCGAGAAAATTATGAACTAATTTGTCTTCCTTGATTGGGAAAGTATTGAAAAGTGTAGTCTGTCGCCCCGCCATCGATCCGTTGTTGGAGGAAGACACCACTCGGTCCCAGAGCAACCATTAATCTGTAATAGTAATCCCCCGCAACATCCAATTTGTATACCAGTTGCCATCCCTCCCCTCCCCCAAACAACCCATGCCTCTCTCGTGCTATAAATCCACCTCCGATAGGATCAACTTCAAGTGCTGAGCGCATGGTTGTGTGAAACGCAACCAACCAGTGGAAAATACAGCAAAGTACGTCTGCTGCTGCAGGCTGATGGTCGTGTTGTCACGGAAGCCCAGTTTGCGCGATTGTGATGCGAGCTCGAATTACAAGCGCTCCAAGCTGCTGCTGCTGCCGCTGGCGTTTAGACAACATGAGCAAACGCCCGCGCGGAAGTGAGCGGTGCGGTGGCGGGGTGAGGGTGGTCGTCTTGTGGCGACATCGATAATCTTCTGTGCCACATTTCCACTCTACAAACTTTGTGCTGTGCACGTTCAGGACATGTTCCTCGAAGCATCATCCTTGTCGGCCGCACACAAGGTCACACTAATCCCCCCTCCCCTCCCTTTCTCGCGCGGTACTAAATCCTTACAATCTATTCATCACCGTTTCCACTCGGTAATCAGTTAAGCCCGGTCTCCATCGTCGTCGTCTCGGTAGGTTTTCTGGAAGGGGGGTCCGCGTGTCTATCAGAATGCGAAATTCTTCAACCAACTTCGAGCGAGATTTGGCGATGGATCTTATCGAGAAACTTCAAAACCACTGCTAGTCTATAAACTTGTTGAGCGTAAGCTCCTCCTACCCAAAATATTGTGTTTCAATTTAGTAAATGTCGTGGATGATAATTATTTTTCACTTTTCGTTACAGGTATGCAAATGGCGGCTCGTTTGAAGATGCTTGGAGATTGATTATAGCACGTAAGTAGGATGGGATGAGATTTTCACGCCAAGTGAAATTCGTTTGGGAATAAATGAATATTAACACATAGAACTCTGAATTCATTCAAATTCTGAAAATATATAGTTATGTATGGAAACCAGCCCAGCAGCACAACAATCCACACTACACATGAAGGTCAGATAATCATCGAGCCACGCAGTCATCATGTAAACATTTCCAACGAACCGTACGATGCCAAAATAAATTCCAGCGCTATCGCCATAGAAGACATCGTCAGCAGAATCCGGAGAACCAGATGCAACACGACACATCATGAACGGGAACCAACCAAGATTGAATTATGCTGACTTAGAAATTGATAGTTATAAAAGGCTTAGCGACAGGGAACTAGAGTTAGTATCTAAGTTGACTTTATAATTAAATGTTCGGTAAATAAAAGTTTGTTTTTTTTTACACCACCTATGGTGTATAAATCATAATATATCTTAATTTATACCAAGAGTTCATCACTTGCGTATAAATGCAATATGCGCCCTTTTACGATACCAGCTTCCAGATCCTTTATTTAGAATTAGAAATCATGGCTTCTGAATTATAGATTCAGTACCACATGTTCAGACAGATTGTAATTTCGGTAATCCAGAATAAAGAATATGATATCTGAATGCGAATGAAATCATCATCTGGAACGCGGAATTGAAAAAAAATCATGTATGAAATCTGGATTCTTGATTAGCATACAGAATCTCACTCTGAAATTTTGGTTAGCATACGGAATCTGAACCAGAAATCTGAATCTAGAATTTGAATCTGAGGAATTTGGAATTTTGGGATTCAAATCTGCAAACTGAATATAGGATCTGAATCTGGAATCCCCATACGTATTCTGGTATTTGCGAACTGGATTTTTTCTATCGCGAATTTTCATTTGTAATCTGAGATCTGGATCTTCATCTGAATTTTTTGAATATCTCGATTCTAGGAGAAGAATATCAAAAATGAATGTGCCTGAGTTAAAAATCGGCAATTTGAATCTGGGATCTGAATCTGGAATCCTTGCACTTAATCAGGAATCTTGGATCTTAATCTGGCATTGATCAAGAATGTGAGATTTCAATCTTCAATCTGAATCACGAATTCCGTACTTAGATATTTTAGATCTGGAATAAGAATGTGAAATCTGACTTTGTCGTCTTTATCTGAAATAGAAAAAAACTAGAATACGGTGGATGGAATGGAATCTTCTTCTGTATCTAGAGAAAATGTGGATTGAGAATATTAATTCTTCAAATGGAATCTAAATAAATGAAGAATTTCAAATCGGCAATCTGAAAATAGAATCTGTACCCAATATTCATTCGAAATTAGAAATCTTGATTCTTAAACTTGAAAGTAAAATACATCAATCTGAACGAAGAATCGACTGGTATTCTTTGAGTCGTGTTTTTTTTCAAGAACGGAATTAACACTAAACCCGAATTCTAAAAATCGAGATCAAACCTAGTAATCGAAATAAAAAATAAAAAATCAAGGATCGGGAATCCGAAATATTGAACATGTAGTCATACCCCAAATTCGCATTTCATCTGCATTCTGTATCCGATACTCACATCCAGTATCAGAAATGCATATACAGGATACCTGCCCTAGAAATCCTGAACCAGAACTCGAATTCTAGGCCTGGAATCAAGAAAAGGAAATTTAGGATTATATGATTGTAATGGATTCAAACTCATATTCCATATCTAGATATTTTTTAATTCTACATTCCGTGCCCACAATGTTTTTTCGCATATACATATATGTCCAGATTGCACAGATTTTGTGTCAGTTCGTAAATGTTCAATATAAAGTAAATAATTTGAATCTGGAATCGAGCAAACGATCGTATAGATTATGGCAAGTATTTCGAGAGGTGGATCAATCACTATTAAGTATCCCACAATCTTGCTCCTGTTGATTCATTGAAATCACCCAAACATCTGGTGTGATTATCGTGGAAATTGAGGTTGCCGATTCTAACGCGTAGTTTAATATTCATTCTTGGCTCTTCATAGTTTTTTCAACTGATGCAAGCGAACTACTGTGACTTAAAGCCTTGTAGTTCGACTTCCGCTTCCGCTTCCGCTGAATTAATATCGTCAAAATTTTACAATCTCTTCATTTGAGATGAATAATGTAAATCTGGAACCAGTATCTGAAATTTCAGAAAAAATACTTGAATCAGATATTTGGCAGGTATTTTATATATGGATTTCAAGTCCTGAATCTCAAATCATGGAATGGAAACCGCATCTCAGATTTAAGATTTCGAAATCTCGAATTGTGCCGCTGAACATAATATAGGAACCATCAATCTTGATGTTGAATCATAAGTCTCAATAGGTCATGTTTAGAATGTTATCTAGAATTGACAATACAGATTCTCGAAACTGGTGTTCAAGCATAGAATTATGATCATGTAACTGATTATCTGAATGTTGAGCAACATGAATTGAAGATTTGACAAACTAGCGTTATCAGAAAATATTTCATCTTCGGTATTTCTACCGAAGATGAAATATTTTTCTACCGAAGATGAAATATTGCTTTTTTCGTGTGCCGAAGGATGAACAAATAAAAGCACCTTTTTCAAAAACTTTAAAACGTTTGTATGTATGGAGCAGACATCTCTTTCTCTCAGATTGAACGTCAATTTGAGATTGTACCTAAAAATTGGTGGGTTATATCTATGATATAACTTCAAGGTTGACGTGGGACTACCGTTGGTTCAGTAATCATTTGTTTGTATTGATTAAATTATTGAATTCAACATATTTGCTGTGTAAGTGAAGAATTTGAACAAACGCCATATAATATATGGCACCTAGTTTTTGATGCCTGTGTTAAGAAAAAAAATTGGTGGTAACAAAAGTTCCCCTAACTTGCATGTATTTGCAATTCCAAGAATACCTCAGGCACCATTGTTTTGATGGCTGTGTTGGGGAATCCGTAAATCGAGCGTGGCTTAGATATCGCTTGGCATTTTACATTAATTCAATTGCTTATCTCAGGAAAATTAACATTTAAATAATTGCGATAGATACCTAGAAATATTTCCTATCAATTGATGCAAGCATCTATCCGATCTATGAAGAAATGTTGGAGTTATAAGCATTCGAAAACTTTCAATTTTTTTTCCTGCATGTTCTGTGTTAAGGTTTTCATTTACCCCTTATATATTCCGGTCAGATGTAGTCCCACGTCAAAAAAAAAAAATCCAAACGATGTCAACGGGGATCGAACTAATGCCGGGTAGAATGCAAGGCTGTTTTACATGAACACGCTATAGCCGTACATAGCCACTGGTGCTATTGCATAAATGCGTGATAATATTACACCACATTTTAAAATGAAGTTGAAGAACATAAACGTGAACCTATATCCTTCTCGGTTTGGTCCGTGTATGTGGCTAAGTATGCGAAAAGCTTTAAGGCAGTATTCTAGTCTAGAAATTTGAAAAAAAAAGTCACAGGAGGGTTGTGTCCGAGACACGACCGCATAATTGACGTAGGATTCCGTTAGTCTATCTGTTGATTTTTGATATGTTGGAAAATTAACATCGGCTAACTCTTTGATAATGATTTGGTGGCCCTGAAAAGAGCCGTTTTGTTTGGTTGTTCGGTATTGTTTGTTCACTCCACCAGTGTTTACCGAGTGATGATGACAGAAGGATGGCAAACAGTCGTTGGATAGTACGTATCACATAAAAGATGCTGAAGTGGAACGAGATATGATGAAAACCGCCCTCTGTGATCCTAGATTATATGCCGCCTTTGTTATGTATGGATGAAAAAAAAGACTCACTAATTTATAATAATTAGTTACCAATACCGAACACAATTATCAATTTTTCACATCAGTAAAAACATGTTACTTGAATGTAGAGAAAAATATTTGAAATGGAAAAGATAAATTTCTTTTATAATTTTTAGTTTCTGTATGTTTATTCAACCAAATGCGAATTTTAATTGGACTAACAACACCAACACCTATACTATATATAGAGCATGTGGGAAATCACATTTTCTAATATTTCTTCACCTTTCCAATTTTTCTCGCCGTATAAACTTTTTTTGAGTGAAAATGAACATAACAAAACAGACAGCTTAAACCGAACGACCTGTTCTCGAGCGGGAACACAACTTGGTTTTTATTTATGAAAATTGAAATAAATCGTTTCATATATCAAGTGATTTTTAACACAACAATTTTACACTTACACTTGTGCTAAATTTTTCACAATACACGATCGGTCATTGATATGAAATTTCACGAAGCAACCAACACTAAAGTTCCAGATTTAAATTTTATTTGCTAGAATTAATCGTATCCCTCACTCAACTTGGAATATAAAAATGCCCCCGACTTGCATATATTGGCAATGCCGAGTTCACCCAGGCATCTTGGTTTTGATGTCTCTGTTAGGGAACACTTCTCGGTGGTAATAAAAGTTCCCCCTACTCTCATGTATTTGCAATGTCGATTTCCTCCAGGCAGCTTGGGTTTGATGTCTCTGTTAGGGAACACATTTCGGTGCGAGCAAAAGCTCCCCCTGCTTTCATGTATTTGCAATGCCGATTACCCCCAGTTTGCTTGGTTTTGGATGTCTCTGTTAGGGAACCGCCACATGTATCGTCAATTTCAACCAACCAAAAAAGAGAGTATTTCCGTTAGGATAGGGGTTGAGATTTTTCAATAGTTCGATAGTTAGTTTCATGACATATATTATTTTCTTCAATATGAAAAATTGTTATGGAGTGCCAGAATCGATTGACGCAAAAAATTCATCAATCCATCATGAAATGACTGAGCAATAAGCGTTTGAAATTGGACAATTTTCACGATGTGCTCGATTTTCGATTTTCAATTTGTCCCCAATATGTTCCCGAAAGACGTAATCCTACGTCAAAAATCTTTTTTTTTTATATTTCTGTAGTTTAGGCATTCAAGAATGTACCCTAGAAGACTTATCGAAAACCCCATTAATTACCGAGTTAGAGCGCTTTTTTCTAGAAACTAGTTTTTTCAAACTGTCGTACACGATATCTCAAGTTTTATTGAACCGATTCCTGTTATTTTTGAGCTCATTTGAAGTAATAAAAGCCAACAATTAATTTATGGAGTAGGATCCATATTTGAAGTATCTAAAACTGTTATTTTAGATACGATACGATTTTAGATAAGTACGGAGTCTGTAAATGAGAAAACCTTATGTTGGAAAGTGAATTCGAGATCTGGAATAATAAAGAATCTGGAATGTTAAAATCAGGAATTTGTGGTTGGCAATCTACAATACGTGTGCAAATAAAGGAACACTTATTGGAAATTAAATTCATTTAGTTATAAATATCATGCCAAAAATTCAAACTTCAGATTGAAAATGTTGTTTTCATCTCCAAATTTCGAGCGGTATATACGTTTGGGTTGATGAAGGCTTCAAAATAGGAAAAGTTAAAACGAAATCTGAATGTAAATTCCGAAATTGAGATTCGGAAATCTAGAATTGTGTTCTTGAACATAGCATAGAGAAGATTGATTTTTATGTGGAATCAAAATCTATAAGGGGAAATCAGGGTAAAACCGACACCCTCTGATTTTGTCAGTTATCAGCAGTTTTTTTTTAATTTTCCGATGTCCCCTGTACACACTTGTTATTTCCTAATACGTTTCGAGTCACCCCACAGCTGCTGAAGTCGCTTTGTCAACACAAACAACAAAACAGAACCGGACAGCATAACTCAAGAACTAAACAAGCAAACGGAATCAAATTTGTCATGTGGAGGTTTTAGAGAGCACGATACGTTTCTATGATGTTTCGACACTCGACTACTGAATCAAATATGTATTCCATGTAAGGGAGAAACATGTTATTTGCAAGTGATTGAAAAATCTTGAACGAGAATTGTGTCTGAAAATAATTTGATATTACAATGATGAGTTTCGGTAGAAGTACTAGGAAATTTATTGTGAAAGGAAATTGTAATGGTCAATTAAAAGATCAATCAATGAACAGTTATGCGATTGGACCCATGAACGTTCGCTTAGCAAGAAAACGTGAATGTTTGAAGGTATTGATAACCATAAGATGATCTGCTATCTAAAGATCTATGTGTGGAAATTAATGTTGAAAATGTATTCATGAATCCGAAATCCATCCGAAAATTTCAGAATTGAAAATGAAATCTGTACAGGCAAACCTTTTTTGGTGCGAGGGATAGGGACCGCAGAAAAAAAACGCACAAAACAGAATCGTGCAAAACTTCACCAGTAGCTTTAAAAAACCGTGTTCGGTACACATTTTGAAAAAAACTTTTTTGTGCGGTTGATAGTGACCGCATTAAAAAAAGTTTTCCCCAAGAAAATAACTCAAATCCACGCCGTTCACCGTTCAATTTCCTTTTGTTTCCCTGCTTTGCGATGAGACACTTTGCCTTTTCGGTTGCGCGTGGCTGTTTTGTGCTTTTAGTTGTATGTCGAAACGTGTTGCTGTTAGAAATCATGAGTTAGCACAGTTAGCACAAATCGAGACCGCATAGCCGATAAGCGGAATATAAACATCCGAATCACCATCCAGCTGCATCATCATCAACAATCACAACTTATCGGACCACCCGGAGACCAAGAATAAACAATCAACCGTTCACAAGAATCGATATCAGCATCGCGCTGATGCCATGAATAAACATTCCCACATTCAAGATGTTGTAAACACAAATCATTGATATATATATAAGCAGGGACAATGAATGTAAGGATAGAGTTAAATTTGAATAGTGAATAGATGCACATCGTGTGCTCGAAAAGAAGAAATTGTTTTTTTTAAGTAAAGTTTAGTGTTTAAGATTAACTGGCGCCCGAATAGGGACCTTGCCAAGTGAAAGTAGTGCCAAGGAAGTGAGACAAGTGAAGTGATAGGGTGAACGATAGAGTTACCACCCACACTATCCGAAAAAAATATCCGAACGCACGAAGCCTCTCTGGACCGCAGGACCTCTGCAGCCGTGTGGAAGAGCCCCTCAGTAGCCACAACAGTTAGGAGCTCGCTTGTGGACCGAACAGGAATTTGCCGCCACACTGGGAAGGAAGGAAGACACTTCAAGGATCCCGACCAACCAGTCTCGCTGAACCCGCCAGCGGTTGGATAAATCAAAAGGTGATAATAGGACATCGAGACAAAAGTACTGGACACGCGCACCGAAGCTTTTCGAGACGTCACTGAAAGAGGATTGACATCCGAAAGTACGTTGTTCCGCAGTCTTGTGGTGTTCCCACAAGATGTTCAGGATTTACATGTAAGTACTAAAAACAAAAACAGAAATATCACAAAGTGAAATAAAGTGAATAATTTAACAAAGATTCAAATACAAGTAGTGCAAATAATTGTATAATTCCAAAATATAGTGTGACAATTAATTAATTAAATAAAATAACAAAACAATTAATTTCAGAAAAAAATAAAGGTAATTTCCAAAATATTCATTGAAAATAATCATATTATTTAAAAAAATATATATATATACTAATTCTTTTTCAGGTAAGGTTAAAATTTTTTGATAATTTTCCAACAATATTTTTAGGATAAAACTTTTTGTGAAACAAATATTTTTAAAACAAACATTTATTTTTATATTAAACAATTTTTTTTAAAATAAACATTTATTTTATCAACATTTTTTAACATTCAATAATTTTTTAAACTGGATAACCTGCTAGAAGCATTTAATCAATTAAGAATAAATAATATGGAACAATTCGACGTTAACCAACTACTGAGCAGGATTGCCGCTCTGGAAGCCGCTTCCGCTCCACAAAATATTCCTGATTACAGTGATCCACCCCTATTTTTCACAAAACAAGACGGTTCTCCCGTAAACCCAGATACTTTTGAGAAAATTCCCGATTTAGTCAAAGACTTGCCAATATTCACAGGCGATCCAAGTGAATTAAATAACTGGATCAGTGATGTTGACAGTCTAATCCAATTATATAATACTACTGCAAACCATAGTGTTGAATTGCAAAATAAATTCCACATGGTATGCAAAACTATCAGACGAAAAATTAGAGGAGAAGCAAATGACGCTTTAGTCGCTTCTAACATTGGTATCAACTGGACGATGATCAAGAAAACACTTGTCACTTATTATGGTGAAAAGCGTGATCTTGAAACACTCGATTATCAATTAATGACCGTACAACAAAGAGGAAACTCTTTAGAAATTTATTACGACGAAGTAAACAGATTGCTATCACTAATAGCAAATCAAATCAAAACAGATCACAGATTTAGTCACCCAGAAGCTTCAAAAGCTTTAATAGAATCTTACAATAAAAAGGCAATAGATGCATTCATAAGAGGGCTTGATGGAGACATTTATAAATTCATCCGAAATTATGAACCAACTTCTTTAGCAAGTGCATACAGTTATTGTATCGCATTCCAAAACGTAGAATGCAGAAAAATGCTAACTAAACCAAAACATTTTGAACATACAGCAGCACCCAGAAATTTAATTCCAATTAATCCTCTAAAATTACCACCACGTATGTTAAAACCAAATCCCATTCAAAATTTCAGAAATCACAATTTCAAACCCCAGCCCTTTATTAATAACAACAATAATTTTAGGCCCCCATTTCAATGGAATGCTCCAAAACCAAATTTCCAACAATTTCCGCAACATTCCTTTCAACCAAAACCACAATTACCTCCCAGAAATCCTTTCCGACAACCTCCACCAGAACCTATGGAAGTAGATCCATCCATTAGGACTAGACAAATAAATTACGGCAATAGACCTCAAAATACAACTCAGGTAAACCCAATGAAGAGACCAAGACTCTTCAACATTAAAACCGGCCAATATGAAGATCCCCAAAATTTCGTTGAAATTAATCCCAATGATCACGATTATCCATGCATAGATAACGAATATAATGAAGAGGAACAAACCGAAGAATCATCTCAATATGAACGATATATGAAAACAATTGACACACAAGAACGGGAAACACCTGAAGAAGAAGACATAGAAAAAGCAGAACTAAATTTTTTAGATTAAAATCTGCCCTACCATACTTTCTTTATTTTGGTAAGGCAAAAGAACCACTAAAAATTCTAATTGACACAGGATCAAACAAAAATTTCATTCACCCTCGATACGCAAGTATCAGCCACAAAATAAAAAAACCTTTTTATGTATCTTCAGTAGGCGGAGATATAAAAATTAATAAATATTCCAGCGGAAAATTATTCAAACCATATTCTAATGTTTTGATTAAATTCTTTCATTTAAATGAATTAAAATCTTTTGATGCAATCATAGGACACGACACATTAAAAGAATTGAAAGCAGTAATAGATACTTCAAATGAAAAATTAATTTTAGAAAACAAATTCATTATTCCTCTACTCCAATACAAACTACAGGAAATCAACAAAATAAATATTCGAGATGATCACCTAGACAAGCAACAAAAAGACAGACTCGGAAAAGTTTTAAAAGATTTTCAAGATTTATTTCAACCTCCGGATGAAAAATTACCATTTACTACAAAGGTCAAAGCCGATATCAGAACTACTGACGAAAATGCAGTCTATAGTAAAACTTATCCTTATCCTCAAGCTTTAAAATCTGAAGTTAATAAACAATTAGAAAAACTTTTACATGATGGAATTATTAGACCATCACGATCCCCTTACAACTCACCAGTTTGGATAGTACCAAAGAAACAGGATGCTTCTAAAGAAAAGAAATACAGAATGGTTATAGATTACCGAAAATTAAATTCAAAAACAATTAGTGACAGATATCCAATTCCGGATACATCCACAGTCCTATCTAACTTAGGAGAAAACAAATTTTTTACCACATTGGATTTGGCATCAGGATTTCATCAAATCCCAATGTCTGAAAAAGATATAGAAAAAACAGCTTTTTCAGTTAATAATGGAAAATATGAATTCATTCGTTTACCCTTTGGCTTAAAGAATGCACCAGCAATCTTCCAAAGAGTAATGGATGACGTTTTAAGAGAACACTTAGGAAAAATATGTCATGTCTATATAGATGACATCATAATATTCGGTAAAACACTTGATGAACATTTGAAAAATTTAAGAACAATTTTGGAAACATTAAGAGAAGCTAATTTCAAAATTCAACCTGACAAATCAGAATTTTTAAGGACCGAAGTCGAATTTCTTGGCTTTATTGTTTCAAAAGAAGGTCTAAAACCAAACGATAAGAAGGTTGAATGTATTCGTAAATACCCTGAACCAAAAACTCTGAAAGATTTACGCGCATTTCTAGGACTGTCTGGATATTATAGACGTTTTGTAAGAGATTATGCTAAAATCGCAAAACCCCTTACAAAACTTTTAAGAGGGGAGGATGGCCATCGCCAAATTCTGAAAAATCAGTCAAAAAACACAATCATCAATCTAGATGATGATGCACGAAATTCATTTAATACTCTTAAAGAAATTTTATCTTCTAAAGACGTTTTAACATTTCCAGATTTTGAAAAAACCTTCATTCTCACCACAGACGCATCAGATAAAGCAATAGGAGCAGTGTTATCACAGCAATTCCAGGACGGCGAACGACCAATAACATTTATTTCTCGAACTCTTTCCAGGACCGAAGAAAACTACGCAACAAACGAAAAAGAGATGCTTGGAGTCATATGGGCTCTTCACAACTTAAGGAATTTTATCTACGGAGCAAAACTAAAAATTTACACAGATCATCTCCCACTCACATTCACATTATCACCCAAAAACAATAATGCAAAGCTAAAACGATGGAAAGCTTTCCTTGAGGAACATGATTATGAAATGTTCTATAAACCAGGGAAATCCAACGTAGTAGCTGACGCACTTTCACGCATCCAAATAAATTCATTAACCCCTACTCAACATTCGGCAGAAGAAGATGACAGTTCCTATATACCCTCAACTGAGGCTCCCATTAACGTTTTTCGGAACCAATTAATTTTTCAGATTGGGCCTAATTCATCCTATGAATTTAATGTTCTTTTTGAAAAATACAACAGACACACTTTTGTTGAACCAAATTTTGATATAAACTTTCTAAAGGACAAACTACAACAATTTCTCAACCCAGGAATATTGAACGGAATTATGACAGATGAACGAACCATGGGAATTATACAAGAAATTTATAAAACAAACTATAATTCAAAAATTTTGAAAGTGAGATTTTCGCAAACAAAAGTAGAAGATATTCAAGATGAAGAACAACAGTTAGAAACAATCAAGGATGTGCATAATTTCGCTCATCGGAATGCAAAGGAAAACTCACTTCAACTCATAAAGAAATACTTTTTCCCAGGAATACATAAACTTTTCCAGAAATATATAAGAACTTGTGAAATTTGCAAAATGGAAAAATATGAACGACAACCTCAGAAATTTATCCCCGTAAGAACTCCAATCCCTAATTATCCTGGCGAGATCATACATCTCGATATATTTTGTTACAATGCCAATTTCCTTTTTATATCCTCACTTGACAAATTTTCAAAATATCTCAAAATGAAACCAATTAAGTCAAAGGCCATTTCTGATGTAAAGAATGTTCTTTTGGAATTATTATATGATTGGGACTTGCCCGCATTAATTGTAATAGATAATGAAAGTTCTTTTATATCAAATGTCGTAGAACAAAACATTATAAATTTAGGTGTCAAAATCTTCAAAACTCCTGTTAATCATTCTGAAACCAATGGCCAAGTAGAAAGATGTCACTCTACAATACGAGAAATAGCTAGATGTGTTAAAGCATTAAATCCAGATATGCCAATTACTACTCTCATTCAAGAAGCAACTCATAAATACAATAACACAATACATTCATTTATTAACAAAACACCAAAAAATATTTATATAGGAGAAAGTAGAGATAATGCGTCCTATGAAGAAATAGCAAGAAGTCGAGACAAAAATAATGAAAAAATATTAAAATTATACAAAAACAAAGAAGAAAAAATTATTCCAAAAGCTTATCAAACATACGAACCCAATAGCTATGCATATGAAAAAACAAATACTCACAATAAACGTAAGAGTCGATACAACATTATAAAAATAAAAGAAGATCACAATACATACATTATAGATTCCAATAATCGAAAAATCCATAAATGTAATTTACGAAAGAATACAAGCGAATAAAAACATTTTTCGTTTCCTTACAGACTCGCCCTCTGCGCGTCTCAAGTACTGGCAGGAATTCAAATACACGACCTTACAAATAACCCACTCGCAATTGTACCACTAGGAAAAGCAAAAATAAAAATAGGACACATACGCATTGTACATCCTATTGATTTAATTCAAATTGGCAATACAATTTTCAATATTAATAGTGACATACAGAATAATCCTTCAAATAATCCATTGTATGAATTAATCCAAATCAAAAATTATAAGTTATATGAAACATTTATGAAAATCAAACCATTTGTAAACAGAAGAAAAAGGTGGGATACAATCGGAACAGTTTGGAAATGGATCGCCGGCAGCCCAGATGCAGAAGATCTCCGAATCATCAATCACTCCATGAACGCCCTGATAACCATGAACAACAAGCAGTTATTCATCAACGAAGCTATCGACAAACGAATCCAAGAAATAACAGACATAACCAATCAAGTACTAAAGATCGAGAATGAAAGAACAAAAAACCATTCCCTCGAAATTAATCAATTGATAATTCTCTCCAACATAGACTCATTACAAAATCAGGTAGAAACATTAGAAGAAGCAATTCTAATGGCCAAACACGGAATCCCTAGTAGCAAACTACTATCGATAAAAGATTTTACAAAAATTGCAACCTTTCTACAAAACCACGATATTCACATAACTTCCTTCGAAGAATTATTAACACAAGCCAAAGCACAAGTAATGCTGAATAATACGCACATTATCTATATGCTAAAGATTCCACAAGTATCAACTGAAACATTTGAATACGACTACATTGACTCAATAATCAAGTCAATGAAACGCATTTTATTGAACAAAAATTACATTATCAGAAATCAAACAAATGTTTACGAATTGAATCAACCTTGTGAAGAGCAAGATGACTATTTCTTATGCGATAATTCTCAAATAGAACATGCAAATGAATGCATATATAAACTTACTACAGGGAAACATTCAAATTGCACCTTTGAAAAGGTATATTCAAAGGGACTCGTAAAACGAATCAACGATGCAACAATTTTGATCAATGACGCTGGTGCAGAAGTTTCATCAAATTGTACCAATTCCAGTCAACCCCTATATGGATCGTTTTTAATACAATTCAGCCAATGCAATCTTCATATCAACGGCGAACAATATTCCAATTATGAAACAACTATTCCTGCAAAAACATATGATCCTACCACTGGACTTCGTGTTAACGAAATTCATATCATAGACGCACCACCTGTGGAATACCTTCAGAATTTAACCCTTGAACATCGCGAAAAATTGGAACTATTAAACCTGCAAAATCATTCCTTGAGTTGGAAACTCAATATCTTTGGATCATTTGGACTATCAACAATAATTCTAATCGCAAGCACATTTGCAATTCTTCGATTCCTTTCCAGACGTAAACAAAAGGCCAACATAACAGTCCACTTCGACAAAAACGCTGAGACCATCCTAATAAATGAGCCACCAAAAACAACGGAAATTAAACCTGACACCAACAACACAGAGGAATTATCAGACGAAAGAAAAAAACAACTTCAAGCATTCTTTGATGCACCAACACCATTACGCACCATCCAAAAGTAAACTTTGAGGACAAAGCAATCAAGAGGGGAGGAGTTAGCACAGTTAGCACAAATCGAGACCGCATAGCCGATAAGCGGAATATAAACATCCGAATCACCATCCAGCTGCATCATCATCAACAATCACAACTTATCGGACCACCCGGAGACCAAGAATAAACAATCAACCGTTCACAAGAATCGATATCAGCATCGCGCTGATGCCATGAATAAACATTCCCACATTCAAGATGTTGTAAACACAAATCATTGATATATATAAGCAGGGACAATGAATGTAAGGATAGAGTTAAATTTGAATAGTGAATAGATGCACATCGTGTGCTCGAAAAGAAGAAATTGTTTTTTTTAAGTAAAGTTTAGTGTTTAAGATTAACTCATGTCATGCAAAAACTTAGAAAAACTTAGAGCATTTGATGGGAGGAGGGGAATGATATCAGAAGTGGATAATTGAGACACAAATATACTTTTTTCGCACTGAAATGCATATAAACCATCGAAAAAAACTAAATGGACGATAACTTCGTCAAATATGCTTCTTTTCATATACCGCATAAAACAAATAGCACAAGAACAGAAAACCGCACAAAAAATAGCACCAAAAAAATCGCACAAAAAAAACCGCACAAAAACAGGTTTTACTGTACTCAGAACCCACTTAATTCGATATCTGCTTTCTCAATATTCAAAGTAAATTCAGATTCAAAATCTGAAGATTGGAATGGGGCATGTGAAGGAGAGTTCTAAGCACGGTATTTAGAAAACCTCGTACTGCAATATATTTTTGAGATCTGGAATCCATATCGGTGTTTTCAATCATGGATTTCTGGGATCGAGAATCTATAATACGAAAGCCAATGAAATGATTTTTGTTCAGAATTCAAAATTATCGTTGTTTTTTCTAACTTGAAATTACAATGAATAAAAGTAAATCATTCAACTTCGTTAGGAGGACAACTTTCTCAGTAATTTGATTTCATCCCTTTAAAGCAAATCCCTGTTTTTACATATTTTTTAAGTTGCTTTTTCGTATTACTTTTTTTTCATGCCTTTTTAATTCTTTTATCTATTATTTTAATGGAAATCTAAATCTTAGAAGCGTATCTGAAGACTGAAATGAAAACTGGGATTGTAATCTTTCTTGTGATCTGCAGCGAATTCTGATTCAAATCACAACTTCAATTCTTTCAGATACAAAATTGCAAGTCCGGAATCAAGTTTTTAGATTAAAAATTTACTTTCCATATTTAAATCCCAAACTCATATTCTAGATTCAAGTGCAAATTTAGATGCCAAATGCATATTTTAGATTCAGATAACTATTTTTATAAATTTTATACTAGATTTCGAATTTAGATTGCGTATTTAATTTAAGAATTCATTGAATTTAAGAGTTGATCAGAAAATAAAGAACATACACTCTGTCCAACTTCTATAAGACCAGATGCTGACCTTGCTGCTTTGTGTCATTGTGAACAAACAATGCTTCAACCCTACACATATTTTCATATGTGTGTATGCAAGCGCTGAGCGTAACCGAATGTTTTTGTATTTTCCAAGTGTCAAGTTTCTATTAGACCAGTTACATTTTCCGTTGTTTAAGTTGTTTTTATCAATAAATCGAAGGGAAAAGTGCTCACGGAGAGAGAAGAAAGACAAATCGATGCCTTTCACCAAGAAAATGTTGGTATCAGAGAAATTGCTCGTCGGATTGGACGATCCCATCAAGTAGTGCCCAATTGTTTGGCGAATCCTCAAGGATACGGTAAGAAGGAGAGAGCTCCACGTAAATCAAAGCTTCCTGACCGGGATAAGTGGGAAACGGCTAGAACAGCTTCGAATACCTCAAAATCGCTTATGCAAAAAAAGCAAAATTTCAGTTCAAATATTACTCAGGCAACAATTCGTCAAATTTTGGTAAAAAAATCCTCACATAAAGATGGCTTTTAACCTTTTGGCTCCTCATCTTAAACCATCTCACATCGGAAGATATCTGAGTTTTACCAAAGCTCACATGAACCGACAGTGGGACAAGGTATGTTGTGACAAAGAATGTTTCAAAAAGAATACATTTTGCTATATACTGTAACGAAAAGTTCTTCAATGTAAAGGTTACCTTCACTGACGAAAAAAAGTTCAATTTGGATGGTCCTGACGGTTTCAACGGGTACTGATTTACGAAAGATGGAACAGTATTTTTCAACCAGGAATTTTGGCGGAGGCACGTGCATGTTTTGAGCAGGATTCTGTGCAACCGGAAAGCTCAAGATAGCTTTCACATCATTCAAGGTTAACATATATGCTCTGGAATCCTCTCTCCCACCGTTTTTGCGTGGATATCGTCACAAAAAAAAAATCACATCACAGCTAAACAATGCTACTATTCATACCAGCAAGGAGACTAGGAAATGGATTAAGGACCAAAAACATAAGTTTTTGGAATGGCTGGCTCACTCTCTAGGCTTGAATCTTGTTGAAAATCTTAGGGGGATCCTTGTACGCAGAATCTGCACTGAGGGAAAACGGTACACCACGATTGAAGTGCTCAAGGTTGCAATTTCGGAAAAATGGAAAAATATCGAGAAATCCGTTCAGCAATATTTGGTAAATAGTATTCCAACACAGATTTTCAAATTTTTCCAGTTTATTAGCCGAAATGGCAAGATTGCCGATAACTGACATGTAAATCAGCCGATGGTTTTGAATTTTTCATCGATAATACTTATGAATTTTGAAATGGTCTTATAGAAACTTGACAGCTGAAATTATCATATTGAGGCACAATAAATAAACAAGCAACTCTTTTGAACGGAATTGATGTTAAATATACTTTTTTCTAAGCATTCAACAATGTATGCATATGTATCTTGTTGAAATTCTAACTATTTGTGTTGCAACGAAATAGAATCAGGGTGGTCCTATAGAAGTTGGACAGAGTGTACATCAAAATCGTTTGTTCTCATTCAAGACTCAAAATATTCAAATCTTGAATCCAGATATCAGACTGCAAATGAAGATTCCTGTGGGGATTCCAGGCTATAAATACCAGTCTAGTAACGATTAGATCCCAACGTCTTGATTAGGTGTGAGGATTCCAGCTATTACATTCAGGTTCCTGATTCATCAAAATCTGGATGTGATAGTGGAATCTGGAATCTGCACCCTGTATCCTACTTGAGATTTATGGTTCCAGGTTCATGATACGTGTTCTGGATTTGGATTCATATTCTTTTGAATTTATTTTGGATATGCATTATTGCCAACCGGAACTGATTATTAGTGTATAGAAACTAAATATAGAATATGATTCTGGAATTAGGCACTTTCGGTCTTGGAATTGTAAAATTTTAATTTGTGGTCTGAATCTGGATTTTTAGAATCGGCTGTAGAAACAAAATCTGGAGTCCTATTGTCGAAATTGTATTCAAAATATAGGATATAGTATGGTGTGTCTAACATGTTAAATTTAAATTCTGTAACCTGTAATGAGAATATGGAATCAGTATCTGAGAACGAAAGTCATACACAGTAGCAATAATGTTGGGCATGGTTTTGAAGCCTATTGAATCACCAGGAGTGATTAAACAGAAAAGCTAGGGTACTCATTAGGTAATATTTTAGCTGAATGTTTAGGTTTCGGAGAGCTGTTTGTTCAATAGGTGTCGTGTCAGGTTTTTAAATATGACATCGGTAGACCATAGCAGCTCATGTTATTTCAACACCGCTTAAAAAAACAAAAGCATTTTATCTAGTCCTAATTTTTCCTCTGCCAGCGAGAGAAGTAGCAGTGTCAAAAAATGAACGATGACTACCGAAGGCTTTCATTCTTTCCCGCTAGCAGAATACCCTGGAGCCTACATTCACTTTATCGCCGTCATACTTCCACACATCGCACGTGAGACACCCCCGTTCCGTGAGCATGAGCGGAATTTATGGGCCCGTTTGAACCCCGGATAGGCATCACGCAGTGTCGGTGTGCTCCGCAGATAGCTACCGCGTTACGCCAAATTCGCGTTGTCCCATTAACTAGATACTGTTGTCTGAGGTCCGCGCGCTAGTGCGAAACCATTAATCAATTCCACCACAAGCTGGTCGGAAAAAGTCCATAAAGAGATAGAGAGAGAGTGTGTTCAATGCCAAGAGATTCGACTTGAGCTCTAGGCATAAATAATAACCCTCTCTTCGCGTTTCCTTCGTCTTTTTTGTTGTCTTCCCAATGGCAATCAACAGCGACTTGCCTTATGGAATCATTAATTAAGTGTATTGCGTTCGGTAGGAGGATGATGCTCAATGTGTATACGCTTTTATCGCGAAATCAGCGGCATTTATTACGAAATTTACGCCGATCATTCCGTGTGTGCTTTATGAAGAGACGTTAGATTTACCGCGTGACTGACTAATCCCAGGCAGACAGGGAGGCAGGCGAGAGACTATCATTCACACACATTCTGTACACATAGTTGCACTTGACATTGCCGCCATCATCGGCTCTCCGGAGCCGTAAAACTTCTCCCCACCCGCCGCCTACATTGCTCCGACCCGGAGAGATAACGCAACACACGACGCCCCTGTCAGGACATAAAAGAACCCAAAGCGAACGCTTTTCATCACAAAGTAATTTATGGGCTATTCACACTTTTCATGCTGTCAGAGGCAACAGCAGCAGAGCTAGCTCGTAACTCGTCTTCTGGTTCTGTTTTTTTTTCCTGTATGTGACCTGTTCTCGTGTGTGGACATGATATTGCATTTAATATCCCCCCGGCGATATCCATCCCATGAATGTGTAGAACACGTTCTGATGGCTGAGAAGGAGCTACTACTGGTTCTCAGGTTCTCAGAAAAATTAAAGAGACTTATTTGGGTTATATGAGCAACCACTGTTACTATATACTTTCGTACCACAACAAATATTTTGTATTACGTTCAAAAACAAAATAAGAATAATATGCATATAATTTTTTTGTCCGGAATTTGCGACTTATTTCTTGTTTGGATCTTCTCATATTGATTTTGAGCGATTCCACCCAAAACCGTACATTCGCACATATCGGAATTCTGGGATATTATATTCAATCATTGCTTGAAAGCTGTTTGTCTAATCGAAATGTGGTCTTCAGGTCTTCGACAAAACTGCCAGAAATCGGTTTAGGCCATACGAAAATACATATGTTTTTAATCAAAATTACATGTGTACTTACTAGTGCGCATTTCCAGCCAGACTGGATTAAAAAAGTGCGAATTTTCAATAGAAGATTTTGTGACGCAATAATTTTTAAAAGAGCGTTTACATTTACATTTTAGCATGAACTTTATATTAAAAATTGTTGCTCGGAAACTATTGACTGTAAGGAAAATTGCTTACGAACAAGCTGTAAAGAGCTTTAATAAAAGTTAATATTTTGAGGAGGCGATCTGGCGTAGTGGTAACATCCATGCCTCTCACGCTGAAGGTCTCGAGTTCAATTCTCACTCCCGACATTCTTCCAAAAATGGAAGTACAAGTGACGAACCAGCCAAATAAGTTGAAAATCACTATAATACAGATTAAAAAAAAAAAAGTTAATATTTTTTTATATATAATACAAAAATAAATATTTTGTGAGAATTTTTGTTTTTAAATTAATTGATCTCGAATTATAAAAAGTTGCCCCATGTCTATGCAAAATATCAGCTCAATCGTGGGAAGCTGGCGCAAAGTGGTCAAAGTTTGAGTTTTTTGAAAATCGAAAAATCACCCAACGGAAATCGGGGTTTTCGAAAAAAAAAATTTTGATGCCAAATGACTTAAAATGGCATGAAACGTCGAGATCTGGTGTCATCTCGAAAAATTTTTTTTGTCAAAAATTGACACTCTGGGACTTAATTTTTTTTTCGGAATACGGAACGAAAAGTATGGTTTTGGGTGCCAACAAAAACAGTTATCTCGATTTTTCATTCGTAACTTGCTACTGTAGAGTCCTGAAAATAGCAAAGGTTATTTGGTTCAGTGTTTGATAACAGAATCCATAACATCTAGGAGGCAATGGGGAAAATATGGTAACACAGAGCGGTTTGGTATGGCATTGTTCGGCTATAGATGGATTCTGTTATCAAACACTGAACCAAATGACCTTTGCTATTTTCAGGACTCTACAGCTACGAAATGTTCATTTGCATGATAATATACGGACGATAAATTCGGACTTCATTTCTGGTGTCACAACGTAAATAATTGAGTTTTTTTGAAAAACGAAAAATCACCGAATATTGAGGTTTTCCAAACAAAAATTTTATGCCGTATGTCTTAAAACTGCATTAGTCGTTGAGATTTACTATCATCTCGAAAAAAATTTTTGTCAAAAAAAAAAGTTTTTTGGCACTTGGGTGTTTTTCCGCCTGAAAAATCGATTTGTGACAAAAAAATTTTTTCTCGGATTACTGTAATTCTCAACGTGTCATGCAATTTTAAGACATTTGGCATCAACTTTTTTAAAAAAATCCCGATTTCCGGTGATTATTCGGGTTTTAAAAAAACTCAAATTTTAACCTCTGTGACACCAGTAAATGAAGTTCGAATGAGCTAATAATTTGCATAGTGTGTATTATCGTGCAAATCAACATTTCATAGCATGTTCCGAATGAAAAATCGAGAAAACTATTTTTATTGACACCCTAAACCATACTTTTCGTTTCGTATTCCGAAAAAAAAACTCCCAGAGTCTCAGAGTGCCGATTTCTGACAAAAAAAATGTTCGAGATGACACCACATCTCGACGTTTCATGCCGTTTTGAAACATTTGGTATAAAACAAAAATTTACGAAACCCGGATTTTTTTTGTCAAAAATTAGCACTCTGGGACTTATTTTTTTTTCGGAATACGGAATGAAAAGTATGGTTTTGGGTGCCAATAAAAACAGTTATCTCGATTTTTCAATTTTTTTTGTCAAAAAAAAAGTTTTTTTGGCACTTGGTGGTTTTTCCGCCAGAAAAATCGATTTTTGACAAAAAAAAATTTTCTCAGATAACTGTAATTCTCAACGTGTCATGCAATTTTAAGACATTTGGCATCAACTTTTTTAAAAAAAATGCCGATTTCCGGTGATTTTTCGGGTTTTCAAAAAACTCAAATTTTAACCTCTGTGATACCAGTAAATGAAGTTCGAATGAGCTAATAATTTGCATAGTGTATATTATCGTGCAAATCAACATTTCATAGCAAGTTCCGAATGAAAAATCAAGATAACTATTTTTATTGGCATCCTAAACCATACTTTTCGTTTCGTATTCCGAAAAAAAACTCCCAGAGTCCCAGAGTGCCGATTTTTGATAAAAAAAATGTTCGAGATGACACCACATCTCGACGTTTCATGCTATTTTGGAACATTTGGCATCAAACAAACATTTTCGTAAACCCTGATTTTGAGAAAATCATTTTTTCCAAAAAAGATTTCATACTATCAAACTAAAGTCAATTATCTAGTCGTCTTGAGTTTGAAAATTGAACTCAACATTGTTCTGAATACAATGGAAAACAGAAGGTATGCAGACTCATTTGCGAAAAAAAATAAATGAGCAAATGAGTTAATCGATGCATGAATTTCTGTCGTAGCATCATGACTCCTTCGTCAGCGGAAGAATCATAAGAGTGGCTAAGAAGCGTAAAAAATAAAGATGTTTCTTCTCACTAGATTGTAATTTACTATGTCCACAGTTGTAGAATGTAGGGCCCACCTAATCAAAATCCATAGCGGCTTTTGCTTACGTGAGCATATTGGCCTAGTTTTGTTTTTCATTCTGACATCATGCTTATTCATTACTTGTATTCTGCTGCACATTCTAAGTATTGTATAATTCTTGTGTATACAGAGTTTTTTGACGAGGACTCCATTTGATTGGGGTGTGAAATGAAAATCTAGAAATTCTACATTTACACATGAGCTTGAGCTTGAGCTTAGGTAGACTGTACAATTCGTAGTTGCTCTCCGTGATTGACCTGAACCAACCAAATTGCACAAAGAACACACAGAATGATGTTTGGGACTCGCAAATCATTCTCGTTATGCAATTTTCGGTGATTCGAGCTTTAAATGGTCAATAACGACGCCGGCCATGTCCTTACAGTTACCAGGGGAAGGGAAGGAATATTAGTATGATATTCGCCGCCCGAAGGCCAGAAGGGTCGCCTCTATATCGTGGTTCCCTAGCGTTTATCATGGAAGGAATAGTTGTTAGTGGAAATGGTTAAGAAAAATCAGGATTCACTGCGGTAAGTGATGTGATTCTACAAACGACATCTGAAACAAAAATACAAACAAACTAATACAACCATACACAAAAAAATGGGAAAATAGAACAGCAGTAAGTGATGTGATTCTATAATCGCGAACTCTCAACTACTCGACAGAACGATATTCCTAAAGCTTGAGCTTGGGTAGACTGTACAATTCGTAGCTGCTCTCCGTGACTGAACTGAATCAGCAAAACCGCACAAAGAACACACTGAATGACGCCTGAGAGTAGCAGACCACTCTCATTGTGCAAGTCTCGGTAGTTCGAACTTTCAATAGTCAATAACGCCGCCGGCCACGTCCTTACAGTCACCAGGGGAAGGGTAGGAATGTTAGTATGATATTCGCCGCCAGAAGGGTCGCCTCTACAGCGCGGTCCCCCAGCGACCATCATGTAAGGGGAGGGGTACAAATCAGGATTCACTGAGGCGAGTGATGTGATTATGTAGAAGCGAACTAACAATCACTGAACCAAACGAAAATCAGAAAATCTCGAAAATCATCACGCGGCGGAGTTAATATTTAGGTATCCTGAGAAGGAAAATCTGTAAAATTGATCAGACCGGCTATATATTCTACTATTCTAATATTTTTGTCGGAATCCAATCGCGAAAGCAGAGGGTTGGAAAACCTTAGAAGAGAATCAATAGAACTTTTCTGAAATTAATCGATCCGGTGATATATTGCGTTGTTCATTGCGCTTACGCTTTATAGAATTCCAATCACGGCGGTGGAGAGTTATCTTGAGGAAACCTAAGAAGGTAACCGAGAGAACTTTTCAAATAGACGTGGCAAATGTGCCGTAATTCATCAAGTTTTATAGAATTCTAATCTCGATGGCGGAAATTTATCTTGAGGAAACCTGAGAAGGTGACTTAGATTATTTCCTAAAAATTGATCAGACCGGCGGTATATTCCGCTATTCGACTTGCTTGCGCTTCATCGAACTAAAATCGTTACGACAAAGGGTTATCTTGGGACGACCTGAGAAAACTTCTCTAAAATCAATCAGCATATTATTTATCTTTCGTTTTCCGTTGAAGTTATATGTTTGAAATACCTATGATATTATACCAATACACCATTTTCACGAAACAACAGTAATATTTACAGACACATACATGTAAACAAATTCTGTTGAAAGTGTGGAATATGAGGTCTGAAACATGAAAGCCGTAAAATGTAGTTTGAAATTAATCTACAATTTTAAGCATGAATGGGGAACAAAACATTGAGTCGACTGATTAAATTTGAAATTAGAATAAAAGCAAAATAGAGAAATGAATAATCAGAATAAAACTAAAGAAAATGAACTGAGTAATATTTACTTGTATATGAAATGGGATGCGGTAAATTAATAGATTTTTGCGATCTGCATAACAAAACATATTTGAATTAACGCATAGAAGCTGCTAAAGCTATTATATCATTATAACATATAAACACAGAAAGCTATCCAAACTAAAATCATAATAGCAATTTAGTATATAATAAATTCAATCTACATGAAAGTCTCATCTGCAAAATCTAAAACAATCTGAAAATATTCAACTCTGTTTAAGAAGAAAACAAACTATCTGGACAACACAACCATAACTTCCGAACTCGGAAAATCTAGAAATTCTACATTTACACATGAGACGAAAACATGAAAGATTTCGAAAATTATTCTGTGATATTTCAATATTGTTCCAATTAGTTTTTCAATACATTTTAGCAAAATTACATCTCCAAAGCTCTCAAAAATATCATTTCCAGAGAAATAATTCACAAATTATACTACGCAGCATCTTTCGTAGAACGACAACAAAAAATACGAACCGCAACGCAGATCTCACCACCTTCTTCACATCCGGTTGAAAACGTGCTGGACTTTGACCTATGATAAAATTGAAACCACAGAGCGCAATAAATTAAGGACTCTCGCTAGACACAACGTGCCATTGAAAAAACTCATACCAAGTGAGCTGAAATCAGAATCGCACACATTGTTGCATTGTAGGAGAATGTGAGCGGCAAATAAAACCGATAAAACTTACCTATTTTATTCGTTGCATTGTTTACCTGTTTTGCTATGTCCACTAATGTGATGTCTGATTTCTGATTTCCTATAAATTTGTGTATTTGGATTCAAGATCTATCCATTAACAAGTTGAGTCCCAATTTTTTCTTGCTGTGGTTTTCATTCAGCCCGAATCAAGAGCGTTTGCACAATATCAGTGTCGGTCACAGCTCCCAAAGATACTTATTGTATAAATAGAAAATATTCAGAAACTCAACTAGAAAGTTTTCCTGAGTTTTCCGAAAAGACTTTGCTTGCCCTGAAAAAAGAGAGAGAAAAAGAAAGAGATAGAGAAAGAAAGAGAGAGAGAGAGAGAGAGAAAGAAAGAGATAGAGAAAGAAAGAGAGAGAGAGAGAGAGAAAGAAAGAGATAGAGAAAGAAAGAGAGAGAGAGAGAAAGAGAGAGAGAGAAAGAAAGAGAGAGAGAAAGAAAGAAAAACAGAGAGAGAAAGAAAGAGAAAGAGAGAGATAGAGAAAGAGAGAGAAAGAGAGAGAGAGATAGAGAAAAAGAGAGAGGGAGCGAAAGAGAGAGAGATAGAGAAAAAGAGAGAGAGAGAGAGAGAGAGAGATAGAGAGAAAGAGAGAAAAAGAGAGAGAGAGAGAGAGAGAGAAAGAAAGAAAAAAAGAGAGAGAGAGAGAGAGAGAGAGAGAAAGAAAAAAAAAGATAGAGAGAGAGAGAGAAAGAAAAAAAAAAAGAGAGAGAGAGAGAGAGAGAGAAGAACAAATCCAAAAAACTTTTTTAAAGGCTAGAAGGAATTCAATTAAACCTCCATGAGCAAACAAGGAAGGAACCCACAATTATATATACCAATATCATTGCGAATCATGGTTTCTCGAATTTATGCGAAAAACGAATAAAAAGCGTACGCAATCGACCCTAGGGGCGGTAGAGACTTTTTATTGTTTCTCATTTCTTTCGGTTGTTTGTAAATGTAATTGATGCAAGAAAACCGGAAAATGCCGAGTAGGACTATCGTTGATTTAGTGATCCGGAAAAATGCATTCGTTTGGCAAGAATTAGTAACTACCAATTTGTTGATTCAATGTCTTCTAATATTCTGGTTTCCACAACTGTTGTCGTATGTTTCACTAGATAAAATTAATTTAATCAATATAATCAATGATTCTCACGATATGAAATTGTTTTTGCACTAAAGAACTTTGAAATTTTGTTTGCATTACATTCTTCATAGATATGAACTAAAAAGCATAAAAAGAAACAAAAAATACTCAGATACTCCAACGAGTTGAGAAGGAATTATGGGAGTATTACTCCTGGCGTGAGTTACGCGATAAGATCTTCTGATAACGTCTAAATGATGTGCAAAATTTGAATTCAAGAATAATGAGAAAAAATATAAATTCAGATTATGGGAGAGCAACAACACAACGATGGATCTGTAATGAAGCGCCGACAATGTTATTCGTCTATGGAAAATATCGCCATGTTATTTCCTTCCTGGAATCTCCAAGGTAAAAATGACGATAAAAAATAGCCAAATTACAAATTTACATTCTTTTTGTAATGCAAATCATCACCGAGGGGTAACAACCAGGAAAAAAAACTGTATACTTTCCTAAATAATGTTTGCCGTTATCCCGAAGCGAATTTACATCTCAAACAATGGAAAACGAAACCACCTACAATTACTCAGAAAACGCGCGCCAGAATAAAAAAAAAACCGACAGGTTACACAGGCAATTGCTCATTATGGATAATTCCCACGCGGGAAAATCGTTAGACGCGTTCTCTCGAGCAAACGCTTTTCCAACGAGAGCGAGAACGACGGCGAGGCAGAGGAGTGGATGATTTGGGATGGTGAATATTTCAGACAAACGCACGCGTAGGAACGAAGTTTAAATTTCTGGTTCTCATAACGCTATAAAACATCATCAGATTATACATCGAGTGAACCATTGCTGCGTAAAGTTGGAGAACGGTCGCCCACAGCCACAAAACCTCAATTCGAATCATGTGATGGGCGTATGAGATGAATAGGTCGTCTCCTGGGACGTATCAAAAATCGGAAACTCCCTGCTGAACCCGGATGTCGTCCCCAGTCGATCCTTCAGCAGCATCCAATCAATCCAATCGGTCCCAATGCAGTGTGTTTGGACAGTTAAACTCACAAAGTACTTACCAGAAAAGGCCTAATCCACTATCGAACCCAGGCCCAAGTCAATCGCTTCCCCAACTTTTCTTATATCTATGTTGCTGCTGCTGCCATTCGGCGCTTCGTGTTTATCTTTTGCTAATGGAATCCGGGGAAGATGGCCTCCCGAAAGCCGGAAAATGAATTGAGATAAATTAGGCTTTTCTGTGCGAACCCCGGTGCGGTGCGATAGTTGGCGGCGGAAGGTTTCCATACCAGCGATAACAGATTGCCTTTCGTTCACACGCTAGAACCCCCTTCTCGTTCGACCCCCGGAAGACCGGTCGAATTCCGACCTCTTTCTCGAGTCTCGAGTTGACAAATGGAAAGTGGTGAACCCAAGTTGCTACATTAATTTATATGTACACCAGCGCGACGACCGATGCCACCTGTCACAACGAGAGCCGGGCGTGCTCTTCACCTCTTCGTCGCTCTCGCTTCCGGCAGACGTTGCGGAGCCTTTTTTGCTCGAGATCACAAAGGATTAATTCTTGTTTGGAGATGATGAAGAAGATTACATCCTTTCTCTTTGTCCTGGAATATTGGTAGAAGAGATAGCGAATTCAGTGGATTTGTTGAGCAGATTTTCGTTGTTGGCTCGATGAGTTATTTTCTAGGTAATGGATTTTTTTTTCGCATGTAGCGAAAGCTATTGGCTATAAGCCATTTTTGATTATAAATAGAATCCTTATTCATCAAAAATTTGACCCAAAATACAAAGTTGAATGTCATGACGATATACATATGAAAAACATTACAATCTCGACACGACAAGTTCCTGAATAGCAACGTTTTTAACAATAATTATTCTTTACATGAATTTCTTCGAAAACCTATATTGTATTAGAAAATTCAATCTCTAATTTTAGTTAACAGGCATTTCATTTAATTATATAATATAACATCGAATTTTGTTGTTACTGCGAATGTTAACTGGGCCTTATAGCGTTTACTCAAAACACATATACCCGAATGTAACATTCACTCAAATTAAGCGGAAGAGAATTTCCCGAAAATCAGATTATATTTTTTGTTAAATCTTCTTGGAATTAATTGTGTTGTTGTTGTGTTGAAACAACGAGAAGAGCAAAAAAAATTACGAAGAAGAAATTTGTTATGAGGAAATTTGACAAACAGCAAAGGAGCAATATGCCTCCTTATTTTCTCCGCTTGCTGCTCGTTAGGATTAAGAAGTGGCATGGCATGAGTTGCTCTTTCATGTTAATTTTTTTCGTTCAAGATATTGAAGCTGGAAATTTAGTGAATATGAAAATACAATATTATATAGGATATTATTTCATCTTTCACAAATGGACTGTTAACAAACTCTAATTCGTCTTAGGAGTGCTGCCAACTCAGATTGCAGTGAAACTTTGTGAGTGTGAATTCTATAAAATTCTATGATTCGATTTCTCAAAATAAAAATTAGCCATTATTTCGAAAAAGGTCCAAATTTTTACAAAAATTAATAATTTGAAAACTATAGAACTTACAAATGTATGACCAATGAATGAAATGTAGGAAAATGTAATTTTTTTAAACAAATTACATTGAAAAAATTATTTTGATAATTAAAATATATTTCTTTCTAGAATTTTTTTTGATAATTCCGACAATTTTTCGATACGATACGATTTATTTTTAATAACAAATATTCGAATATTATTTAATAATCAAACTCGAGGATTTTCATGCATTCGAACAAGTGAAGTGTTCGGGTAATTGCTACATCTGCTATCTTTATATATATATATATACATATATATATATCCATTTTTATATATATATATATATATATATATATATATATATATATATATATATATATATATATATATATATACATATATATATATCCATTTATATATATATATATATATATATATATATATATATATATATATATATATATAAATGGATTTCTGTCTGTCTGTCGATTCTAATGGACTCGGAAACTACTGAACCGATCAACGTGAAAATTGGTAGGGGAAGGTTTTCGTGATAGTTTGAGACCCCTACCCCCTCTCTTAGGGGGGGCTGCCATACAAATTGAACACAAATTCCTACATTACTCGGGAATTAATCAAGCAAATGAAACGAAATTTTGCATGTGGATGCTTTAGGGTGCAATAAATGATTCTATGGTGGTTAGAGATGTTTCTATGATGGTATGACATTCCTCCATTCCTCCCTCCTCTGGAATGGATAGGGGGTCCCATAAATATATTACACATATTTCAACCAAAAATATTCCAACCGAACATGACAATTGAAAATTTTCGGAAAAATGAAGGAAAAAGAGAAAATTTAAAAAATTAAATTCCCATGTATATGTTCTACTATTACATAGTGACAAGTGCTGTTAGTCCATTTGATGTTTGCGCTAGCGAAATTGATCTTTGTTCGAAACTGGAAATGGATTTTAATGCGATAAAACGCGCTCCTATATCTTCTTCTATCTATATCAATAAAAAGTAACGCCGAATATTGATAAGAGCAGAACTCGAGGAAGGAATTGTCCGATTTTGTGCTGTCTTTATTCTATCATATTTTCTGTATAAAACAATTATTCCATGTAACGGAGAAACATGTTATTTGCAAGTGGATGAAAAATCTTGAACGAGAATTGTGTCTGAAAATAATCTGATAATATAATGATGAGTTTCGCTAGAAATACTAGGAATTTTATAGTAAAAGGCAAATTCAACGGGGTCGATTAGAAGATCAATCAATGAACAGTTCTGCGATTGGACCCATGAACTTGCTCATAGTAAGAACACGTGAATGTTTGAAGGTATTGGTAACAAAAAACAAATTTTGGGCGGGACAGCTGGTTTGAGATAAGGTTACATTAGGGCAAATGGAATTCGGGTGAATGTCTTGCAGGTGTTATAGAATTATCCACTTTTCCGGTGCGGGGGACATATTCAAGTATCATTCTGAAACAGTGTCGAGATCACGGAATGACCATTTCATATAGAACATTGTTAACGAGAAAAAGGTTGTTGGAGAAGTAGTTCCATTTTTCGTAGAAAATAATTTATCAACTATTGGAGATTTTTTTTTCTCAGACAGCTTTCCACTTTAACAGCATGAAATAACAGCTAATGTATCGTTTTTTGTTAGTGGAAGAATTTCTTCAATTTTACTTTAAAAAATTTCGATGAAAAAAAACAGTAAGTGGGTTATATCTGTGTTATAACCGCAAGGGTGACGTAGGACTATCGTTGATTTAGTGATCATTTGTTTTTAATTGCATCTGAATCAATTCTGAATGAATGAATAAATGAATATTTGGAAAAACGAGAGCGTTACGTTGGAGGCACAATATTCAGCATTAGATGCAATCACACGAAAGTTTTTTAATTCATAATACATTGCTTGAGGATATGATTTGTATTCCATTTCCAATAGACAAAACAGCTATTGCACCAAATCAGTCTACATAATTTTCACAACACCTCACAACACCCATTTCTCGTTTGAGAAATTGTTCAGTAAACATCGTTTGCCAGTGCGCGTAGAGCGGGAATTCCTTCTTAAGATTCATTGCACCTCTAATAAAATGCCGAAAGACGTGGTCTTACGTTGATCGCACTTGGTTGAAAAATCACAAAACCAAATGTATTTGGTCGCAGTGTTATATGGATAGAAAACATAATAAACTCTTTCGCTTGAATGCAGATTTCAATTCCAAGGGAACTGGCAGATTATTTATCAGCAACGATAACATCTTTCCGGAATCTTCTCGATGCTGGATAGCAACCAAACGAAAATATATCCGCGCGTGTATGTGTGTGTGTGGTGGCTGCTCCGATGTCTCAAGTGGAACGTTTGTGGCATCACTCTCCTGATGGATTTCCCTTTGGCCTAAGGTGCACAAACAGGCTCTTGGTGACACCGTTTATCAGCGCTTTCATGATAAATGAAGTTAGTAGCTTCACCACAACAGCGACAACATGCTTCAATCGCTGTTCAATTATAACTGAGTGGATTTCCGAGCGGCGCCCGCTTATATACCGATTGGTGATTTCAATAGCCTGTTTTGAAAGCAATTTTAAGGTTATTGAAACAAGTTTTTGGATGAAGAAGTAACGAGTATGTAACGCGTAGACATTTTATCTTTCGAATGAAGTGTTTATCATACCATTTCGTTCAGTTGTTTAGGAGCTTATAACGCTCAAAATCTCGGTCTCCGGCGTAACGCTTTCGTTTTCGAAACTTTGATTTACACCCCATTATAGAAATGGAAGACGTAGTCCTACGTCAATATTCGGAGAGTTGTGTTTTGACGTAGGACTACATCGTTTATTTCTATATGATGGGGTGAATAATGTAACGAAAAATTAAGGGATTTCAAATGCATATCACGCGAAATCGTTATTGCGATATAGTATACACTCTGTCCAACTTCTATAAGACCACCCTGATTCTATTTCGTTGCAACACAAACAGTTAGAATTTCAACAAGATACATTCGTACATTGTTGAATGTTTAGAATAAAGTATATTTAACGTCAATTTCGTTCAAAAAAGTTGTTTGTTTATTAATTGTGCTTAAGTATGATAATTTCTTCTGTCCAGTTTCTATAAGACCACTTCAAAATTCATAAGTATTATCAATTCAAATTCAATACGATCGGCTGATTTACATGTCAATAATTGGTAACCTTGCCATTTCGACTAAAAACCTTGGAAATTCGTGTTAGAAAACTATTTACCAAATACTGCTGAACGGATTTTTCGATAGTTTTCCATTTTTCCGAAATTGCGACCTTGAGCTCTTCAATCGTGGTGTAAAGTTTTCCCTCAGTGTAGATTCTGCGTACAAGGATCCTCCTTAAGATTTTCAACAGGATTCAAGCCTGGAGAGCGAGCCGGTCAGACAAAAAATTAAGTTTTTGGTCCTTAATCTACTGCTTAGTTTCCTTGCTAGTATGAATAGTAGCATTGTTTTGCTGGAATGTAAATTTTTTGTGACGATATCCTCGCAAAAACGGTAGGAGAGAGAATTCCAGAACATATCTGAAAACCTTGAATGATGTGGAAGCTATTTTGCACAGCTTCCGGTTGCACAGAATCCCGCCCAAACCATGTACGAGTCTCCATCAAAATTCCTGGTTGAAAAATACTGTTTCTTTTTCCGTAAATCACGCCAGTACCCGTTGAAACCATCAGGACAATCCAAATTTAACTTTTTTTTGGTCAGTGAAGATGAACCTATAAATTGAAGAACTTTTCGTTATGGTATATAACAAAATGAATTTTTTGAAAACATTCTTTGCCATGACATATCTTGCCCCACTGTCGGTTCGTGTGAGCTTTGGCAAAACTCAGACACCTTCCGATGTGAGGTGGTGGAGATGAGGAGTTTTAACCTTTTAAGCCCTCTTTATGTGAGGATTTACCAAAATTTGACGAATCGTCACCCGAGCAGTTAAGTAGTGGAAATATTGCTTTATTTGCACATGCGATTTTGAGGTATTCGAACCTGTTCTAACTATTTCCCGCTCACCCCGGTCAGAGAGCTTCGATGTACGTGGAATTCTCTCCTGGGCAAACCGTAAACAAAACACAAATTTCTACTTAACTCGAGAAATAGTAGAGCAAATGGAACCAAAATTGGACTGTGAGAATTTTACAGTACAATAAATGTTCCTATGATGATATGACACCTCTCCCTTCTCTGGAAGGGGAAGGAGAGGGGGGGGGGTCACATAAAAATATACAGATATTGAAACCAACAATATTTTAACAAACACCTCAATTGAAAATTTCAGGAAACTATGAAAAATATGGGAAAATTCGAAAAATTGAATTCCCATATGTTCTACAATTACATCGAGACAAGCGTTGTTAGTCCATTTGATCTTTGTTCGAAAGAGGAAATGGATTTGCAAGTGAAAAAACGCACTCCTATATCTTATAACTGTATTAAAAAAATGGATCGCCAAAAAAATCCCCGATCCGATTTTTTTTTTCATTTGAATTTAAATCGGAATCATTTACGTGCATGATTTTGTGGAAATCAATTTAAGTAGACAGATTGTACACGTGTAACCCCAGTGGGATCGATTGGTTAGCATCCGTTATATCATGGTGGATGCTTCCGATTCGATTCCCGTTCAGGGAATTAGTGGCGTGCAAGGAAGTGGTAATTCGAGGAATCAATATCGAGTAAACCTTACTTATATTTTCTTGGAAAAATAAATTCATTCATTCGTGTATGTATGTATGTAGAGAAATAGTTTTCAGTTAAATTCAGCAATCATTTGATTATACAGTGGAACCTCGATTATCCGCGACCGGATGATCCGCGGTGCGGGTGAACGTTTCTTTTTTCGGCATATAAAATGAGTTTCCCTTCACCTTCAGTAAAATCTGTGCAACTCGATGAAACAAAATGTTTCGCCCTATCGTTCAACCTCCGTAAATCATTGAACCCGGCCGACGTGTGGTGTGTGTGCTACCGGGGATCATTTTCTCAGCTCAGCTTCACGGTGAGCGACGGATTTCACCAACAGAGATTAATGGATTCGTTACTTTGCCGCACGAAAAGCTCTCGGTTTAGTCCCGGGCAGCAGAGGTTGAAAATGGACTCCGTTAAAATCTCGTTTATCAAACTCTGCTCGATCATGAGCCTGACAGAGACAAATTGTTAACTGTTTATTCATCAGAAATGGTAGAGCGAAAAAAGAATAAGGAAAAGTAGTACACATGATGCAATGTGACAATCTGAACTACTGTGCACAATAATAGTGGCAGCAGCTTACACATTTTTCTAGCTTTTGGCTGAGATGTAATTTCCGTTCGCGTGATGAAAAAATACGAAATCACGTTCTAGACCAGCGCCATCACCACTCCCTGTCGTCGTTACCCGGGGCTACCGTTGAAGTGTTCAAAGACGATATGAAAATGTAATTTTCTGTCAAAGCTTAGCAGCTTTCTGTTTTCCAGATAAACACGTTCCGTCCCCGAGCAGAGACGAGCAGCAGTTGGCACACTATCGGTGCAACTATAGGTACATGTATCACACCGCAGCGCAAAACGAGAAATTGTGCCATTGGAACAAGATGGCAATTCCGAAAGCCCTAGCGAAACTTTACAGCAGTAGGTACTCGTACCTACTTGTTTGTGTGTTTGTCGTTCCGAGTGAAAGCAAAAAGGAAAAAGGAGCGGGGTGGTGGGCGCAATAGTTGGTTGTGATCGGATTTGTGCGGTGCTTTTTCAGGACGACAAGCAATGAAACTGTATCTAACGTCGTGTTATGCTGATTTCATATAGTTGTAATACATCCCTTATATACATACACTCTCTCAGTGGGGATGAAGTTGTAAAAGTATATTCCATGTCATCAACAGAACGACATATACGAGAAAACAGCTCGGTGAAAGGCGATGGATCCATTTTCAGTGGGTTCGATTCGAGACGGTGGCGTCTTCCCGAGTGATGGATGTGGTAATCCTTTCACTCTGCGGTCGCGGGCATCCAGGTGTGGGGTTGGTTACCATTCAATGGTGTGATTGATTTTGAGAGCTCACAGAGTGGGGGATGCATCATATCTATCCCTCCCAGCATAAGCAGCAGCAGCACTGTATGGAAAATGCTTTCGACGGAATAGACTGGATGGGAGGAGGCATTTGAATAATACTCAGCCCATTCATCCGGTAGACAAAACGTAATGAAAAGTGTCACTGAAGATTGCTTCGCTGATGAGAAGAACACCCTCTGTACTGATTTGGTAGATGCATTTGCAAATGTGTTTCGCCGATGATGAAAATGTCATCATTTCAATCAATGTAAATTCTGTTAAATCGATGGATCGGCGTGACATTACACATCCATTTTATCGGAGATTTAAAATGTTTGAACAATCTTCAATCTTGAATCTAAAATCCCTAAAAATCGTTCAAAACTGAAATCTAAAATCTAAAATCTAAAATCTAAAATCTAAAATCTAAAATCTAAAATCTAAAATCTAAAATCTAAAATCTAAAATCTAAAATCTAAAATCTAAAATCTAAAATCTAAAATCTAAAATCTAAAATCTAAAATCTAAAATCTAAAATCTAAAATCTAAAATCTAAAATCTAAAATCTAAAATCTAAAATCTAAAATCTAAAATCTAAAATCTAAAATCTAAAATCTAAAATCTAAAATCTAAAATCTAAAATCTAAAATCTAAAATCTAAAATCTAAAATCTAAAATCTAAAATCTAAAATCTGAAATCTAAAATCTAAAATCTAAAATCTAAAATCTAAAATCTTAAATCTTAAATCTTAAATCTTAAATCTTAAATCTAAAATCTAAAATCTAAAGTCTCAAATCTCAAATCTCAAATATGAAATCTAAAATCTAAAACCTAACATCTAATGTCTAGACTCTAAAATCTAAAATATAAAACATAAATCTTAAATCTTCAAAATCTCTGAAATCATCAAAATCTCTGAAAACTTCGAAATCTCCAAATTCTAAAATCTGGAATCTTTAATCTTTAATCTTAAATCGAATAAACTCAGCTCTGTTACAGCTGAATTGCTAAATGAGCCTAATACTGTTTATTCAGACGGGAAAAAAATCTTAAATCTTAAATCTTAAATCATAAATCTCAAATATCAAATCTTAAATCTTACATCTTACATCTTACATCTTACATCTTACATCTTAAATATTAAATCTCATTAAATCTCAAATCTAAGTGAAGATCCTACATTCTTAAATCTAAAATCGGAAGTCGAGAATCTAAAATCAGTAATTGAAAATCGAAAGTCGAAAATAGAGGATCGATAACCGAAAATCGAAGATCGATAATCGATAACCGAAAATCGACAACCAAACACCGAAAGTAAAATCGAAGTTCGAATACTGAAATACGAAAATCTTAAATCGAAAATCAAAGAATTTAAAATTGAAAAATGGAAATTAAAAATTGAATATCGAAATTCGAAAATTGGGATATGAAAATCGATAATCGAAAATTGAAAATACAGAAATACAGGTCGGTCTCGATTATATATGATTCGATTGTATACAATTTAGACTCGATTATGTACAGTTAAAAATATATATATTTTTTTATATTTCGAATATGACTAATTTCAAGCGAAAATGATAGTGAAAGTTAATTGGCTATTACGAGTGAAGTAAAAGTTTGTGACTTTGATAGATTTTAGATGAAGATTCACCAGAAAATGATTAAAATGGTATTGTAGCGAAATTTAAAAAAACTAAAGATTTTAGATATGTTAATAAAAAAATTGTAGAGCAATACGAGAGTTCTAATTTGGTTGATAGAAACATTCGAGTTTATTATGTGTTTTTTAGATAAAATTTAGAGAAGTTTTTTACTTCTAAAATGTTACTCAAATCCACCAATCTGGAAGTTTCACAACTGTATTCGGTATAACATTTTCTTATATTTCAAAAGGAAGCAACAGAATTGTCCTACGTTGCGAAATTTTTGAATTAGAGCCAGTGTAAAACAAACAAACATGGCCCGAAACAGAGAAAAAGTTAAATAATTCTGTCATTGTTGGAATTCGAACATATGCGTTGAAGGATTTTCATCATCAAATATACATTTCCTGAAAGAATTCGGATTTTCTATATGAGAAAGGTATTTTATGAATTAAAGGGAAAGAATCAAACATTAAATTCTTCTAGAATCAAAAAACGAGAAATATATGTAAAACACAAATTTGAAAATTTCAATTATATACAGTGAAAATAAACCGAAGACTGTATATAATTGAATCCGCGCTGAATTGAAATTGGAAAATTTGAATTTGAAAATCAAAAATTGAATATTGAAATTCTAAAATTTGAATGTGAAAATTTCAAATTTTAAATTCAAAATCAAGAATTAGAACTGGAAGTCGAATCAAAAATTGAAAATTGAAAATTGAAAATTGAACATTGAATATTGAAAACTGAAAATTGAAAATTGAAGATTGAAGATTGAAGATTAAAAATAGAAAATTGAAAATTAAAAATTGAAACTGAAGATTGAAAATTAAATGTGCACCCGTGGCCGAGTGGTTAGCGTCTCACATTATCATTCCTGGTGTTCGGGTTCGATTCCCATTCTGGCCAGGGGATTTTTCATCAAAGAAATTTCCTTCGACTTGCACTGTGGTCACGCGTATTCTAGAGCTTGCCCCTCAGAATACATTCAAGGCATGTTATTTGGCTTAAGAAATCTCAACTATGTATGAATAAATGACGCTAGTTAATGCATACGTCGAGACGGCAAATGTTTCAATAATAATAATAATTGAAAATTAAATATTGGAATTCCAAAATTGGAATTTGAGAGTTGAAAATGGAAAATTAAAAATTGACAGTCAATTTTCAGTTGTCAATTGGAAATTTTGCATTTGAGAATCGAATGTCGAAAATCGATATTCTGAAGTTGAAAGTTGAAAATTGAAAATTGAAAACTAAAAATTGAAAACTGGAAATTGAAAATTGAATATTGAAATTCGAAAATTGGAATTTAAAAATCTAAAATAGAAAATGAAAAATTGAAAAATTGATAATCAAAAATTGACAATTGAAAATTGAAAATCGAAAATTTGAAATACAGGTTGAACTCGATTAAATACAGACTCGATTATATGTGATTCGATTGTATACAATTTTGGACTCGATTATATATAGGTAAAAATCTCGATTTTTGAAGATTTTGCTCGAATTTTCATCATGAATTGTTTATATCGATATTGCAACAAAGTTAAGAAAGGTAGATGTTGGGTGTCGAAGAAAAAGTTGTAGAGCGGTTAGTGCATGTCAATGGTGAAGATGAGTTAATTCAAAAATTTAATATGCTCTATATTCAATTTTTGAATTAACTCATCTTCACCATCAACATGCACTGTTGATTGCTCGCTGTCTAGAGTGAGAAAGTGAGAAAGTGAACTTTCTGAATATCCAAGTTGTTCTCGAGGACTCGAGTTCACAAATTATACTATTCAGCACCTTTCGCAGAACGGCTACAAAAAACCGGACAGAACTGGTTAGGAAGTGACACCAGTGCCGTTATTCCATATCCCTTAACCGATTCAATCTAGCTTTGGTAACGTATAGAAACAACATCAATGTGTGCATGTGATAAAAAAATACTCACCCAGACGGCATGAATATCGATGCGGTGCCTCGACTTAACAAAATTGCATCAATGTGTGTATGTATCGCCCGCGTATATAATCTCATTTTAACGTCCATATAAAGTGAAGCGAAAACTTGATTTCTGATGCGAAAAAGTAGTTACACCATTAATAGTGAATTTCTTACCTACCGTGAACTCATCAACAATTTGTAAATGAGAGAGAAAAGAATTCAGTCTGAAAAGGGGTCATTTCAATATGTCATGAAGCTCATTTTACGGTGAAAAATGAAATGAACTCAGACGAAGTAAAAGCAGATACCAACGAAAGCGCCCGAATGATTTTTTATTTATGTTGTCAACGAAACTGCTGGAAGAAGAAAACACACATCTCCAATTGAATGCGAAGGTTGATGATTGCATAGTTCCTTGGCGATTTTCAGTTGCCTTTACCAAGCCCTACTCTGGATGCTTGAGCTTGCAAGGAAACTCTTTTGGAAAAATAGTTCTAAAAAGAACTGATAAATTGATTTCTCTGTTTGGTAAACGGTTACATCAAACACATGCTGCTGATGCCGTTGTAATTGCCGCTGCTGAATTTGTTTCAGTTGGTGTTACTGCTTTGCTATCCATCCTGTTGCTGATGTTAGATTTGATTACTTTGCTTTTTTTCGGGTACTCCTTTTTTCTGGTAATATTTATATCCATTTTCGGCTTCAGAAATTTTTCGTTTTCGTGAAGCACCTTGAGATTCTTGTCGTTGAAGCATCCATTCACAGATGGTTTTGCAATATTTGATCGTTGGATATCTCAAGACCCAATAGACCCAGAGACCGTCTATTGGAGGTGGTCTAAAATCAAGTAGAGGGTACGTGTTTCTCGATTTTAATTCAGACAGAATATCATAGATAAAAAGAGTGGATAAAATTTCTCGAATACAGTTATAAACTGTCTACTCATTGATTGAACAGCAAGAAATGAGTCCTAAAAAAGTTTGAATATTTTTGTTATAGCTATAATTTTTCAACCATTTCGTCCAAATACACGATTCGATCGAACAAAAAAGGAGTAATGTCGGGGACATAACCGGAGAGACGTAGGACTACACCAAAGACTGACAATTCGAATAACTCAAATTAAATATCCAAGTAGTTTTTCTGTATCTCTTAGCATCATCGATGCTCCCGAAAACATAATTCTCAAAGAAAAAATCCACTAATTATATCATGCAGCACCTTTCGCAGAATGGCTACAGAATACAGTAGAACCTCGATTATCCGCGAGTAGATGATCCGTGGTGCTCTCACAGCTCTCACTGTTGGAAAAATTCTTCTTCCCATCCGGCTTGCAATAAGTTGTACTTTGACGCCACTTTTAACTCAAAACAATTCTTAAATTCATCATCAATTTGCATTTTTTATTTCGAATGTTGCTTTAGAATACATCGAACTGTTGCATTGAATTATATTGCAATAACTCTTCAGTAAAAAATCGGAGGTACTGAATAGCGCCCACGGATTCATTCTCGCGAGAACATCATTATCATAACCACCATGAAACCACTGTGTGCTGGATCGATTGCACGGAATCGATTGTTGACGGGTGTCCGCTGGATGGCAGAAAAATTTAAACTCGTTGGTTACTGCTACTGCTACCTGCTGCTGACAATATTGGTGGTACTACTGCTGATGATAATAGGGTAAATGATCATCGTTTGTTCAGACAACTAGTAAATGCAAATTGATTTTTCTTCATAAAAATCACATGTAATCAATACGAGTCTGGGTTTGTTGAAAAGCCCCATGTCTCTAGTTCTTAATACTACCATAAGGCGTTGAAATTATTCAAATTTTCATGTTTTTTTTAACAATTTTCCCGAAGAGAAATTATGATCATGGATTGTCCACCTCTGATCATGGTTTGTCCGGTTTTAGAAATCACTGTTTTTGAATGAAAAAATTCGAATTTTCAAGTAGATGTTGTATTTCTCATTTCTTGAGTTTACTTTAATCATATTGATCCATTCATAATTTAGGCTTTCTTTAGAATACTGCCTTTTCTTGGGCATTTTAAAAGACTCCACCTCAACACACTTATCACAGAGAAACTTTATTTCTGCTATGCGCGAAGGACACCATAAACAAACTGCAGCGCGCCAAGCGGTTGCCATAGAAATCATGTGGACAAAACATTATTGAATTGGACAACTCATGATCAGAATTGAAGTCATCGAAATGCGTGAATTTAATGGTTTAGCTATGTAAATCTGATACGAATGGTGTGCAAGTATGTTGTTTACAATATTTGTAAGTGTTATAATCCAGAAAAGGTCTGAATACGTGCTAAATAATCATCTGGTGATTGATTAAAAATTAGCTGAAATGAGGGGCGCATTAACACCAATTGAAGGTGGATTTTATAATCTCTCAAACCATGTAAATCCGTAGAAATATATCATAAAACTACAGTAAATCATGAAAAAGACAATTTTATTTAAATTTTTGCGTGAGAGTGTTCCTTCTGTTCATTGTTCAGTTAGACCACTAGGTAACGGAGGACTTTTTTCGACCGTGGATCGATCTCCATCGCTGATGATTATTGCGTGGACGTACATATTCTATAACAACACAAAAATGGTCAATTGAGGGCCCTGAGTTTCGATCGATCGCTTACGCTTATTACAATGTGGCTACGAAGACGAAGTAATACCTCCTTTTGATCGGTACAATTGAATGAGCACAGATCGGGAAAATCAAAACGTGAGACTTAGCGCGACTAGTTAATGCTTGACTATTATTCGATCATCTATCTGAAAAAATATAATTTTCTTTATTGTGATAGACGCGTAGAAATATTCTCAATTAATTAATGCAAAAAGCGTTCAAAATGCTTTATTATGTTAAGTGCTTAGATTTTCATTTCACCTCCATGGTTTCCTGTCAGCTGTAGACCTACGTCAAAAGAAGTTCTTCCGGGAACGTTAGTACCATGGCATTTTGGGCAGTCACTACTATATGTATAAAGTTTTATTAATTCGGATAGGGTCGGTCGAGTTAGCAGACGGACGTTTGTGTGTGGAGTTGCTCTCTAGAAAAAAATAAAAAACAAAACAGTTACATGACGGGAACACAACTTAGTCGCTACGAGGGAAATTTCGCACGAATAACGAGATACCTGTCATTTGCAGTCGCAGAATAGGATTTAAAATTTCTCGTTTGCGATAGCTTTGGTGTTCGCTGATGCTTCTCGCAAATTTTGGTTTTTGCCGATTGCTTTTCCCGGAGTAGAAAACTGAACGCCGGTTTTAAATTCGGGAAAGCGCCGGTACATATTGGCTATAAAATTTATGAAAGTTAATCTTATTTTCTGCGAACATATTGCTCCGAGGGCCTCTCATAACTCAGAAGTTGATATTTAAGCTTCGCTTTTTTATATCTCCAATATTTACTCCAAAATGGGTTTGGATTTACCTTCACCACGGCGCACGCATTCACAACATCGACAACTCTTAATGGTATTCCACGGAGGCTAACGTCGGTGAAAATAAACGCCCTCTCGGATTGGGTGAACCAAAGTGAGTGAAAAAAAAAACAATAGCAAACAGGGAAATGCGGATTACTGTGTTCCACGCCCACATCGCCACAATTGAACCATCAAAGTCAAAATAAATGTTTGCTTTGGGGTTACCACTCCGATAGCAGAGCGCTTACCGAAAGTGTTTTTCAAGTTCTCACAACATACCACGCATCGAATGGTGTGCACCTCGATGCTCCAAAACCTGTTTTTGTGTGGCCCATGATGGTTTTCGTTTGTGGTGGGGCACCATTGACGACGACACTCGTATATGCAAGGTACTTATCGTAATGTCTTGTTTTCCTAAATTTTATTTTACCCTTGCACGATGTTGAACATGGGATAATTTGTTCGGAGCGCCATGCTCTGCGGGCGGTGTGAGGCGAAATTTGTCAACTTTTTTATGCACGAATTTGCTGTGTGGGCGAAGGTTGTAAGTAATAACACGGAAAATCTCCGGAAAAATACCCGAAGGAGTATCGAGTCAAAATCAAGTACATTTTTTGAATTAGATTCGATTCATTCACTGAAAAAGATGTATGCTTTGGATATCGAAGTTACACATGTATCTGCATGTCATATTTTCATTTCGAGCATGAAAAAATCATCTGTCAGGTGTACAAGTATGACTTTACGAATTTTTCGGATGGAATTTCGTTTGCATTTTTTTTAAAAATATACTCCATCGAAAGTCACAACCTTTGCCCATCCTTCAGACAATCCACGAATTCCACGCTGGTAGAAGTCTGGTTGTTCTGAAGCGATCAAGTTATCAGGAAATTTTTTGATCCCCTCATAACATCGGATTCGCTCTCCTTCCCAGGATACCCTCCGTTGAATATATAGATTTTTCTCGGTTACCTTATCAGGTTTGTCAAAAATAACACTCCGTCACACGATTGGATTCAGATACAAAGCACTTGCGATAAATAATAAAATATCTAGATTTCTCTCGGTTGCCTAATACCCAAAGATAACTCTCCGCCGTCGCGATTGGATTTCAAAAAAAATGCATGTGATAAATAAGAGAATATATAGTCGGTCCAATTCATTTTACAGGTTTTCCTTTTCAAGCTACCTAAAAATAATTTCTGCCACATGTCGTAATTCGATATCTAAGGGTTTTCGTTTCATCGAGTGGTCGATAGTTCGCGTCTACATTATCACTTCATTACCTCAATGAATCCTGATTATTGCCTCTCCTCACTAACAACTATCCCTTCCATGAGAGGTTTTGAGCCTTACTACCTCTTTGTCGACTGAACGAAGTTACATGATTATCACTACAATCGAAAGGTAAAATGTCTACGAGTTATATGCCTTGAAAGCAACCTATAGGTAGAGTCGAATGAACTGAAGAAGTTTGAAGTCTCTTTAATTTAAGACAACAACAAAATAATGAAATCACAGAAATTTATGAACCTGTTTGACATTTCATCTCAGTCATGATTAATATGCGGGTGATGCAAGATACGGCTAGCAAAGCAAGATTATCGTTCGCTTTGTGCACAACGTCGTCGAACAACTTGTATGTAGCAAAGCCAAATATTCAGCAAAAGAGGCAATGACGCAAAATTTATTCTCCGCTTTCTCATGTTTGCCCTGTTCATAATACATTGCTTGTCACTAATTCTCACTCTGTGGCTTCGGTGTCTTCGACTTCTGTGCAATGGTTTTCGATGGTTTAGTTGTTTTTTTTTAACTCAAAAACAAAGAAAAACGCCTCTCTGACTTCGAGATATGCTATGTAAAAATCATCAGCTTTCAAGAAAAAATACGAAAAAGTATAGCGTCCTTGGTCCCGAGACCAGGAAAACTATAAAAAAACCAATACAATCAATAATAACGAAAACAAAATTCAAATTTCAGACGGCGCCAGTGGTTGTGTGGTTAGCGTAACAGCCTCACAATCCGATCGGCCTGGGTTCAATCCCAGCTGGCGTCGTTGGGATTTTCTGAGGCGAAAAATCTCTGGTTACGTCTTCCTTCGGAGGGGAAGTAAAAGAAGTTGGCCCGGCTCATGAGTTGTTGAGTCTGATAGGTAGGAACAGGTGGAGTCGCCTCCCTGTTGTCGGTGATTGGCACTAAAGTGGCGGAAATAGGCCGACGAAAAATAAGCGAAGATAAAAAAAAAAAAAAAAATTCAAATTTTCTGCAACTATAGCATTTTTTGTTTATTTGATATGTCGATCATTTGAATCGGTCCGGTAGATCAAAAAAATTTTTGTGGTGAAAAAAAGGAGAAACAATTAATTCGTCAGATCATCGGTTTACTTTGAAAAATCATAACACAAAAACAAAAAAGCCTCACTAATTTTAAGATATATTGTGTGAAAAAACCTCAGCTTTCGGGTAAAAAAAATATAGCGCCCTTGGTCCCGAGCAAGAATGGAAAACAAGGGAGCATGATGCGATTTACTATCAATCGCAAACTGCACAGATCGTAATCTGTGCAAACTGCGACTAACTATTAATCCTCTCCCATCATAACCAAATGATTTTCTCTTGGTAACTTTGAGTTGACCAAAACATTGCTAGACTGAAACTAGTTCGAATAATTGAGTTACCCTCCTTCCTCGTTCTGTTTAGAACTCCTAACAAGAATTTGCTCCATGGGAATGAGTGTCTCTATGACGTACGCTTTACGATTCTCGCCCTCTCGTCCGGGCGTTCAATTTTCCTCTCCGAGCGCGTTTACTTCGATGAAACTAGGTAAAGTAAAAAAAAATGCGCTACAGCAGATAGGACGACATTAATGTTTAATGTTCCACAGAGGATTTCTCAGATGGTGTTTAAATTCATCTACAAGAGACTACAAACAATAATCCCCCTCAAATCACTAATTTTATGATAATTCAAATCACTCAAATGGATAATGATTATCTGCTATCACAAAGCTGAGAAATTTTTTGACGTTTTGTTTTACTATTGATTCATTCAAAAAAAAAAGCTTTATTTTTAAATGTTTTCTTATCCTGAGACTGGCTCACCATATTGCACTGCTACTAAAACCGTAGGCTAACTTCAAGGATATTTTTTATTCATTTTCGGCGAATAATCAAGAGAGTGCCGTGTTATGAAATCACGATCATAAGGTGTTGGTTCGGTTATTCCAGACGACATTGTAATATATTCCATCTGATCATCTTTCGGAAGGTTAACGACCTTCAAAGGATTAATTTATCTTGGGAACATTAAATTGATGTTCATGACTTCCAGTCGGACGATTATCCGCTCTGATAATAATTGTGTGGTCCTCACAAAGCATATATTCCAATGCCGTCCGTTCACTTAAATTCTTCGCATACCGTTTGATGATTAGGTAGGATGTTGATAATCATTCTCTGCGATACCGATTGTTCCAACAGTATTCATTCGACAATATGGAGATTGAATACCTGAAATTAACCAGATTCAACCAAACAAATCTGCGGACAAAGCAGTATGTACACTCAAGAGATACAAAAAGTTTGAAGGGATATGAAAAAACAAAAACATTGGTCGTTCAATAAATCTACTGCCACGTATATAATATATACGTTATATTCCATCTGATCATCTTTAGGAAGGTTAACGACCTTCAAATGATTAATTTATCTTGGGAACATTAAATTGATGTTCATGACTTCCAGTCGGACGATTATCCGCTCTGATAATAATTGTGTGGTCCTCACAAAGCATATATTCCAATGCCGTCCGTTCACTTAAATTCTTCGCATACCGTTTGATGATTAGGTAGGATGTTGATAATCATTCTCTGCGATACCGATTGTTCCAACAGTATTCATTCGACAATATGGAGATTGAATACCTGAAATTAACCAGATTCAACCAAACAAATCTGCGGACAAAGCAGTATGTACACTCAAGAGATACAAAAAGTTTGAAGGGATATGAAAAAACAAAAACATTGGTCGTTCAATAAATCTACTGCCACGTATGTCGGAAGTCCACGATATATGAATGACATATGTCCATACTAATTCATTACATTTATTTGCAACGAAAAACGTAACCACACAGAATTGAATTAATCAAATATGAGATCCGTTTTATCTACAAAATAAAAAAGGATCTTAAATTCCACTGAATTCGAAAAGTGTTTCGTGAAATCACTAATTGAATTATTATTAGAAAAAATATTCGAAGAGAAATGTGAATGTTCAGAATTATTGGAATCTAAAAAACGATTTTGGGCGGGATGAGATTCGCCCAAATCTGCTGGTAATGAAATTAATCAATTGCATCCATTTCCCGTCTGCTGTTTATCGGGCGGGAGACGACAGCAAAATAAAATCAACATGCCACTCACTGCGGTCAGTGCAACAGAGAATTAAAAATCCCTCGACGAGTGTCGTAAGATTTCAGTTGATCGTCTCTTGTACACTTTCCGATCAAGAACTCATCGTCCGCTTTATGGGATGGGATGAATCGTTTGTGGCTTGCACTCACGATAAACCTTGAGTAGTATAAGTAATGCTTCGAGAGTGCATACAATGGGGATTCCTCTTTCATATTGCTTTTTTGAGATCTTGGTAGCTCACCGTTCCAAGTATTCTCTCTGTGTACATATGAAGCATAAAAGAGAATCGCCTGCTGGGGGTGATTTAAAAACATCTAGAGGTATATTCATTGATCATTGAATGTGATTTTTTACCAACACTGGTCCCGAACACTATTAAAAACAAAGACAATCAAAAATAACGAAAACAAGATTCAAACTTTTTGCGAGTGTGGTTTTTTTGGAAAAAAAACCAGCTAATTGATTTTAATTTGATATGTCGATCATTCGAATCGGCAAGTAGCTCAAAAGTTATGAATTTTAAAAAAAAGTCATTTTGGAAAAAAAAGAGAAAAAAATGATTTTTCGGACCACCCTAAAATGGAAATGGTCACCCTAACAAGAAAATTAATAAATACGGATCTAATAGAATGCAATAAAGAGCAAAACTACCACTTTTCACGAAAATCTAAGACCCATTATATCGCTCAAAATCTTGTTGTTCCGGAGTAACGTTCCTGTTTTAAAAATTTTGAACTTACATTCCAGTATAAAAATGAAAGATGTAGTCCTACGTCAAAAAAAAATATAGGTGGTTGTATCCAAGATACGACCGCATTGTTGACATAAAATTACGTAGTTATTTTATATAAGTCGTAGTTATTTTATATAAGTTTGTAACTTCGCATATTAACCTATAATGCTGTGAAATTTACAATTACCTGTTTAGTAGAACAATTTGATCACACTTGTTCGCGACGAACGCGACCCGAGCCACCAGCAGGCGAACAGGGGGAGAACGATGATGCAATCGGAAGAAACGAAGATGCAATCAGCTGCACTCGTCGATGCAGTCGTACACACACACATAGCGAGAAGTGTAGTTCTAAGTTTTCTGTTTTTCTTTATTCTGTTAGTGCGTAAGGATGTGTAGATTTAAGTTTTTCCTCATTCTGTTTAAGACCTTTAGAAGAGCAACATCAATTACATCAGTGAAAATTAAAACAGCCTTTTCTTTTTTTTTTCAGTGTGCGTCAGTCAGCGACTTTGTGTTGTGTTGAGACAAAACAACACTGAAATGTTTATTTATTGGAGAATCATTTCACGATAATTGATTGATGATTCATTCTTGCCCTCGCAGAACAGTACACAGGCTGATTGCATGTCGCACTTTGTTTCATGTGAATGCATGCGGCCTTTTTCGCAATTAACATACACTTGGCTACAGGCGACTATATACTTGTTACACCAGCACCATTTTTCCACATCTTATAACTACATTAATATATCTTTGGCACCGCATGGAAACAACAACAATGACAATATTTGCAAGTGACAAATATAATGCTACATATTATTTAGTATCGTCTCTGTAGAATCGCACGTGTAGACATCGTTCGTACAACGTGAACCAAGCGCCAAACAAGCGTTCGCCATAGCATGCATACACAGCCATACATTGGTGGCTTGAAACTACTAGGAATATAAACACTTCTCATCATTTTGCGCTGTTCTCAAAAGAAACGCTTCTGTTAGTATTACTGGCCTCGAAAAGAGTTGCATTACTTTATCATGCTCAAGATAAGCGCAGCTGTCATCTTCAGTGGAGAAAGTTTTGCAACTGGCAAGCGAAACCTAATCACATACAAAATTCCAGAACGATATTTACTTTCTTGGTGACTAAATAAGCGAAATAAACCCTTCCTGTTAATCTCAACAACCTCGAAAAGAGTAGATTGCTCCATTAGATTATCGCAAATGCAATCCTAGTTGAAGGCAGTTTCACGACTGGCACGTGAACCCAAATAACTTAAAACATTCCAGCACGACATTCAAAATGGTTGGTTTTCCATAAATATTTTTTAGCGCACAGCCTTAACGCCTGCTTCGCTATAGCGTCAGTTTAATGCATTGATGCAATGGCAAAGGCATCAACGAAGCTTTATGATGACCGAAAACAATGTTAACTGATTGGAAAAAAAAACTGAATATTTGCCTCAGCAGAGAGCACAAAAATATTTCCCTCCTGCTATCTCCCCTCCTTGTTTATATTTATCATTACGGCTGCATAATTTGCCCCACCAAACAAACGCCAATCATAGCATCAAAAAATAAGGCGGTTGTTGCATCGTGACAGGCCAATGCACACGGGAGCAGATACAAATGGGATTTCAGAAGATGCACTGTTTTTACCTACGAGTTATGAAGCACGCACGTATGCACACAAACATCCATATATCGATGTCTTGAAGCAACTGAATATACATACACACACTCATCTTCGCTTTGCACTCTTTTTAACAGAAGCATTTTCTATCAATATTTCCAGTCTCGCTTAGCTTTCTACGTGAAAACACGCACATCTTTCATTTAGAACGCATCAAAACCACATCCTGTATCGTCCTCCTTAAAGTGATTATCAAACCATGCATAAAACTTCAGCCCCGCAAAATGTACTGCACCTGATTGTCTCCTTCCACCCATTTATGTTCTTTTTTTTTCTCTCTCTCATTTCTCCGCTAACGAGCAACACGCCAATAACACGCAAAAGTCATCGTATGCTAATTACGATTAAATGAATTGAATACCACGCGGCGCTTAATTAGGCACCACAATTAGGAGAAAAGTGATAAACGATGCAACGCGATCGAATGAAAGGCGATGAGTGGGGGGGGGGGGGTGTGGTGCGCTGAAAGGGGGGCTGCAAAGTACAGGAAAATAATCTAGAGAAGGAAACGGGAGAAAAAGTTCAACAATAGAAGCGCATAGGAATTCAGGTGCCGCTTCAGCACAGCAGCTTTCGTTGTTGGCTGCCGTCCGCCTCCACGGCCCGCCAAATTCGCCTTTCCTCTGCCGTGATGCCGCTTCTCTTCGGCGGAAGCGCTGTGATGGTGGTGGCAGGACATGAAGAGAACAGAAGAATGGTGGTCATAAATTGCTTAACTTTAAGACACTCGCCCAAAACATGACAGCTCCGAAAGTGGAGCAATTGAAAAGTGTCGTTTTCTCGTGAGTGTTTATGTGTTCATGAGCAAACCAACGGAACCATTACGAGGCCCTGGTTGAATTCCACGAATTGGGTGTAGATCAGGGGAATTAATTGGAATTACGGAAATGAAATGAAACTTATGGTTTGAATTAAAATTTAGTGAGTGATAATGGAACAAACTAGTATCAGATACAGCACATACGATAATGAGCATTGTTATTTTTGATTATGTGACAACTGCATAATCGTGTACAAAGTGTACAAATTTCAAAAAACCTGAATAGATTATATACTATAATTTCAGAAAGTTTGAATAAAAATGTTTTTATGTTTCAAATACGCCTTATTTCAAGAAAAAATATACTATTTCAACGTTAAGTTGGAATTATGTTGAAAGTTAATTGGCTACAGTAAGTACAGTGGAGTAATAAAATAAGTAAAAAAAAACTTTTTAAGTTAAACGGTTTAATTGTGATTAAACATATTAATGTACTAAAAGCTAGAAAATAATTAGGCAAGTAGCAGTTAGCAGTTATCACACCTCTCCTTCATTAGTCTAGGGCATTGATAAAACTAAAATAAAATCGTGGGACATATGATGAAGCCGCTTATTGTGGATAATGGAAATCCAACGTGCCCCATGATTTTATTTTAGTCTTACCAATGCCCTAGACAATAAAACCATTGTACTGTATTCTATCAGTCAAAAAATTTCATTTGATACCGATATTGAGTGGATTGCATAAAATACATAGTGTGTTCTCCAAGTCAAGTTCGTTCGTTTGATACACATATCTCAATCAACCTTTTTTTTTGAGATGATATGGAATCAGCTAATTTGTAGCGGCGGTCAAATTGTATTTTTCATGATAAGCAGTTTTATAATGACAGCAGAGATAAAGCTATTTTATAAATTCGGTCAGCTCCTATTGGTCAAATTTCAATTAATGTGGGACAACCCTACAGACATACAAACATACATACGAACAGTTCAAGCTAAATGAAACCGTTTAATAAAGTAATTTGCTATTTTGTGATTGCGGCCATCTTGGATTTGGATTTTTCATGATCTACTGTGATCTACTATTGAAGCCCTTTCATTTGATACCCATATTAAGGGGGTATTCTAGTGTAGAGACACGAATTTTGGGAAGTTTTTTCGAGCTCTGTAAAAATAAAACAGAATATTTTTAGTATCCATTATATCATTATTTATTCATCTATCTTTTAACAATAAAACAAAAATTGAACGGAGGAAAAATATTCATAACTAGAATAGTTAAGAGTTGATAAAGTGAGAGGGTTCAAAAAAAAGTTTTGCCATGGCGTACACGATTACAGCCCCTCTGGTTATCTGAAACAACAAAATCGAACAGATTTTGAATCAGTAAAGATGCCGCTATCGCATTAACCTCGGACAAGTCAAAACATCTTTTTTTGACAAAATGGCGGCCGTTTGAAAAACAAAATGCGGTTTGAAACGTTTTTTCTTGCGTTTCCCGATTTTTTATAAATAGTAAAATTAAAAAAAATCATTTTTAGGATGTTCATGCGATAGAGAGATCCCTGCAGATTGTATTCATATAAATTCGACATAAATCGGTTCAGTAGAACTTGAGATATCGTGTACGCCAGTTTGAAAAAACTAGTTTCGAGAAAAACGCGTTTGGAGATGATTGTTACGGCCGCAGTAGATTAGGTACCGCATCACAAAAATGGCTCTAACTCGGTAAATAATAGGATTTTCGATAACTCCTTTCTAGGGTATATTCTTGAATGCCTAAACTACAGAAATATGAAGAAAACAAATTTTGTCTTTTTTAAAATTTCTAGACTAGAATACTGCCTTAATCGGGTTTTGAGAAAATATGCAGCCGGCCTTTTGATAGTGGCAGCCATCATAGATTTGCATTTTTCATGAATAACTGTGTTCTACTAGTCAAGTCCTTTCATTTGATACCCATATTAATGGGGTTTTGACATAATATGTAGTCCGCCATTTGGTTGGATTTTGATGGATTTACATTTTTCATAAATAACCGTGTTCTACTAGTCAAGCCCTTTTATTTGATACCCATAATAATAGGGTTTTGAGGAAATTTGTAGTCCGCCGTTTTGTAGTGGCAGCTATCTTGGATTTGCATTTTTCATGAATAAAAGTGTTCTACTAGTCAAACCCTTTCATTTGATACCCATATTAACGGGGTTTTGACATAATATGTAGTCCGCCATTTTGTAGGGGAAGCCATCTTGGATTTGCATTTTTCTTAAATAACCGTATTCTACTAGTCAAGCCCTTTCATTTGCTACCCATATTGATGGGGTTTTGGAAAACCCATATTGATGAGGTTTTGAGAAAATATGTGATCCGCCATTTTGTAGCGGTCACCATCTTGGATTTTTAAGATCATGAAATACGCAGTTTTATAATGACTACAGAGATAAAGGTGTGTTCCAAATTTCAGATCAATCGGTCAACAGGAAGGGGGTCAAATTTCTATTAATGTGGGTCAGCGCTATTTAAAAAAAAATAGCGCTGACCCACATTAATTTTTATTAAAGACTCACCAGGAATTGTTTAAAATGATATTGCAGCGATATTAAGAAAGATGGAAGTTGGGTGTCAAAGAACAAACAGTAGAGCGCTTTAATTGGGTTGATAGGAACAACCAAGTTTATTTTGCATTTTAGAGATAGAATTAATAACACCTTGAAAATCACTTACTTTTAAGTTTATCACTTCCGAAATGCTATTTAAACCCACTAATTTAGATGTTTCTCAACTATATCCTGTACTAAATTAGCATACTACGTAGAGCCAGTTAGGGGCACACAAAACACGAAACAGAGCAAAAGTTTAATACTCTGTCATTGTTTAAATTTGAACATATGCGTGAAAGGATTTTTTTCATCAAATATCAAATACATCAAATTTTATCGAATGGCGATCACCTCCTGAAAGAATTCTGATTTTTTATGTGAGGAAAGTATTTTCTGACTTAAGGGGATGAATCAAAAATTAAATTTTTCGTTGACATTAACCCTTTCCCGTACAACATCGAGTATTACACGTGGTTTACCTACATAACATAGTGAAATCACTTGATGTGTGAAGTATTAAATAATACGGGAAGAAGTTAATAAAACAAACAAAAAACAAAATAAAGCATGAGACTGGTAATTAACTAAGTGGTGCGGACTCAATCCACTTCATTTTCAAGCAAATTCATGCATGTTTTCAAGCGATTTCTTGCAATAAATTCTCAGACCACCAGGGATGCCAGATTTACAAATATGTTTGTAAATTTACAGACATCTGTAAAACACTTTTCATTTTTGTTGTAGACTTTTTGGATACAAAAATATTTCACAGGTTTTTGAAAAATAAGAGGCTTTATTCATCACATCAAAGATATTCGACTCACCATATGACATTTTTCCATAGTTTTAATACAGAAAAGTTATTATATTTAGTTTATATCAATACACATGACGTTAGACCAGCGATACTCAACCTGCGGCCCGGCAGTCTTTCTGGTTGGCCAATCTGGTGTGTATAAAGTTTGAAACTCGTACTTTTGCCATGACATCATTGCAGACGAAAGAGAGAATACGGTTATTCACAATTAATGAAAAATTGCATTCTCTGCAGGAAAGGAAAAATCTTGAATGAAAATTGTCTCTGATAATTATTTTCTGTTCTAGATAAGATTGTTTTGCTGAAATGCAAGGAGATTTATTGAAGAATAGTTAAGTTAGGGTCAGGACTATGTCTTCTAAGTATTTAAACAACATCGAATAAAAATTTTCATTCTATTTTCAACAACTTACATTCGCTTTCGGGTCTGCTTATGACGAAATATGGGTTATTGTTCGATATTGTTACCACAGACATGGTTCATGGCCGTGTGGTGATCTAAAACTTGTATAGCCTTGCATGGCGGATGGAAAATATTCACTGCATTTTCTTATAAATTTCATCAACGACAAGACCGCAAGCCTTGGTGGATGTCCAATATATCAACGAAGAAATACTGATTTTTATAAAAATTAACAACGCGTATATATGTGTATGTATGTATGTGTAGATTGTTGAAATATTTAAACACACTTACAACACATAAGTTATTAACCCAGCAAACATTAAATCGTATAACTTTGCACATGATAAGTCACATATAATTTCGTATCAAATCACAATCGCATAAAATATCAATCAAGATATCGATCATATATATCTAAAATCGCATAAAATGCAAAAACACGATTTTCCATGTCATCGATGGATTGAGTGGTAACGTTGTCGTATCAAATCGCATATCAGTCCAAAAAGCATCGCATATCGTTATATACGGCTTTATATGCGTACAAAATATGGCATATACGTATATCGCCTCCACTTTTGTGTGTATATGCTAGTTATCTGCATCATATATCATACAAATGTGTCTTGGTTGTATGTATATCGCCTCCAATTATAGCTATTCATACGACTTAATGTTTGCTGGGAAGTGGCCCGAAAAATCAATTTTTTCCACTTATTCCCAAAAATGACAAATGAAAATTAATAACTTTTGAATCACTGATTTAGAAGATCGATATATAAAATTGAACTAATGATCTAGCCTTTTAGTGAAAAATATTTAACTTGCGAAAAAAATGATTATGTTTTAGTAATTATTGATTGTAATCGTATTTTTATTTTTTTATGACTTTGGACTAGAGGGCGCCATATTTTTTTATATTTTTTCTTGAAAGCTGAGAATTTTTTACATAACATATATCGATATCAGAGATGCTATTTTTTTCGTTTTTTAGATATGATTTTTCAAAGTTAACCGGTGGTTCGAAAAATCATTTTTCCCCCTTTGTCCAAAAATAACATTCTGCAAAAAATCATAACATTTTAACTACTGAACCGATTTAGATGATCGATATATTAAATGGAAGCCAATAAGCAAAATTTGAAAAAATATCACACTTGCGGGAAGTTTGGATTCTAGAAGCGGGAATATTGATCGAAGACTTAAAACATGTTAAATTAACAAAGTTATAACTTAAAAATGAGAATTATAGCATCTCTGATATCGAGATATGCTAGGTAAATAATCCTCAGCTTTCCATGAAAAATATAAAAAATTATAGCGCTCCTATCTTTAACCGAGAAAACTATGAAAAACTAACTGAATCAATAATTACAAAAATGAAAAATTCAATTTTTTCGCAAAAGTAAAATTTTTCCATAGAAAAATAACTCGTAAGCTTCAATTTGATATGTCGATGATAGGAATCGGTCCAATAGTTCAAAAGTTATGACTTTTTGTAGTGGGAAAAATGAGGAAAAATTGTTTTCGAACCATCGATTAGTTCTGAAAAATCATATTTCAAAAACGAAAAAAAAGCATCTTTGATATCGAGATATTTTATGTAAAAATTCTCAGCTTTCAATTAAAAATATAGAAACAAAAGCGCCCCCTAGTCCAAAGCCATGAATACATTGAAAAACGACTACAATCAATAATTGCGAAAATAGGATCCATATTACCTGCAATTTCAATATTTCTCAATTAAAGCTCATTGGCTTGAATTTGATATGTCGATCATCTAAATCGGTTAAGTGGTTCGAAAGTTATAAATTTTTGAAAAAAGTCATTTTTGAAAAAGTGGAAAAAAATAATTTTTTGGATCACCCTAAAATGGAAATGGGCACCCTAATGAAAAAATAAAAAAATACGAGTTTAATGTTTTGCGATAAAGAACAAAATTACCACTTTTGACGAAGATCTGAGAATCACTATATTGGTTTGGCATGGAATGGCTGTATATATATACAAAATACAATCTTACGTGCATCGCGATGTACAAAGTATTAATGAATATGTGAAAATTAACGTTAAAAAACATTTCTATAGATCTGTACACTTTTACAGACTTTTCCACATTTTTAACAGACATTCACATGTTTTTACAGACTTTTTTCAAAAATCATCTGGCATCTCTTCCTTCCACTTTTTATCGAATATTTTCAAATCGCAGGAGTAAACATTTACGTGACTCTGACTTCGTTTGTTTTTATTTCGTTCGGAAAAAACGTTACGTCAAAGGGAGGGGAGATTAAAAATGCGTTGCTCAGTGAAAGGTTGAGATGCTCTTTCAGAGATGCAATGGTTAATTAAACAATTGACGGAAAAATGTAGCTCGTTCATTTTATAATTCTAATTATTTTTGCCCTTGACAACAATACCTCTTTTATAGTGTTGATTATCATAAGAAAAATAACACTCCTGATCGTTGGATCTCTTTTGACATTTCAATTGGATCTTTTTTGACAGCCGTTTTGATTCAGTCCGCACTACCTAGGTAATTAACTGACACAGTCGCTTTTTTGAGCGATTTTTAGTTTTACTGTACAGCAATTCCAAATGAAATCGTCCTAAAAATGCACATTTTAAAAACTTGTATTTTTGATTCCAATGAAAGTGTGTATTTCGTTTGGATTGGAGGAAATATGAGTTTTCCACAGCAATTGGGAATTTTTTGACTCAAGCGTAACTTTTGAAAAGGGCGTATCGATTTGAGTAAGAGAAATCTTTGATAATTTTTATCTCAAAAACTATGAGTCGTACCGAAATAGTGTCTTGGAAAGAGTTATAGAGTATTGATGGTTGAATATGAAAAAAATGTACACTGAGAAAAAGAATTAGCACTCTTTTTTTTATTTACAAAATAAAAATTCAATTTGCAATATCCAAAATACATATTTTTTAATTTTTTTTAAATTTTTTCATACAAAATAGAAGTCATGCAGAAAATTTAAAAAATGGGCCCAAGATGGTAAAACTATTTTAGACGAACTTTGTGGAACATCGAATTTTTAGGTATTTTCGAAACTTCGAGTTTTTGTATGTTAGCAGTCATTTTAAATCACAAAAATCTGAATCCAGATGTTATTTAAAACAAAAAAAGGTTATTATCAATCTCCTTCTAAATGCAACCATTCTCGAGATATTTAAAAAAATATTTCTAATTTATTGTTTTTTTTATAGTAAATAATCCCTTTTAATATGTTTGTCGTGTTATACCGTCATGTTCATAAAATTTTATGAATTTGCTTATAATTTCCAACAATTTTTCCGAATACATCATTATAGTTCATTTTTTGATTCAAGTGTAACTTTTGAAATCGATTTTAGTAAGAGAAATCTTTGATAATTTATATTTCAAAAAATATGAGTCGTACCGAAATAGTGTGTTAGAAAGAGTTATAGAGTATTGTTGGCTTAATTTGAACAAAAATATACACTGAGAAGAACATTTTTTTTAATTCGCTTATAATTTCCAACAACTTTTCCAAATACATCGTTATGGTAAAGACATATGTTTAGGAGTTACGTTACGAAACATTCGAAGACATGTGTGTTAATACAAAACGTAGCGAAACTAAAAAATCTTTTTTATCTTAATACAAACTTCAATCAATCAAAAAAGTTGTTGGAAATTTTAAGAAAATTCATAAAATTTCATGAAAATGACGGTATAACACGACAAACATATTAAAAGAGATTATTTATTATAAAAGATTTTAAATTAGAAATATTTTTTTAAATATCTCGAGAATGGTTGCATTTAGAAGGAGATTGATAATAACCTTTTTTTGTTTTAAATCATATCAGAATTTATAATTTGTGGCTAAGAATGATTGCTAACATACAAAAATTCGAAGTTTCGAAAATTCCTAAAAATTTGGCCCATTTTTTAAATTTTCTACATGACTTCTATTTTATATGAAAAAATATTAAAAAAATATAAAAAAATACTTATTTTTTGATATCGCAAATTAAAATTTTATTTTGTAAATAAAAAAAGAGTACTAATTTTTTTCTCAGTGTACATTTTTTTTGAAATTAAGCCAACAATACTCTATCACTCTTTCTAAGACACTATTTCGGTACGACTCATAGTTTTTGAGATATAAATTATCAAAGATTTCTCTTACTCAAATCGACACGTCATTTTCAAAAGTTACGCTTGAGTCAAAAAAATTCCCAATTGCTGTGGAAAACTAATTTTTCCTCTAACCCAAACGGAATACACACTTTCATTCGAATCAAAAATACTCATGTTTTGTCGTTTGTCAAATTAATTTGGAATTGCTGTGTATATAAAACAATTTAAGAAAAAAAAATTACTCGATTTTATACAGTAAAAAGAATTGGATACTGTATATAATCGACTCCGTTTTGTACTCAGTCGCAAATAATACATGCAGTCCGTTAATAAATATTTTTCTCTTTATTTTCAGGTAATTTATCTCCATAAAACGAACTATTACAGAAGTGGATGATTTGTGGAAAGCGGTTTGTGACTATTGATCGAGGTACATCTTAAATGTCAAGAACATCTGACCCAGACCCAAGATGCATGTAATTGAAAATTTTACAATATTGGGACTATAGATACTATTTCAGTCGACTGGCTTGTACTTTTACCTTTATGAAAAAACCACTGTAAAATGTATCGAAAGTTCCACATGTGGTCATTCATTTTTAACACCCTGTATCTCACAAGTGATTGAACCAATAAAACAGTAAAAGATTTTTCTAGAGCGAAATGTCACCATTCCAGTGAGGATATACTTCCAGCGAACCTGAAATTGTTTGATCGTTACTATACGAAATAACGATCACTACAATTTGTACTCCCAATATGTCACCAAAATGCGTAATATTACGTCATGAATCGGACAATGACAAATATAAAATAAAAAAAAAAACTAGCAGATTTAACATCGGAAAAATCGCAAATTCCTAATTATAAAAATGTTAATTCAAAATTCAAAAAAATCTGATTCAAAATCAAATAATGGTGGATTAAAAATTCAAAAAGCAAATATATTGCAGCAATAATTAAATTACAAATTCAAAACAAAACTTGTTCAAACACAGAAAAAAGTCACTGGAGGGTTGTGTCCGGGACCCGACCGCATAGTTGACGTAGGATTCCGTTAGGTTATCTGTTGATTTTAGGTATGTTTGAAGAATTACATCGTTTTTTTCACCCCATTTATTTATTTATTAGGCTCATTTAGCATTTTAGCTGTAATAGAGCCGGGTTTTAATCGTGTACATATACATATATTTATGTTTCTAAAAATTGTAAATTACACAGTAGTTAGTAGTAGCCATTTAGGCGTTAAGTTATCTGTTCCATTACATTATGGCAAATTACACAGTAGCCATTTAGGCGTACGGGTATTCTTTCTGTTCTTCCATTGTTCAGCAGACCGGACAGCGGAGACAGTTGATATTGATCATTGTTGGGTTATTTATAGAACAGCAGTCCGATGTTTCTTGCAGAGCAGAGCAGTTGTATGGATGAATCGATCTTTGTTCCACCGTGGATCGATTTCTATCGCTGATGATGGTTGCGTGGACGTAGTTATTCTTTAACAACACAAAAATGGTCAATTGAGGGCCCTAAGTTTGAACTCATGATCGATCGCTTGGTAAGCGAAAACGCAACCAAGTGGCTACGAAGACCCCCTGAAGAATTACATCGTTAAACTCTTTGATAATGATTTGGTTTTAATGTCTCTGTCAGGGAACACATTGCAATGCCGATTTCTCCCAGGCAGCTTGGTTTTGATGTGTCTGTTAGGGAACCGCCGCATGTGTCGTCAATTTCAACCAATCAGAAGTGGGTATTTCCGTTAGGATAGGGGTTGAGATTTTTCAATTGTTCGATAGTTAGTTTCATAACATATATTATTTTCTTCAATAGAAAAATTGTTATGGAGTTCCGAAATCTATTGACGCAAAAATTTCATCAATCCATCATGAAATGTTTTAACTTGGACAATTTTCACGATGTGCTCGATTTTCGGTTTTCAATTTGTACCCCAATATGTTCCCGAAAGACGTAATCCTACGTCAAAAGGATAATGTCGAAACGAATCAGAGTTTTAAAAAACAAATTCAAAAATAAAAGGATTGCATATTTGAGATAATTTAAACAACAAAAAAGCATAACTTAAATTTATACAATAGAAAACTGAAAGCCAAAAATATCGAATTTTCAGTTTTAAAAATAGCGAGTTAAAAACTCAAGAAATTCAAAATCCAAAATTTAAAAAGAAACGAAATTCAAATTTGAGAAACATCAAATTCGAAATAAAGATAACAGTATTTAAAAAAATAGCAAATGGTAAATTTAAAAAAAATTAAAAAAAGTGATTAATCATTAAAAAATAAATTCGAAATTGAATAAGTTGCGAATCTCAAATTCAAATAAGCTTATTCAAATAACAAAAATAAAAAAAAATAAAAATCCAAATAATAATAGCAAGTTCAAAATTATTCAAACTACCAAAAATAGGAAAACCAAAATTCAAACAATACCAAATTGAAATTTTCTCTTGAAAAAAGCAAGTTAAAAACTAATAAGAAAACAAATATGAATTTCAAAAACTTGCAAATTCAAAATCAATTTCACAATTTAAAAAATATCAAATTCTAAATTATAATTTCCAGATTAAAAAAAATCGAATTTAAAAAAACAACAAATTCGAAATTAAAGAAAAACTTAAATTTTAAATAAATTAGAAAAAATCACAATTGCAACATTCAAATAAATGGAAATTTAAAAAAAGTAACGACAAAAAAAAGCTCGAAATTTCAAAAGTTACGAGTTCTAAGTACAAAAAAAGGTTCTTCAAAATACAGTCAACTCTCCCTAACTCGATGTTCTGTATCTCGATATTTTCTCTAACTCGATGGATTTCATGGCACCTTCGATTTTACAAGCATTCTTCTCTCCATAACACGATACCTCCCTAACTCGATGCCTCTCTTACTCGATGTGTTTTGATTCATTTTTCCATGGATTTTCACCTCCCTAACTCGATTGATTTTCGCGTACATGTTTTTGTGCGTTATTACCTCAGATTTCAATTGCCCTTGAAAGTGAAGACGGAGTGTTCGTGTTATCAAACAATTTCTTTTCAAGTATGGAAAACCACGAGAAACCTTTCAAGCGAACAATCAAAACGCTAACCATTGCGCAAGGTTTGAGCATCATCGAGCAGGTCGAAAAATATGGACTGAAGGGGTCTAAAGCTGCAAATAATTTCAGTATTGCACAAAGTGCGGTATCAACACTACTCAAGCTAAAGTAAAAATGGAATCGGAATGGAAAATTGTATCTAGACCAAAAGCATATAAGGTTGGTCAGAATCGAGAAGCTGGAGCGGTCAATGAATTTTTGTCTTGTCAAGCTAGACAAAATAATTTACCCCTCTTCTATTCTTCGGGATATGGCTTGAGCATTTGTCCAGAAACTGGGAAATCCTAACTTTAAAGCACAACCAACATGGACGGGAGTGATATTCCGCTGGCATAATTAATGAGTCGTGAGCGATGTCGACGGTACAATACCGTTCGATTGCTCAATGTCTTTTAATAATTAGTGCAAAAAGGACCAAAACGTGATTTGCTATGATCTGATGCCAGATACCGATATACTAGAAAGTGTTGAAAAACCTGAGGAAAACGCTGAAGATAGTAGTTCTATTGAGATGTTAATTCGAACGTTAAATCGAACCTGATGAATATGTCCGGAATATTGAAATCAACTAAAAATGTTCCTGTGAAACTATTCGAACATTTCTTTGTGATTGAACAGTTCCTGCGTGATCGTTACAATTCAGTTTGAGTAACATACTTAATCAATATTTTCTTTGTAAACCTAGTGCCTCGTGCAAGTCGGACTCGATTATATACAAACTCGATTATATATGATTCGATTATGTAAAATTTAGGACTGGATTGTATACAGTTTAAAAAAAAAAGTTTTTTTTATAATTCAAATATGAATAATTTCAAGAAAAAAAATTAACCTTTCAGCATTAAGGTGAAATTTAAGTGGCTTTTATAAGTACAGTGGATTAAAAATCGCGATTTTTGAAGATTTTGATTGAATCTTCATCAGGAATTGTTTATATCGATATTGCAGCGAAATTAAGAGAGATAGAAGTTGGACGTCAAAGAACAAATTGTAGAGAGGTTCTTCTTCTTCTTCTTCTTCAATGGCACTAACGTTCCTAGAGGAACTTCGCCGTCTGAACGTAGTATTACTTGCGTCATTTTTATTAGTACTTAGTTGAGATTTCTATGCCAAATAACACGCCTTGAATGCATTCTGGAGTGGCAAGCTCTAGAATACGCGTAATCACAGTGCAAATCGGAGGAAATTTCTTTGACGAAAAATTCCCCCGACCAGAACGGGAATCGAACCCGAACACCCGGCATGTTAGTTATGACGCTAACCACTCGGCCACGGGAGCACTTTGTAGAGAGGTTAGTGAGCTTTAATTTAATTGATAGAAACAATCAAGTTTAGTATGAATTATTAGGATAAAATTAATAATTACAAATAAAAAAAAACTTAAATTTTCCACTTCAAAAATGTTATTTTAATCCACTAATTTAGATGTTCCACTACTATATCCTGTACTAAATTTTTCTGATCTTTCAAATGAAAGCAACAAAATCGGATTACGTAGCATACTTTTCAATGTAGAGTCAGTTTGAGCCAACAGAATCCGAAACAAAGAAAAAGTTCTATAAGTCTGTCATCGTTGAAATTCTAACATATGCGTAGAAGGATTTTTTTCGTGAAATATAACCGTCTATCACCTCCTGAAAGATTCTGGAAAAAATATTTTTTTTATATGAGAAAGGTGTTTTTTCACTTTAAGGGAATGAATCAAAAATTCCAATTCATACCATAATTGGGACACTTACCCTAATATATGACAATTTAAGACATAAAAAGAATTAGGAAAAAATGTTCTGTATCTCGATACCTCCCTAACTCGATGGTCCCTTTGGATATCGAGTTAGGGAGAGTTGACTGTACATCGAAATTCGAACTTCAAAATCCAAAAAATACAGTCAATTCTCTCTCCCTTTGATTGATGTTACAAGCATTCTTCTCTCCATAGCTCGATACCTCCCTAACTCGGTCCCTTAGATATCGAGTAAGGGAGAGTTGACTGTAATAGCGATTTCAAAATTCCATAGTTGTAAATTAAAAAAAAAGTAAATACGAAATTCGAAAAATAAGACATTAAGGATAAATCCAACTAAAAGGAAAGGAGAATTTTTGAAACAATAGCAAATTCACCTTAGCAAATTCAACGTAGCTAATTCCAAAATTAGAAAAATCAAATGAAAAATGCAAAAATAGCAAATTATAATTGTCAAAAATAGAAAATTCAATATTCAAAAAAAAACAAACTAAATGTACTAAATGTACTTCAAAATTCGAAAAATATTAGATGTGAAATTCTAAATATAGCGAATTCAAAATTTCAAATGCAGTGGATTTTAAAATAAAAAAAAATCTTAATTCGAAATACAGAGATAACATACTCAAAAACAAAACAAATCTGAAATTCCACAGTTGAAATTGAAAAAAAAATTTGAAATTCCAAAAAGGATTAATAGATTCTAAATTTCAAAAATGGAAAATTTAAAAATCGGCAAATGAAAAAAAAGCGTTGTAAACTTCCAAAAAACGCAAATTCTAAATTCAAAAATAAAAGGTTCAAAATTCGAAAAAATGCAAATTAAAAACTCAAATTAAACTATAAATTATAAAAATATAACGAGCGTAGCAAATTCAAAATTGAAAAAAAAACAATGAAGGTTAAATTCAAATAAAGGTTGGAAACAAAATCATTGAATTGATAAAAAATATAAAAGTGATATTAAAAAAAAGCGTAGATTCTTGGCTATTTTATTTTTTTCAGCGATGAGAGTTTCAAATTTCCAAAACAACAACATTAGAAAAATAATTATCTTGGTATTCAAATCATGGCTAATTTAAAATTCAAAATATATTAGATTTGGAATTTTAAAATAGCGGATTCAAAATTTCAAATGCAACGCCTTTTATATTAAAAAAAATAATTTGAACATGGCGTATTGAAAAAAAATTAAATTTAAACTACGAAAAATAGCAAAATTCTAAATTCTATTGTTTGAAATTTAAGCTAGAAAATAATTTCAAAACTCAAAGAAATAACAAATTTGAAATTGACTTAAAAAAATAGAGGTTTCTAAAATTGAGAATAAGTAAGTTCAAAATTCAAACAACTGCAAATTCAAATGTCAAAATTCAAAACAATTCAAATTGCAAAAATAGCATTCAAAATAACAAGTGAAGCAAAATCAATATTTAAAAAAATCGAAAACAATGAATGTTGAATTTTAAAAATCAATTGAATTGACAAAATATCAAATTCCAAATATAAAAAAAAACAGCGTACTTTATATTAAAAAAATAGCCAAAATCAAAGCAATGAAAGAAAAAAAAAGAAAATTCTAAATTATGAGAGTTGCAAACCTTAATTTAAAAGAAAAATCTATCAAAAGTACAATAACAAGTTCTAAATTTCGCAGAAAACTCAAATTCTAAGTTCAGGCAATAGCAAATTTGAAATTTAAAAAATGGCATATTAGATAAATTCAATACAAGATTAACAAAGCGCAAATTGAATAAAATATTAAATCCGTCTTTTGTATTCCAGAAACAAAATAATATATGTGTATGAAACAATAGAAAAATGGTGATTATTCGAGTCCACCCTGTGATAACAAATTTAAAACATACCAAATTCTAAATTTCGAAAATAGCAAATTTTAAATTAAAAAATGTAGTACTTACCAAAACGAAAATTTCTTCAAAAGCTGAAAATGTCAACACTCGCCCTCAATTGTATTTTGTATAATAAATAAGTAATTTTTTGAAATTTAAAAATTTTGAAATCGCAGCGTTCTTGTCACTAATGACTTTAGTCTACTCTTCGTGAGTTCTTTTACATTTCCCTGCTCTGATACGAGAGCCTCGGCTACTAACTTGCTTGTATCGACAATGACGATTTCGTTCTCGGCTCCTCGACCATGCGATTTGTGTTAGGGAATCACATACCGGTCTGCACAAATGTATAGGATATCAATAGCTCTAATTTCAACGCTATTTTGACATTATAACTATTGAAAAAAATTCTAATTTTCTATAATGCAATGGATTATTGAGGAGCGTCCAAATCGGTTGACGCAGAAAATCTCGTAAATCATTTATTAAATGTTTGTGCGCTAAAGATTGGACAATTTTTCAATTTTCAATCCATAAATTTGTATCACGATGTTCTCGAAAGATGCAATGCTACGTAAAAAAATGGAAATTTGTGAAATAACCGCTTCGAATACGCACGAAATCGAATTCCATGAAAATGCTAAAAAATGCTGTTTTAAGTGTAGTTCATGTAGTTTTTTATATTTTGTTCCATAAAAATGCAGACATGTTGTCTAAAGTCACTCATATGACACATTTTTGAACGATTTGTAATTTGTCAGTTAGTTCCGAGTTTTTTAGAAGAGCGGAAGAATTTAATGGAACTATAAGTCTAGAAGACATAAAAAATAAGTAAGCAATCGTGCTTCATTAACTAATAGCTTCACATCCACAAAGAATAGGAGGTTACACATAAACACATAGAGACATACATTATGGGATAAGAAATGATCGAGGGGGTGGACTGGGAGGCTGGATGTTGGAAAGGGGCAATGATGAGGCTGGAATAAGAACTAGGAAGCCTGCCTAGTTCTTTTCCACTGTGACCAGCAAGAAAGCAACACCTGACTAGAGGTCTAAAAAGATTAAAATTAAAAAGTATAGTGAAGTTGAAGTTGAAGAAAAAGTTGAAATAAGAAAGGAAGAATAAAAGACAGTGGAAAAAGAATATATAAAGAATCAGGTAATTTAAAGAAATAGAAGCAAGAGAAAATGTGCTGATTTGTCCTCGTTCAAAAGGGATCAGGACCCGTTCTTATCGACTTAGGCCTTGACCGCCCTTGCAGATAACCGCAATCAACCAGTCATCGGCACATGATCCAGTCCCAGCCCCCCAGAATCATCAACCAACGAGACCAGAGGGCCAACGGACCAGCGAAGGACCAGCGAGGACAAGCGAAGCCGGCTGGCCATCACACACGACACACGATCAGGGTTTCCATAATAAATCTGTGTTTTTGGTCTCAACAAATCTTTCTATCTGTGTTTTTTGTCAGAAAATCTGTATCGAAATTTGTATTAACTCTTTGCGGTCATTTGTTTGCTCTCAGCCAACACCGCAAAAAAGTATACTAATATTATAATTTATACAACAATGTATCAGTTCACACTTTTTCTAAACGAATTTTTATGTCTTGTGAACTTTTTCACAAACAAAAACGATGCTACTATGAATAATACATAACGGTTCTCAGTATAAACAAAAATTGTCATCCGTGCTCGGGGAAAGGATTAATGGAAAACTCCATGTATTGCGGCACTGTATGGATGTAAACAGTATTGTTGTGTATGTTCAAACAGAAAGATAAAAGGCGAAAGACGACAAACCAACTATTTCGGTGATACATGCAACAGATATCACGCGAAAAAGAATTATAGTAAATATTGTTTTAATCATAAACATAAAAACATTGTTTAGTAAATACTTATCAGAAGTTTACAAAAATAAAGGAATCTTGTTTCTCTCCAAAGTTATACATCACTGCTACTTCAAGTAAAAATAATTGCGACCAGTACGACATACATGTTGAAATTTAAGACCTTTGCGGTGGTCTTTTATAAGTACATTTAGCTGACCCGGCTAACTTTGTCCTGCGCAAAATTGATTTTTTGATAATAATATCTCTGAACATTCACGTTCTTTCAGAAAGCGAACTCTCGTGGCTTGAATTCCAGAAAATTAATTGATCAATCTTTTAATTGGCATTTGTCACTGCTAGACACGAAAAAAAATAGATACATACAAAGTAAATATCAATCTATAATTTGCAATTAACTCTATCAGATTACCAAGCTCGAGAGCAGTTTCAAATTGCTCAGTTTTTTACGATATTTTTCCTTTTTCCTTCAAAATTTTCAAAAAAAAAACATTTTTTTTCACCGTTACATTGATCTACGGAGGGACCTCAGCTCAAATTGGACAATCTTTACTCGAATTTGTTAACCGAATTTTTGCGATTCATTTTCATGCTCAGTCCATTACTATTTACAAAATGGTGAAATATAAATATCAATTTCGTTAAAATCAATTCCAATTGAATAAATTAATCATTTTTTTCGATTCCACTTTTCACTGCAGTACATATGCGTAGCTCTTTTTTTAATTTTCCTTTTTTTAATATTCTTCAAAGTATTCTATCATTTTAATTTCAGTGGAGACAGACACAACAATATATGGACGACTCAAATCTGATCAACCATTCTCTTGTGATGATGAGTTATACGCACGTGGGAAAAACCTTGATTAATCTTTATATGTATAAGATTTTGAAGCATAATCTTAGCTTTAGTATCATTGGTTGGCATAGTTACAGGGAAACTTCGATATAACGTACCCTCGTTATAACGTACCCTCGATATAACGACACTCGATATAACGTACACATATTTTTTTTTTTTTTTTGAAAGAACAATAAATTATCTGTATTTTGATACTACAACTTGTATTGTAACTTTAACCAATCCCGAAATACAACTGTTTTGTGATTCCGGATTCTAAATGCATCAAACATCAATCAACAGAACGAAGGGAAACATCATGAGAAAAGTTGGCTTCGTCTTCTAATTGAATTTATTCATCAACCTAACTCAAACAGCAACACAATAAAGTAATATAAGCTACGATTCACTGTTCTTTATTATGCTTCGATATAACGTACAATTCGATACCACGTACAATTTTGAAAGTAAAATGTACGTTATATCGAAGTTACCCTGTAATATAAATTTGACGATGTTGATGGTGTCCACGTAAAAATTCGCATTCACTGTGCTTTAGTGGGAAAAAGATAAACAGTGATATTTATTTATTGTAAAGCTAGCTAATGACGCAGACTTTGGCATTTTTTCGCCTCAGATTGAACATAAGAAAGCAGTATTACACGGTACACATGAATGCCCAAATGACTCTCATTCAGACCGATTCGAATGCTATATGACAAAAAATGGTGAGTTGGGAAAAAATATTATTGTGATCAAGTCATAACTAATATTGGTTCGTTATTTTGAAAAATCTGTAAATCTTTATGGAAACCTAAAAAATCTGTAATCTGTATCAACAGATTCTTGGTTTCTAAAAGACTGAAAAATCTGTATAAATGCAGATTATTCTGTAGATATGGTAACCCTGCACACGATTGATAGAAATAAAAAAGATGGAGAGTTGAAAAGAATAGTTGATGTTACGTTGTATTTTCGGAACTGTCCTTGTGAACCGAACTTGGATCTCCGAATCCCACGCTCGAGCTAGCCAGAAAAAGAGGTGTTGGAACCCGCCTCAGACATTCCTCGTGGCTAGACCAGAGACTAGAGGTTTTGTCGAGGTCCGTCTGACCAAGAACGAGTAGAAATAATATTTGAACCAATATTATAACAAAAAATGTATTCTGACCATTATAAAAATATTAAAATCAATCTTAAAGTAAAAATAAACTCTTCGTTACATTTTTTTCATCTACGTCATGGCGAAACCTCAGTCATGAATCATAGAAAATGAAAACTCGACGGTATTACGAAACGCCTGGATGGATTCGAAATGATCGATTCCGCAATAACCAACCTATCCATTTTCGAGTAAATAAAACGGGATGGCGAAATTTGTAATATGCTTTCGCCCTATCTGCTCCAGTAGCCCCCAAGATTTAGAGCCTAAGTCTGCAGAGCTGAACAGATTTTGCGAGCGAACCCTTCCCCCCGTCGGTATGCACCCAAATGCAGAACGGGTGTATTCCACTGGCGAATTCAATGTGTTCTCAAAATTGATTTCTTCCACCACCGCTCCTCTTCCGCTGTGTCGTCATCACGTTCTTCGATTTCCTCTACCGGCAAGAGGGTAGGATTGCATCTATCAGCTGTGTAACCGAGCACGCCTCCTCACTCCATTCCAGTTTGGGGGAATTTTTGCTCTATCAGTGTTCGGGTCCGGAACACGCCCTCCACTCTTCCTCTGTAAATTCCACTGCGCCAGAGTCATATGTTCCTATCAGTTTGATACATACATGCATTTGTATGCCACCGCCACCGGCAGCGGCGGCAGCAGTCACATGTGTAGCAGCAATCGGTAGCAGAAACAGCGGAAGTTCTTTTCCGGTACGGTTTCGCCTGATTGGAAGCCCTGATTGCACGGCGGGAAATGGTCTGTCGCGCTTGAAAAAAACGGACGGAATATTTAGGCCATCGCTATTAGTAGTTCGAACTTGGTCTCGACGAATCAATTTCCCCAATGTGTGAAACGCGTTCCAAGATCATGATCATAGGCCACCTAGAGTAATCGAATTTCGTTACGTTGCTTCGATTCGACAACGCTTCAGCAAGTGCGCTGCACAGGAAAAAAAGGGTTTTTGAACCCTTGCAGTTCGCACAAATTATGCTTGGTTATTGTTTCGACCTGATAGTAGTGAGGGTTTCCACGGGTACTGTGATCAGAGATGCCAGACTTTTTTGTTTTGTGAACCCGTAAACTTTTCTAGAACCCCATTTCTAGATTTTGTGATGACCTTTTATAATACATCGAATTAAAAATCACGGTTCGCTTAAGTAGACAAATCGGCTAGAAACTTTCAGCAGAATGGCTTCAGATACGAATTGTAATTAATTAATATTGGTGAATGGTCTATACACACGATTTTTTGCTTAAAACGGTTAAGGTACACTGGGGCAAGTGGAATTTGGGGGTAAGTGGATCAAATATAAAGTAAACAAATAACAAAAAATATTTTGCTTTGTTTCCACACAACATCTGCCAAACAATCAATAAACATCTACTAAACGTACTTTTTAGTCGTTGTGAACCACCAGACGCAACCAAATATTGCTTTGTTTACAATCGCATTTCTGCAGCTGCGATCAGAGTCGATTACGCTGTCAGTAAAATTACATTTTCGACGATCGGCAGTTCGGAAAACTGGTTACATTTCACTACTAGGTAATTGAAAAATGCTTATTTTTGTGTTTACCGATACAAAATGTGAAAGATTGTCTTTTTACTATAAAAATCGGCCTGTTTCCACTTGCCCCACATGTTTTTGTAATTGGGTTAAGTGGAATACGTGAAAGTAAACATTGCTTATTGAATGTTTTTAATCTTTACAGCCACCGGAAGAATGGTTCGCAAATACATTCGCAAGCGTTCTCCTGCTAAATACAGTGGACAGGACTTGACAGATGCGATGGATGATGTAAAAAACGGCAAGATGAAGATAAAAGCGGCAGCAAAGCACTTCCGAATCCCATATGCAACACTCTTCAAGCGAGTGAAAGGTCTGAGAGGCATTAAAAGTATAACGGGAGGCCGACCCACTGCTTTGCCGTTGAAGGTTGAAACACAGATCGCCGACTGTATCAAGAAAATGGATAAGTGGGGCTTTGGACTATCCAAAGAGGAGACAATTTTGGCAATAGCAGAGTACGTAAAAGTTAACAAGCTTCAAACACCGTTTGTAAGCGGTGTTCCGGGAGACGATTTTTTCCGGAATTTTAAGCGCCGGCATCATCTATCGCAAAAAAAGCCCCAAGCCGTTGAGGTCGCACGGAAACGAGGAGCTGATCCTTTCGTGATGACCGAATACTTCAAGCTCCTAAAACAGGTGACCACGAACGTTCCTCCAGAGCAGATATATAACATCGATGAGACTAGCTTCTGCCTCGATCCGAGTCGGGTTAAGACTGTGGGAGAAACTGGAAGAGCTGCTCATCGTGTCACGGGCGGTTCAGGAAAAGAAAATTTTACTGTATTGATGGGAGGAAATGCGGCTGGTGACAAATTACCACCACTTATTATTTTCAAAGGATCCAACGTATGGAACAGCTGGATGGCTAGTAAATGTGATGAATTTCCTGGAATAGTTTATGCTGCAACCAAAAACGGCTGGATGGAGACGGATGTTTTCGCCAACTACTTCGAACGGTCCTTTCTGAGCGCTACCGCTGAGGGACAATTGGTCCTACTTTACGATGGCCATGTATCACATGTTTCTCTTGCTCTCATCCAAAAAGCAATCGAGAATAATGTTGTGATACTCAAACTTCCGCCCCACACAAGTCATCTCTTGCAGCCTATGGACCTGGCGGTGTTTAAACCATTGAAGCAAGACTATGACAAGTGCGTTATCCAGTGGCAACGGAATCACTATGGGACGAAGCTGTCTAAATCAGCTTTTTCAAACATTATCTCCAAAGTTTGGAGATCATTTGATTCACAAATAATTAAAAATGGGTTCCGCAAGGCCGGCGTATACCCGTTTTCCGATAAGGTGATTCCGGAAGACAAATACGAACCGAGAGCATGGGCACGTTTCATCGCATCACAGCAAGCAGCTCAAACGTTAGATGACAACACTGTTGAGATCGTCGAAGGATCGAAGAAGGCGCTTCCAAGAGTAACAAACACCAGAGATGCAGCTTCAGCAACTTGTAATTGCATTGCTTCCTCAACAGGGAATGACCAAATGGAAAATGATAATCCACAAAATAATTCTTTTGAAGCGATTCTCCTTGACCATGTGAAACAGATTCCTGTTTCCAAAGCGCAGAGAAAAAAAGTTTGTCCTGGGGCAGAAGTTATAACATCGACTGATGCCGTTGTGAAGCTGGAAACGATCAAATCGGTTAAAGAGGCGACACAGAAAGCAAAGCGTAAGAGAGCTTCGAAGAAATCATAACTGTGGTTAGCGATGTACCTGCTATTTTTATCTATTGACCTGATTTTGAAGACTTGCGAAGCAATAACGATATTTATTGCATTTTTTTTTTATTTCCTTAAATGCATTGATTAATTAATTTTGTATTATCAAAGAATAAAAGAAAGTGAATACAGTTTGTTTTATTCATTCCCAAACACCTTTTTAACAGAGTTTAACTTGTTGTAAACATAAAATTCCAGGTTTCCACTAACCCCCGTATCAAGGGGTAAGTGGACTTTGGGGACTTGGAGATTATTTTTGGCCAAACTTAAAATCTAGTTGAGGAATTCATTTTTCGGTTCCATATATTAATAGCTAATCGGCTACAGTAGTGATGTGTATAATTCGTTTTGAAAAATAATCAAAAACAGGAAAAATAGGACACTTTATTTTTGAAATAATGGTTTTTGGGGTTCCACTTGCCCCAGTGTACCTTACCTGGATAACCAGGGAAATTATGCATATTTTCATACAGGTTTAATACTTTGAATATGATTAATTTGAACCAATGTTGGTTGTGAGCCTGAAAAACATTGATTAATAAATATGGTGGTTCAACCGTTTGTGTGCGGAGCAAAATATGCCAAAATGCTTGCCAAATGAGCTTGGGTATACTAGGTATAGCTTTAGCTTTTCAAGTGCCATTTTTAAAATCCATCGAAATATGGAAGAGCAATAGCGACAATCTAGACATTTTCAATATGTTCCCGAAAAGACAAAATCCTCTGTTGAAAGGTGTTCGCCGCAGTAACAAGAGCACTGAAGCGGTTAAGGTTAACAAAAAAAAATCGAAGCTATATTCATTCTCACCGTCAAAGTGTTTCATTTCGCATTCGAAAGGACGCTCGTAGCTATCCAATTGAAGGTTTCATCCATTTCATTTCATCAAAATAGATTGTCCCATATCTTATTCTAAAAACAGTGATATTGTAAGATGCACAAGAGGTCATAGCAGTTACGCTTACCATTACACTACCAGCGCCGACTGCTGATTACTCATGCTGGCCTACACTACAACCCTTCACCTCACAGTTTTCAGCAGTCCCTTTTGCATTAGTTTTTAACTTGCTGTACTCCTTGGGAGACTGCAAGATATTTCGTACATTACAGCCATGAAAATGTTTTTTTTTTGAATACAGTCTTTCATAATTAACCATTTCCAGAGATCAAGACATCTAGGGAAGATCATTTTGAAACATATTTTCCATAACAATGAACACAATCGCTAATCCGCCTTCAGAACACTTAGGAACACAGTATACTCTCCCTTGAACCATTTATCTATATAAATAAAAATGTAGGGCCAAATGAATCGTCCGATTTGGGCCATCTTTATTTCGATATATTCGTCTCTGCAATTTTCTGCATTACTCGAGAACTAATCACGCAAATGGAACCAAATTTGACATGTGAAGGTTTAAGGGGACAATAAATGTTTCTATGGTGGTTAGACACCCCTTCCCTCCTTTCTAAAGATGGCTGACGAACAAATAAAAAAAAATCCTACATAGCTCAAGATCTATTCAAGCAAACGGAACCAAATTTGGCATGTGAAATACTTAGGGGGCAATAATTGTTTCAATGGTGGTTTGACAATCCTTCCCTCTCTCTAAAGGGATCAGGGCTGAATAATTCGAGAACTAATTAAGCAAATGGAATCAAAATTGGTATATAGAGGTTTTTAAGGATCGACCAACCGTTTCTATGGTGGTTCGACACTCCTTTCCCTTTCTAAGGGGGGCTGCAATACAAATGAAACACAAACTTCTGCACAACTCGAGCACTAATCAAGCAAATGGAGCCAAATTTAGGATATGAGGGTTTTTGGGTACGAGAAATGTTTGTCTGGAATTGTTTGATTTGGGGTTGTCTTTATTCTATCATGTTTTCTGTATCAAACACTTATTCCATGTAACGGAGAAACATGTTATTTGCATGTGGTTGATAAATCTTGACCAAGAATTGTGTCTGAAAATAATCTGATATAATGACGAGTTTAATAATGAATAAAATTTGTGCGTTTGCTTTACACCTACGCACCTCCTGCTTCTAAAACGAAAATCGCCCCAGCATACCTCTTTACAAGTCCCGTACTTTCAAATTTACTCAGTATATTCATTATTTCTGTTTTGATTTTTTAGAAAAAAACGACATGGCAACGACAAACACTTTGGTTTTAACGAGGAAAATAAAAAAAATTAAATATATAATCTGACATCTGAAAACTGAGAACAGAAAACAGAATACTGAAAACTGAAAACTGAACGGAAAAATATAAATTCAAAACTGAACAGAAAACTAAAAACTGAAAACTGGAAACTAAAAGCAAAAGACAGAAGATTGAAAACTTAAAACTGACAACGGAAAATGGAGAACTTTCAGCTTTCAGTCTTCAGCCTTGTGTTTTGTGTATCTTCAAAACACAAGGCTGAAGACTGAAAACTGAAAATTGTAGTTAATTTTTAAAATTTCAGTTTCCAGATTTGAGTTTTCAGTCTTCAGCCTTGTGTTTTATGTATTCAGTTTTTCGTTTTTCTTTTTCCGTTGTCAGTTTTATGTATTCAGTTTTTCGTTTTTCTTTTTCCGTTGTCAGTTTTATGTTTTCAGTTTCCAATCTTTTGTCTTGTGTCTTCAGTTTTCAGTTTTCCATTTTCAGTTTCAATTTTCAGATTGAAGTTTCCAGTTTTCAACTTTCTCTTTCAGATTTTTCTTTTTCAGTTTTCAGTTTCAAATTTTCAATTTTCAGTTTTCGTTTTTCAGTCTTCAGTCTTCAGTTTTCTGTCTTTTGCAGAAAATCAAACATAGAAGAATGAAAGTCGAAAACCTAAAATAAAAAGTCTGTAATTTTGGGATCTTGGAATCTTGAAATCATGAAACTTTCGAAATCTTCGAATCTTTGAATCTTCGATTCTTTGCTCCTTTGAATCTTTTGTTAACTTGAAATTAATTTTTCAATTTCCAGTTTCCAGGATTGAGTTTTCAACTATCAATTTTTAGTCTTCAACCTTGTGTTTTGTGTTTTGTGGCTTCAGTTTTTCGTTTTCCGTTGTCAGTCTTATGTTTTCAATTTCCATTTTTCAGTTTTCAATCTTCGGCCTTGTGCTTTGTTGTCAGTTTTAGGTTTCAATTTTCCGTCTTCAGTCTTTTATGGATAATGAAACATCGAACAATGAAAGTCGAAACTCTAAAAATAAAAGTCGATCGATTCTTTGATTCTTTGATTTTTTGATTCTTTAATTCTTTAATTATTTGATTTTTTGATTCTTTAATTCTTTAATTCTTTGATTCTTTGATTCTTTGATTCTTTGATTCTTTGATTCTTTGATTCTTTGATTCTTTGATTCTTTGATTCTTTGATTCTTTGATTCTTTGATTCTCTGATTCTTTGATTCTTTGATCCTTTGATTCTTTGATTCTTTGAATCATTAAATTTTTCAATCTTTGAATCTTTGAATCTTTAAATCTCTGAATTGTTTTGAATCTTTGACTCTTTAACTCATTGAATATTTGAATTATTAAATATTTGAATCATTGAATCGTTGGTTCTATGAAATTTTGAATCTTGGAATGTTGGTATCTTGATATTCTTATTACTTATTCCCGCAATTTTAAGACAACTTTCTTTTACAGTCAAAGATCTCTATAACGACTTTGTCTAAAGGTCCCCTCCAAATTCGTATAGAAATTTTTTTCTTTATTGCGACATTTCTCTATAACGATCTTTCCCTATAACGACACATTATCGCTTCTATTTACTAAAACATAACATTCTCTATTGCGACAATTTTCAATTTCACTCCACTCATAGTGTATGTGTCAATGTCAGTGCCTATGCACGTAAATAGTCTATGTTGTGTATTATAAGGTTTAATCAACTTCGAACATCTGTGCACGTCCAATTGATTTAAATTTTCGGATACTTACAAAAACAGAAATTTAAACTATAAAAGATAGGAAAAGCTTATTGAAACAAATTAATCGAAGAATTGTTGCATACAAGTCCGGTCCTAGAATGAAATTGCATTAAATTTGCAATAAATTTAAAAATGAATGTATTGTTTACGCAATTGTTATATGGATATGGCTTTTAATATCAAAGCAATAACATGAAGTATCGTTTGCTCCACTTCGAAAACATTCACTGCTCAAAATGGGTTGAAATACACGAAAATCTTCAACGCTAAAAATAAATTGGACATAGTTCAAATGTTCGAATAGGGTACTAAAAATACAACATTGTCTATTGAATTCAATGTGCCGCACAATGCGAATTCATCCATCATCAAAAATATGGACTAGCAGCAAGCAGATGCTTTCTAGATTATCTATGCTGATTTATCAACAAAAAAATCAATTAACAATTTAATATTTTTTTCCATCTTGAAAAAAAATTGTACCAAACGAATGAGCTGAATTTTATATTCATTGTTTAATGTTTTTTGTTTCAAGATTAGACACGGTTTAGACATCAATTGCTTTTGTTTCTAATATAATTTGACCGTTTTGTGTGAGCTTGGGCGTTTCTCTCCTTATAGCGACAATTCTCTATAACGATGGTCCCTTGCGATGTCGCTATATAGAGCTTTCACTGTATGTTCAAAATAATTTTTTCTGTGAATCTTTAAATTTCTGAATTTTGGAACCTTTGAATCTTGGTTTTCTTATTCTTATTCTTATTATTTATTCTCGCAAAGATAACTGTCTTTTATGTTCAAGATACAACTTAGTTAATAGTTAATTAATACAGGTAAACTTCGATATAACGTACATTTCACTTTCAAAATTGTACGTTGTATCGAATTGTACGTTATATCGAAGCATAATAAAGTACTCACAAACGTAGTCTATAATACATTATTGTGTTGCTGTTTTAGTACAGTTAATGAATAACTTCAATCAGAATACGAAGCCAGCCTTTCTCATGATGTTTCCTTTCTTACTGTTGATTAAAGCTTCATTCATTTAGAATCCGGAATCAAAAAACCCGCTATATTTCGGGATTGATTGAAGGTACAAAACTTGTTTTAGCATCACAATACAGATAATCCATTGTTCTATCAGAAAAAAATATTGAAAAAAAAATTTCCTTTACACTTTGGAAATGTGTACGTAATATCGAGGTAAAATGTACGTTATATCGAGTGACGTTATATCGAGGGTACGTTATAACGAGGGTACGTTATATCGAAGTTTCCCTGTAGTAGTTAATTAATAAAGAAATTTTGGGATCTTTGAATCATAGAATCTGTGAATCTTTGAGTTCTGGTATTTTTATTCTTATTATTTATTCCCGCAAACTTAAGACAACTGTCTTTTATGTTCAAGATACAATTTGGTAGTTGATTGATGGAGGAATCTTGAAATCTTTGAATCTAAGACTCTGGGTATCTTGATATCATGGTATCTTGGTATCTTGGTATCTTGGAAACATGGAATCTTGGAGGAATCTTGAAATCTTTGAATCGATGAATCTATGAGTTTTTGAATTTTGGCATCTTTGAATCCTGGAATCTTCAAACTTGAAATCTTGGAAACTTTGAATTTGCAAAACTGTGAATCTTTGAATCTTGGAATCGTGTTAGAGGCAACCTCTCTGGCCGCGAGAACAATACTCATGTTCATCCCCTTGGCATCGTTATTGACCATTGGCCGACCGAAATTTGCACAATGGAAATGCTTCAGAATTATCCAAATCATTCTGAAATATGAATCTGATGATCTCTCTAATCGACAACGATCGATGTCCTAAGCAAAAGAACAGATTCATGGAGTTCAGATGCATAATGTAAAATCCATCGTCGTGTATTTAAGATGCTCAAGGTTCTTAAAATCGTTCTGAAGTCCAAATTTTTTAAATCGCCAACGGTTGATACAATGTATTTAGCAACGGAATATGTTCATAGAGTTCAGGGACATAACTTTATATTCGAAGAAAAGTAAACAGTTAACACTGTTCTCCCTTCGATCCCTTCAAAATCTGTCGTGCAGTCGGTTTGAAAAAAAAACATTTATTGAAAACGAAAATACTGACTTTCGTTATTTCACAGAATATCGTCAACTTCTCCCAGTTGAATTCTCGTTGATCTGGCAGCTCTAACGCGGAGGGACTTCGATGCGTGTCTGCACACCGAGGCCGGTAATACCCTCGAAACGAGGTATTGCGTGTCGATGGGGGATTATTACGTTAGCGTCTAGATTTTATCTAAAGCGAGAGAACCTACACGTCGTCTCCGGTAGGGCGCGTTATAAATTTTGTTTGTTGGTTTGAATTTTACATGAAGAAAAAAACATACATCCCTCTTCGTTTCGTTCAAAAAAATGTGTAGTCAACTAACGCTCGAAGGAAACCTGCCGATGGAGAAGGATGCCCTTCGAATGAATCACCGGGTCTTTGAACAGTTTAATGAGAGTGTTCCATGCGCTTGCACCATCATCGTCGTGGCCGCCGTCTGCTGTTGTTTTTTATTTTGCTATAATTATTGGAAGCGCACGTGTGGTAAAAATTAATTAAAAAATGTTCTAAAGACTTCTGCCATGGATGGGTGGGTGCCTCAATCGAGAATGCATTGGTGCAAGCAATGGTGGACAAGGCATTGTAGCGCTACCCTCCTCCAATCTGCGATCGTTATTTTGATGGGGGAAAAATTGGAAAATTTAATTACGGCCAAGGAAGTTATATTGGCCAATAATCCATGGTGATTATTGAGCAAAAATTGATCCCCCATCAATCAAACCAGAGTTTGGCAAATTCACCATGACCGTGAACCCCAATTACACGCAGGGGGAGGGTTTAATGGCCCCTCAGTGGAGATCTGTGAATCATAATTTCAAACTCAACTCAAAGTGAATGACGAATCCACACGACGCGAAGCGGAAACGGATGATAAAACACAAAAACAACATCGACGAGACGCGCTCTGGCATATAAACAAAACGCGCGAGGATTAAGGCTGATTTAATAAACATTATCACCCGCGTTTATAGGCAGTGATGGTGTACATTTTGGAGAGCGACATTCGAAAAGGGGACCACCCGTAGAACTTGTTCTCCTTTCCGGGAATTATTTGTTTTTATCTTTCCAGTCTGTTTGAACTTCTGCTCCGGATCGTTTTTTTTTTTGCTCCCTTTTCCGCTTCTCTTGTCAATTGATTTGTGTGGTTCGGTTGTCAATATCAAATGATAATTGTGCTTCCGATTTTTTTTATCACAACGGTCATTTGGGAACTCATTAGCATATTAAGTTTTGAGGTTAAATTAATTTCAGTAAAATACCTTTTCCCGGTAAATGATTTCGTCCACCAACAAAATGTTTCCATTATCGGTAATTGTGAAACACTGGCTTGTCTTGTCTGTCTTGTCTATCACTGTTTGAGAAGGGTATTATCAATTCGCTCTGGTTCTCCCGGTCCAGATTCTTAATAATTCAATGGATTTCGCATACTGAAGAGGCAATTAGTTATATAGCAAATAGTTTTCGTAAGAATGATTTTAAAAATTCTCTTTCTGTCATTTTCTATACAACTGTGAAAAAAGGGAAGACAGTTTTTTACTAACGTTTTGGGGGTTTTGAGTTGTTCTAATAATGCAGAAACTCGTGATTCGTGATAGTAATTAAACATCATGTTATTGTTTTTTCTATCATTCATCACCATTACACAAAAAAAAAGCATTTGCCAAATCATTTTTGGCATGGGTTTATTAGTCATATTGTTTCACCAAAATATTTCAAAAAAATATATCATTATATCTCAGAGATGTTTGCATCAATCGATCGGGAATATTTGTACGCATTCATCGCAATGAAGAAAATTATATTAATTATCAATTATATTATATATTTCTTAACTTTTAAACATTTGAAAAATGTTAGACGAAGCCGGAAAAGACATATTATTTTCAGAATCATCGCTACGGTAAATAAGAACTATCTCTGTTACGGATCGGAATTTTTCCAAATTCATTTGGATATTTTTGAAATGAAAAATTTCAACAATTTTCCACATCACATTCTTTGACCAGAATTGTATAGGTCTTACAGTTTACAGTTTTTTCTCATTGTATTTTTTTGAGATTTTTTATTTGATTTAATTTGAGAATTTGAGATTTTTTTTTCTAGCTACGTAATAATTGGCAATTTATTTCCCCATTATTCCCTTAAGCGGCCCATAGACGTTCAATATTATGGCGCAATATTTTGGTTTGTGCAATATAATTGATCGTCTAGGGGCAAAATTGAAGCTGCATTTTTTTTTCATTAGAAACCGAAAGTGATTCTCTCTTTGTGAAGAACTGGGCGCCATTAGAGACTGTATGTGTAGCTGATGTCCGTCCATTTTCTTTTTGCAATTGTGTTTTTGGTTTACATTTGTTAACAGAGATGTGCGAAAACCGAAGAATGCCGAGTTTCTCTTATATATGTTGACGTCCACAATTAACTTTAGCTCATGATGTGTCCCAAGCGACGAAACCACACAAATAATAAGCTCTTTCCTCGGCGCCGTCAAAAGTGTTTACTTAAAAAAATAATTCTCAAATGGCCTGGCCGGGTAAGGGAGTAAAAAGTGCCCCCAAACCAAATTACTAGCTGTATGGCAAATATTGTAGAGGATATTAAATAAGAAATTTTGGCGGTTTTTTGAACCCCTATGTGGTTTAACATAGGATCTATAGTGAAAACGTACTTTTTCGTTTATTTCACGCCATCCTCAAAAGCTTCGAGATAAAAATTTGAAAAAAATACTGAATGTGCATCTCACTACCGTTGAAAACAAAATTTAAAAAAATTAAAGTACTAAAAAAAAATATTGAAATTTTGAAAAAAAAAATGTTTTTTTTGTTGGGATTTAGATATTCGGTACAACTCTAATTCATTTTTAAATGTGTTCCTATGGCTTTTTTAGATGTGTGTGATTTTTTTCAGATGTTTTTCAGTGTTGCGCGGTACAAAAAAATTTTTTTTTTAATATTTCCAAAGGGTCTGGCTGGGTAAGGGAGTATAAAGTGCCCCCAAACCAAATCACCAGCTGTATGGAGAATATTGTATTGGGTACTAAATATGAAATTTTGACAGTAGTACCATATATTTGATTTCTTCAATTAGATTTTTTTTCGAGGTATTGATAATCTTTCACGAAGTGGATTAACACAATCCCAGTTGTTACGAACGACCATGAATGGACAAATAACGATCAACTGCAACACTGGGTTCTACAGCATAAACATTTTCTTCTGTAAATACTCTACGCACGAGATGGTTTAAGCTTTTGCGGTCGTATTAAATTTGGGTATGTGTGTCATACTGGTCGGAATTATTTTTCCTTGAAAAAGCAGTGATACACGCAAGATTATGGAAAGTAAATATATTTTTTGTGAACTTTATATATGTATTAACTTAACAATGTATTTTAATGTGATGTTTTTATATAAAAAAGATTTTGTCGCTTGAGACACTTATGCGATTATTCAAATAACATGAGATATTTATGCAAACATATTTACATATTTTCTCAGAACCCCATCAATATGGGTATCAAATGAAAGGGCTTGATTAGTAGAACACAGCTATTTATAAAAAACACAAATCCAAGATGGCGGCCGCTACAAAATGGTGGATTATGTATATATATTCTCAAAATCCCATCTATATGGGTATCGAATGAAAGGGCTTGTAGAACACAGCTATTTATAAAAAATACAAATCCAAGATGGCGGCCGGTACAAAATGGTGGATTATGTATATATATTCTCAAAATCCCATCTAAATGGGTATCGAATTAAAGGGCTTGACCAGTAGATCACAATTATTTATGGAAAATGTAAATCAACGATGGCGACCGCTACAAAACGGCGGATTACATATTTTCTCAGAACCCCATCAATATGCATATCGAATGAAAGGGATTGACTAGTAGAAAGCAGAACAGAAACTGATGTTATTAGAGACATCGGTTAATCGTACGAATAATTCAAATAATCGAATATCTGAAATTTTAATCGAGTAATTATGTATCGAATAATTTTCAATCAAAAGATGAATACATCGAATAATTGTCACTGTAATCGCGATTAATAAAAGAATGAATCTTTCTTAAGATTAATGCATTTTCAGGTTAAGAATTAGGCTATATAATTTTTTTACCCAACCATCTAACATCGACTACCCGATAGACCACGCGACCAGAATGACAACGTGATACGTGATTATTACAATAAATAAATATTCGCTCGATTAATCGAATATTGAAAGATAATTATTCGAATAAATCGAATATTGAAAAATGCCCCAACGATTAATCGATAATCGAATAAATGAAAAAAATAGACATCACTAAATGCGCTGGTGAAACCGGTCAGCACTCAACGACGGTCGAAAGTCGAAAAAAAGACTGAAGTCGAAGAATGAGTAAATGGGTGCGAATATTCCATCGCTCGGACGCATTCACACGCAAACAAATTTTCATGGCTATTCCATGCGGAAGCAGAACAGAAACTGATGCGAGTGAAAGTACTCACGCCTTGCGTGTGTCCGTTATGGTTTCCCAAACACTAATGCAAGCGAGCAAAACAAATCACAGCTTGCATGTATTCGCTATAACGGTTTCTCCAGGTGCCTAGATTTTGCGTCCGTGTTCGGGAACACATTGCGATCACCAATCATCACCAATGAGCTAGATTGTTATGATTTCAATAGCTTGCTTTCAAAGCAATTTTTAAGCTATTGAAACGATTTTTTGGACCAATAAGTGGCAATCATATAATTCGTTGACATTTTATCTTTCGGATGAAGTGTTTATTTTACCACTCCATTCAGCCGGTAAATTGGTATTAACGTTCAAAACCTTGCAGTCCAGCGTCACTCTCTCGTTTTCGAAACTTTGAACTTACACCCCGGTACAGAAATGAAAGACGTAGTCCTACGTCAAAAAGCTCAATACTCCGGATAATTGAGTCCGACCTGTACTTAGTTGAGTAAGATTGGAGATAAGCATGGTTTCTTGCTGTGGTGGCTGAGAGCAGACAAACGACCACAAAGAGTTAATATCCAATAACTTGAAATTGGTGCGAAATTTGCTTGAATAGCCTTGCTCAACAAGGCGATTATGACGATTATGATGAAATGGCCGAAGTGCGCGAAACAAATTTTTATCAGAGCACATTGATTTTGATAATAAAACTCAATGATTTGTAAACGTTGTTCGTTTGTAAGTTTTTACACAACGAAATGACAATAAGAACTACTCAAATGACATAAAACGCGTGTGATCTGTCAAAAACAGTGCACTGGAAAAAAAGAAAAAAAATCAGTCGTTATTTGTCCGTCTTCTTACCCGAAGTTCATTTGTAGGGGTAATGAATATGATAAAAAGAAAGGGTTTGATCTAAACCTCCTTTTGTTCCAGTTTTTTAGATTTTCCTGAACTTCCTTCCTCATTGAGGTTTTGCACAATACGTTGCCTCGTTACTTTGTTTAATTTTTTCTTACGCATAATCTGAGTTATCCCTTTTCGTTTCAAGATTGACCACACAATGAGGACAGATTTTCCTCTGAAGCACCCCGTGGACAATTCGAGAGTAGCAACGGCATAATGAGCAAACACTTGAAAAAGAATCAAAAGTATCTCAGTTTTTGCGAAGATAAACTGGAACAGTTTTGACGTAGGACTACGTCTTTCATTTCTATACCGGGGTGTAAAATCAAAGTTTCTAAAACGAAAGCGTTACGCCGGACACCGAGATTTTGGGCGTTAATAGCTCTTAAACAACTGAACGAAATGGTATGATACACACTTCATTCGAAAGATAAAATGTCTACGCGTTATATACTTGTTACTTTTTCATCCAAAAACTTGTTTCAATAGTCTTAAAATTGCTTTCAAAACAGGCAATTGAAATCACCAATCGGTATATAAGCGAGCGCCGCTCGTAAACCCACTCAGTTATAATTGAACAGCGATTGGAGCATGTTGTCGCTGTTGTGGTGAATCTCTTCGTTTATCATGAAAGCGCGGATGAACGGTGTCACCAAGAGCCTGTTTGTGCACCTTAGGCCAGAAGAGAATCCATCAGGAGGAGAGTGATGCCACAAACGGTTTCCCGGGAAGAGATCGGAGCAGCCGCCACACACACACACACACACACACACACACACACATACACGCGCGGAACTCTTCGTTTGGGTGCCATTCAGCATCGAGAAAATTCCGGAAAGATTCAATCGTTGCTGAAAAATAATCTGCCAGTTCCCCTGGGAACTGAAAAATACATTCATGCGAAAGAGTTTATTTTAATGTTTTCTAATCATATAACACAGCGACCAAATACATTTAGTTTTGTGATTTTTCAATCAAGTGCAATTAACAGGTGGTTATCAAGTTAGCATTAATCACTGGTGGTGAACTTCGAGAAAAATCGAGAAGAATCCGGAAAGTATTTACTGCAAAATAATCTGCCAGTTCCCCTTGGAATTGAAAATTACATTCAAGCGTAAGAGTTTATTTTAACGTTTTCTATCCATGTTATACTGCGACCAAATACAATTGGTTTTGTGATTTTTCAATCAAGTGCTATTAACAGGTGGTTATCGAGTTAGCATTAACCACTGGTGGGCTTCGAGTATCGAGGAAAATCTGGAAAGACTAATCGTTGCTGTAAAATACTCTGCCAGTTCCACTGGGAATTGAAAAATACATTGATGCAAAAGAGTTTATTCTAATGTTTTCTATCCATACAACACTGCAACCAAATACATTTGGTTTTGTGATTTTTCAATCAATCGCAATTAACAGGAAAGCTTCTGAAAATTATTCTTCCCCATCAGTAGAAAATTTTCGTATCCAATATTGTATGCGCGCCAAACGGAAAATGTTTCGCATCGTGAAAATTATATAATTTTTAATCGATTATTGCTCAGTTGCCGAAAGTTTCAAACTCAGAGAGTTCATTTCCCTCTAGTTTGCCTTCCAAATTGCCATCGTAAACCACACCTTCTCTTGATTCAATCACGCACAAAAAGCATACTTAAGCGATATTCTGGTGGTGAGACACATTCATTTTTGGAGAATATATCGACAAGACAACATCGTAATTGAACGAGGTGAACGTGCTGGACGATCTGGACGGCGAGAGATCGAGGGATTCGTTACCTAGCCTGATCTGACCCGAAAGACAAGCAGTTTGTTTGGAACTGTGAGGGAGGGCAGAAAAGCCGGGCCATCAGAAAGAGAAGAGAAGGTGACCAAGAGAGTATCAGAAAAGATATTATCGTTGCTGAAAAATAATTGCCAGTTCCCCTGGGAATTGAAAAATACATTCATGCGAGAGAGTTTTTTTTTAATGTTTTCTAACATATAACGCAGCGACCAAATACTTTTGGTTTTGTGATTTTTCAATCAAATGCAATCAGCAGAAAAGCTTCTGAACATTATTCTTCCCCATCAGTAGGATATGTTCGTTTCCAATATTGGATGCGCGCACAACGGAAAATGTTTCACATCGCGAAAAACATAATTCTCAATCGATTATTGCTCAGTCGCCGAAAGTTTCAAACTCAGAGATTTCATTCGCCTCTAGTTTGCCTTCCAAATTGCCATCGTAAACCACACCTTCTTTCGATTCGATCACGGACAAAAAGCATACTTAATCGATATTCTGGTGGTGAAACGCACCATTCTTTGTGTGGACACCAACTGGACAACATCGTTGTTGGACGAGCTGTGGACGGCGAGGGATCGAGGGACCTTTCTCAAGGCAATGAGGGTGGAGGTGTAATGCAGGAGTTAGAGTAGAGTTCCAAGGGCCTTTCTCAAGGCTAGAGACGAATGAACTGAAAAGTTTAAAGTCTCTATAATACAAAACCATTCTATACATGAAACGCATTCATTTTTCGTGAGGACATCGACAAGACAACATCGTTACTGAACGAGTTGAACGAGCTGGACGAGCTGGATGGTGAGGGATCAAGGGATTCATTACCTGGCCTGACCTAACCTGAAACGCATTCAGTTTGTTTGGGACTGTGACGGAGCGCAGAAAAGCCGATCCATCAGAAGAAGAGAAGACGACCGAGAGAATACCAGCATCGAAAATTGGTTCCGCTTGAGACATCGGAGCAACCGCCACACACACCCACACACACACACACGCGCGCGCAACTCTTTACGTTTGCTGATTATCGAGAAGAATCTGGAAAGAAGTGATCGTTGCTGCAAAATAATCTGCCAGTTCCCCTTGGAATTGAAAATTACATTCAAGCGAAAGAGTTTATTTTAACGTTTTCTGTCCATATAATACTGCGACCAAATACATTTGGTTTTGTGATTTTTCAATCGAGTGCAATTAACAGGTGGTTATCGAGTTAGCATTACCCACTGGTGGTGGACTTCGGGAAGAATCCGGTAAGATACCGCTGCTGTAAAATAATTTGCTAGTTTCCCTTGGCATTGAAAATAACATGCAAGCGAAAGAGTTTATTTTAATGTTTTCTAACCATATAACACTGCGACCAAATACATTTGGTTCTGTGATTTTTCAATCAAGTGTAGTTAGCAGGGAAGCTTCTGAAGATTATTCTTCCCCATCAGTAGGATATTTTCGTATCCAATATTGGATGCATAAAACCTTGTACCTCAAACGTAACGCTCTCGTTTTCGAAGTCCCCCAAATATTCATTTATTCATTCATTCAGAATGGATTCAGATTCGACAACACTAAATCAACGATAGTCCTACGTCACCATTGCGGTTATACCATAGATATAACCCACTCCCTGTTTTTTTTTTCGGACAACATTATTCAAATCAGCCCTCCGTTTTCCTTTACTTTTTTTATCGTCATCCCGATAAGGCAGAGAATGACACAAATGACGATAGAACCCTTCTCCTTTTGGAACCACGTTGGTGGTGAGCCCATGCTGGTTGTGATTTTGGCCATTATGAGCCAGGCTCCCTCGATACTGAAAGCCCATAAAGACGAGAAAAAAAACAGGATCAGGGATGCGAGGACGACCCAATTTTATTACCCATTGAAATTTGATACATTCACATTGGATGGCTGACTTCGAAGGGGCGGAGATTTCGGTCCCCCACTAATGTGATGTTTTTTGTGAGGAGGGAAATAATAAAAGAAGGAACACACTTTGTCATCCTTCGGGGCGGCATTAGCAATCGCGATCACTCGTGTAAAGTTAAAGTCGTTTGAATTTGTCAACGATTTTTTTTTCTCGGGTAGTTCAGTGTTCGAATTTTTGTGTCACTGTGTCACAAATTTGAAATGCTGTGGGATCATGATTCTGGGTGTGAATACACTTTATGGCAATCAATTTATTTTTATGGTCAACCATCCGCGACACAAGCCCTCGCATTCGATTACAAAAAATTAAATTGCATACTCATGGAGCGTGAATGCGTGGGATTAATAGCGAAACACTGAAATTACTCCTTTGTGATGTGTGATTGAACCCATTAATCAACTCCAGTTCATATCATTATTTGACAAATGATGTATTGGCTTGTTTGCAAAATCCATTAAACATGATTTAATATAGCTGATAGGTCGGAGCTGTAGTAGAATATAACAATATCTGCCACTTCTGTCACTGAAAAGCAATGCAATATTTTTCCACACTCGCGATCCATTAGAAATATTATCCAATTAAACCTGACGGGGTGACCTTCAATTAGTTGGCCACATCAATCGATCCCCACTTCAAATTATCCTAGGCGGGAGCGTCCATAAGCACTTGGCGGTGGATGGATGGCTTCCGTGGAGTGGATACAGCACTTACCCCACTGCATCGTTTACTCTTTTCTTCTCTCGCCATCTAATCGATGCGAATTCAATGGAAAGTTGCACTCGTGTGCATTTCCCTATGGAACATCGGTTCCTGAGTGCATTGGATTTCATTCTTAAGAATTGTGTATGCGCTACTGTGCGTCACCAACTCATCCGGAAAGACCTATGCATGCGGGACCCAATCGGGTACTTGTGTCGAGCACGTGTCAGAACACTTTCCTCCACGAGTTTTGTCGTTGTTATTAACACAATGTTGCCCGGATGTGATGCAATCCTGAAGGCTTGTAGATATGGATATTTTTCCTCTATTTTTGTCATAATTGAACATCCAAGTTATTTTTGTTTCAGTCCCAGAATTCGGAGCGATTCTAGGCATTGTCCAACCACGATGCGAATTTTCTGATGGTCACCCAATAGTCGCCACGCAACGTGCAATCCGTATACAGTGGCAATACCACGCCCTGTGGGCATGGATCTCGGTTGGCAGTTGGTTGTTTCGTAGACTGCGAAACTGGTGGCGTGTCACTGTTTGTTTGATGTGCACTACCGCAAATTGGTATAATTGGTCCATGGGTTTTTTGAAACAAAACAAATGCCAGCGTTTGGTGAATTCTGATCATTATGTTCGCATGTTTTGCGTTTTTATCTGCCTCCATGCTCGGTGAAATGGAAGTGCGATATGCGCGGTGCAACGGCACACACAGCGTCCGCTTGATTCAGTCTTCTGTGATTTTCTCACGGGGCTATGTCAAATTGGTCCTTTTACAACAATTATTCCTAGACTTCGTAAAGCTGTCGCATTCGTCGTAATGATGGAAATAATTAAATTAAAACTCTAATATTGCAAAAGCTTCAAAATTACTCTTTGCGATTATTGAGAAAATTGTTATAAATTTAAAAAGTTACACAATTACTCAAAAATTAAACCTCAAAACAATCATCACATCAAAACACTAGTTTCCCAAGCAGTGATAATTTTGTTATGTTGTATAGTATTGACATCGGTTTCATGAAAATAGAAATACATCGAATTTTGACGTAGAACTACGCCTTTCGAGAAAATACTGAAGTGATATTGAAAAATAGAAAATCGATCTCATAGCGAAAAATTTAACGAATTGAGCTGTCTGTGTTGTTGTGTTATTAGTCCAATTGAAATCTTTCTGCCATCATCGCTCTATTGTACCACTGATGGAATGAACAAACAATAATACTCTACAATGAAACAAAACTGTCCCTTTCGGGGTCTCCAAGAGTTTAACAAACATATCCACAATAAATATGCAAAAAATAGCCTAACGTAATACTACGTCAACTTTACGGTCGTGTCACAACCCTCCTGTAACTTTCTCGCCACTGAATGCATTCTCACAATATGCGCAAATCTAGCATAGTGCAGAGCTTGTACTGACGCGCAGTGTCAAAGCAAAAGAGAAATACTATGAATGATATTTGCGAAATCCATACATTTTCTCATTTACGATTTTCATCAGTCAGTCTGCTAACGACGCTCAGTGGTGGCTCGAATAAAAAACATACCGCAATAACTAAACTAAAGGTTAATCAGTATTGCCACATATGTTTTGAGGACTTTTTTAAACCAATGATCTGTAGATAGCTATTATAACAAGAGCGGTCAAATAGCGCAGCGCAAACTAGCTTACTCTAGAAACTGTGTAAACGTTCATCAATGATGGAGTGTGTATTTTATTACATATGCTTACTAGCGCCACGTGATTACTAACGGGTGAGTCATAAGCAGCGAGACTTAATTCATGTCACGATTTTCGCCAAACGCACTAAAGAGCACCTTTTTATGTGCGTTGTTCATACTAAGAATGTTTTCGTTTGTTTACGATGAAGTCGCTGAACAAAATTTTCTCCGAGAGCGAGTTTGACAAAAATTGCTTTTGTAAAAAATAAGAGAGAAAGAAAGAAAGAGAGAGGGTTGGTTTGAACCACTGAACCGATTTAGATGATTGACATATCAAAATGAAGTCAATGAGCTAGCTTTTTATTAAAAGCTATTGAACTTGCAAAAAAAAAATGGATTTAATTTTCGTAATTATTGATTGTAGTCGTTTTTTATTGTTTTCATGGCTTTGGACTAGAGGCCGCTTTTTATTTTAAGAGAGAGAAAGGAAAAAAGAGAAGGAAAAAGTTAAATAGAGAAGGAAAAAAAGGCCGCTTTTTTTAAGAGAGAGAAAGAGAGAGAAAGAGAGAGAGAGAAAGATAGAAAGAGAGAAAGAGAAAGATAGAAAGAGAGAAAGATAAAGAGAGAAAGAGAGAGAGAAAGATAGAAAGAGAGAAAGATAAAGAGAGAGAAAGAGAGAGAGAAAGATAGAAAGAGAGAAAGATAAAGAGAGAGAAAGAGAGAGAGAAAGATAGAAAGAGAGAAAGATAAAGAGAGAGAAAGAGAGAGAGAAAGATAGAAAGAGAGAAAGATAAAGAGAGAGAGAAAGATAGAAAGAAAGAGAGAGAGAAAAATAGAAAGAGAGAGAAAGACAGAAAGAGAGAGAGAAAGAGAAAGAGAGAGAGAAAGAGAAAGAGAGAGAGAAAGAGAGAGAGAGAAAGAGAGAGAGAGAGAAAGAGAGAGAGAGAGAGAGAGAGAGAGAGAGAGGAGAGAAAGAAAAAAAAAAAAGAGAGAGAGAGAGGAGAGAAAGAAAAAAAAAAGAGAGAGAGAGAAAGAAAGAAAGAAAGAAAGAGAGAGATGAAGAGAGAGAAAGGAAGAGAGAGATGAAGAGAGAGAAAGGAAGAGAGAGATGAAGAGAGAGAGAGGAAGAGAGAGAGAGGAAGAGAGAGAGAGAGAGAGAGAGAAAGAGAGGGAGAGAGAGAGAGAGAGAAAGAGAAAGAGAGAGAAAGAGAGAGAGAGAGAGAGAGAGAGAGAGAGAGGGCACTACGGTTACATTATTGACATTACCAACCCATCTTTCTTGCAAGAATGCTTGTGTCAATCAGTGTCGCCTATTCAAACTGTTCAACTGTTCTAGGCAATCTCAGAAAAAAACTTTAAAAATTTCGTTAGCGCAAACTAATAATGCTTGATACTATGCATTTGTAGGACATATGGGAATTGAATTTTCCGAATTTTCCCATTTTCCTTCAAAGTTTTCAGAAAATTTTCAATTGTGTTTCATAAAAACATACCAAAATTTATTGAAAAAAAAAATGTTTTAAAAATTTGAATTTATTTTTCTTAAAAATATTAATTCTCAGAAGAATTATATGAATAGCCCTTACAATTTCCAACAAATCGTTCATATATCGGAAGATGGGCACTTATACAGAGAAGAAGTTTTTCTAACAACAACTTTGTCGTGTTTTCTTTGAAAAAATAACAACTATTCCTAATTTTGTATAAAGTCAAGATAGCGATATAGTATGTTCGACAAAGTTTTAGATCTTATCAGAATATGAACTTTCGCCGAAGATGTCAACTTCCCATCTTTTATAGTTTCTGGAATATAGAGTATTTTTGAATGGAGACCTCTGAAAAAATTATCTTTTACTCGTAATATTTTTGTATGTAAAGTCTCGTGTTTGACATGTTCTGAATGTTTCTGAATAGAAAAAAGTTAGCAGAGCATGTACATCGCGATAATTTATACATACAATTGTTACGAATTAAACATTAATTGTAATTTTTCAAAGAAAACCATGAAAGGGTTGTTGTTCGAAAAACCTTCCATGTAAAAGTTCCCATCTTTCGATGTATGGACGACTTGTTGAAAATTATAAGGGCAATTTATATTTTTATTTTTTTTTTTGAGAATCTAAAAAAATACCTTTTAGAATAAAATAAAATTTTATTTTTCAAATTGTTTTTTTCAGCGGATTTTTTTTTTAAATTTTGTATTTTTTAATGAAAATATAAACAGTTTTCTACATTTCATTCTTTGATCCAAAGAAGGTAGGTATTATAGTTTTTGAGTTATAATTTTTCGTAAAAAATCAAGAAATTTTTTTTGGCCCTTTAAAAAAAGTAGTCTAATTCTTTTTTGAATATTTCAAGTATGCAAATCTGCTTAAAAGATCCATGTGTTTGTTTACACCCACAACGCTTCGCTGATATCTGAGATGGTGCTTCCAACTGTGCAACGGTGCAACGAGATAGCATGAAATTCGTCATAAATAGTGCCGTGTCGGATTCAACACAATGAAGATGATTTTTTTCAAATTTATGAAATTTCAATACTCAGCGAAAGTGTAACTATTCAAAAAAAATTACATAAAAAATTTAATCTACTTGCAATTTTACATGAAACATGTAACTTTTCATCTTAAGTTCTTGCGATATAACCAATTTTATATAATAACACCAATGTTGTGATGTGTTGTGATGCCCTGCAGCAGTACGAAAGTCATTCTCATTCTATAACCCTTTGGGGCACGGTGGTATTAAAAATGTCTCACCTTTTTGATGCGTAATAACGCATGGTGGAACATTTTTTGACCCACCTAGAAACGTTAGAATAGCTGCGTTCCCAATTTTTTTTTTCGGAACCTTCTTATATCAAGTAGTTGGCAACACCATTAGCAAATGTCAGAAATATATTCGATTGCGTTGGCATGGTTTATTATCATATAACAACACACCATTTTTTAAGGGGTCTCAGTAGCCACATTGGTTGCGCGTTCGCTTAGCGAGCGATCGATCGTGAGTTCAGAACTCAGGGCTCTCACTGACCATCTTTGTGTTGTTACAGTCTAACTACGTCCACGCAACAATCATCAGCGATGGTGATCGATCCACGGTCGAAATTAGATCGATTCATCCATACAACTGCTCTGCTCTGCAAGACACATCGGGCTGCTGTTCTATAAATAACTCAACTGGATCTAACTGAATAATGGATGAACAGAAGGAAAACTCTTACGCCTAAATGGCTACTGCGTGAATGTGTACAATATGCAATGGTATAGAGAGGAACACTAACGCCGAAAAAATGGTAACTGTGTAATGTGCTAATTATAGATATGATAAACATGTGACATGTACACGATTAAATTCGGCTCGGTTACAGCTAAAATGCTAATATTACACAGTTGCCATTCGCCAGTATTCCTTCTATACCATTGCATATGGTACATTTACACAGTAGTCATTTAGGCGTAAGAGTATTCTGTATTGTATTTTTCTTCCATTATCCAGTTAGACCACCGGACAGCGGAGAAAGTTGATTGATCATTGTTGAGCTATTTATAGAACAGCAGCCCGATGTGTCTTGCAGAGCAGAGCAGTTGTATGGATGAATCGATCTAATTTCGACCGTGGATCGATCACCATCGCTGATGATTGTTGCGTGGACGTAGCTATTCTGTACCAACACAAAGATGGTTAACGAGGGTCCTGAGTTTTGAACTCACGATCGATCACGAGCGAACGCGCAACCAATGTGGCTACGGAGACCCCCCTCAATTTTTTTTTCAATTTTGATTGATATAAAATTTCTGTGTGTTTCTGTATTTTCATTTTTTTAAATTCTGTGCCTCAAAGGGATAAATTATTTTATACTAGCTGACCCGGTAAACTTCGTCCCACCCAAAATTTATATTTCGTTATCACATCCACGTTTTCTTACTAAGCGCTGTTCATGGGTCCAATCGCAGAATTATTCAATGATTAGTCTTCTAATCTACCCTTTAAAATTACCTTTTACTATAAAATTCTTAGTACTTCTACCAAACCTCGACATTATATCAGATTATTTTCAGACACGATTCTCGTTCAAGATTTTTCAACCACTTGCAAATAACATGTTTCTCCGTTACGTTACATGCCAAATTTGGTTTTATTTGCTTGATTAATTCTCGAGTAATACAGAAACCAACCCCCCATCCCCTTAAGAGAGGTGGGAGGAGTATCTATCCACCATAGATTCATTTATTGCACCCTAAAACCTCCACATGCCAAATTTCATTTTATTTGTTCGATTAATTCTCGAGTAATGCAGAAATTTGTGTTCCATTTGTATGGCAGTCCCCCCTATGAGAGGGGGGAGGGGTATCTAACCACCATACAATCATTTATTGCCCCCTTAAACTTCCACACGGCAAATTTCGTTTCATTTGCTTGATTAATTCTCGAGAAATCTAGAAATTTGTGTTTCATTCGTATGGCAGCCCCCCTTAGAGAGGGGGGAAGCATCTCAAACTGTCATCCCCCCTTCCCCGGCCCCAAAAACCCTACATACTAATTTTTATGTCGATTGGTTCAGTAGTTTCCGAGTCCATAAGAATCAAACAGACAGAAAGACAGACAGACATCACTCCATTTTTATATAGTCCTAGAATAAAACTTAAAATACAGTTTTTCGTGTACAATTGCATGTAGCTTTCATTTTCAATAATATTTTTTTCCTAAATGGCTGCGATCTCACAAAGTATTGAAGTATAATCTATATATATAAAAATCTCGTGTCACGATGTTTGTGTTCGAACTCCTCCGAAACGGCTCGACCGTTTTTGATGAAATTATGCACAAAAAACTTGGTAGGCATGAGAATAGGACGTAAACTATACGTGATACCGCTAGGGCACCGATCACCAATTAGGATGACCCTATGTAGAAAAAAATCTAAATAACGTTTTTTTGTATTTTTTCTCTTAAACTTGGCATAAAAATACATATAACCTCAAAGGTTCACCCCCATTACTTATTTTCAATCACGACTTTTGTACTTTGGTATATACAATATCCAACTAATCGACCCGTCGTTCGTTTTTCAGAGAGAACGAATTTATTTACGTTGCTAAATGACAGATGGCGCTACACTCGCTTCATCAAACTTTCATTCACACATTTGCTAATAACTTCAATTTGGCTAAAGCCATGCAAATTGCCGGCGAGCTGGAAAACTTTTTGAATGAACATAATGAATTATTGAAATTCTTCAAATCAAATCATAAACGCTCGAATCGCAAGGTATCACGCAATCACGCTATTGTCATCGTGAAACAACAGATGGAGAACACGTGTATACATTCAATGTGTATGTTGTTGAAAACATTGATGGAGTCATGGTGAGCGACTGCACAGCGACGCGAGAAATTGTGATTCGATAAAGAAACAATAATCTGGAGTTCATCGTTGACACACACCGTTCAAGCGGCGCTCTCCATCTTCTTCTTCAATGGTACTAACGTTCCTAATGTTCCTAACGTTCACCATCTCAACGTAGAATTACTTGCGAACGATAGAGAAGAAGAGAGCGAACTATTGCGATTCTAGACAATCGAAGATGATGTGAGGAAAAATACACTCACTTGCGAGATGCTATCATGAGCAACGCCAACATAGCCTTTGCTATTGTCAGGCATAAACGCATGCGTTTTCATGATATTACAGCCAGTGTGTTCGAACATACACGAAATAAACAGGCTTCCAAAACAAAAATTATAAATGAAAATTGGCTCAGTGTCATATTCGCCTTAACTGAACAAAACATTCAATGCTCATATCAATGTTGGGTTCTGTAGTTCGATTAAAATTTTGTTTATTTAATTTGTCTACTTTACGACAAAAATGTGTTCCTATTTTCACTTTACATTTAACGTTCGAGAGAACAAACATACCAGTTTCGTTAATGAAATACATCGAATTAACAAAAGGAATGGCTTGAGTTTTATAAATTTTTGTAGGTGGTCATCGACTTGGCGCTCTATTCCTCGGTATGTCAAACGCAAGCATGAACACATAAGTCACAAACGTTTAACGTATGTGTAGATCGTTTAAACATTTAAACACACTTACAATACATTAGTTATTTTTTATTTAGCAATCAACATATTCACTAGAATTAATTTTTATGGCAGAACAACGTTTGCCCGGTCAGCTAGTGAATCTATATTTCCATTTTGGTGAGTCCGACACGGCACTCCTATTTATCAATATTTGTTGAATTGGAGGGTTCGATATATAGTAATTTGTAAAAAAATATCGAAAGAGATTTGTTTTGAGTTATAAAATTTTTAAACATTGAATTGAATTGGTCAGTAATATTTTTTAAAGGTGTATCAAGTGTGTTATTTTGACTAAATATTTCATTGATTTCTCAACAACATTGGTGTATATAATATTTTAATCAGACAATTGGATTGTACCTTAAAGGTGAAATATAGACATGTGTTTAAAGTGTTTCGATAAGGAAAAAAATATAAAAGATTTGAGCAAAATCGAAGCACCTTTTTGGTAGATCATTTTTATCATGGTATTGCTGTATTTGGCATTTTCCATTTTTTCATTTGTGTATATAGAATTTGGATTAACGACGTTCGAACGTTTTGTTACATTCTGGTGTATGTTTTTCGGGTGAATTTTATATGGATGTTACAGAAGCATAGCACAAATATTTGAAAGTCCGATTTTTTCTCAAGCGAATTGGGGTTGGAGATTTTTTTTAGCGAAATCATGGTGCGATACGTCTGTATTTATATTCCTTTGAAATCATTCGAAATAACTCGCAGCCATCTCATACCCCGATGCCGCCTTAAAGAAACTGCGGCGTAATCATTAAAAATTGAAGACCACTCCACTTCGCCGGCATGACGATTCCTGGCGCGTCGGATCGTTTTGTAGTGAATGGTAGAATTAATTGTGGAAATAAGAGGGAGAGCCCTCGAAATCCACGTTCCACGTCGTATATCGACATGATTGCTCACATAATGATTGTCCTCTTCTGTTCTTCAGAGGCAGAGGAGAAATTATCTACATCTTCGTTTTCTGCTGCTCTGATCACACCTTGCGCTTTGGCTTGTGTTGTCTGTCGGAAGGATGCTGGGGAATACCATTCTTTTTTTCTCTCCATACCACTCTCTCTCACTCACTGCTTCGAGAGTGTTGCTGAAGAGCGATGGTTGATGGGAACAAGAATGGAAAAACGGTAGCCTCAGAAAGCAATCTCTGCCGCCTCTGGGGGTTGGATTTCGAGCGAACAATGGAATCTTTTGAATCACAATTCGTGGAATGGATGGTCGATGTCGGCCCTGGATGGTGGTGGGGGTGTGGGAGGACGGTTTAAACAAATTGTAAAATTTAATGAGAATCTTATGAATTTCGAACAAATTGAATAAATTCTACGCCCACCGAGATACGAAGGCAAGCAATCAAATTCGAACCTTAGTTCCGAGATTGATCCGTGGGAGTGTGAGTACCCCTTCTAAACCTTCTATTTCCGGAGCATGTCTGATATTTATGGTGCGGAAGGATGAAAAAAAACCGCCCCTTGTTCCTCGGTTTCGCGGGAGGGTTTGAGAAAAAGAAAATCTTCCGAGCCCCGTTCACAGATTACGGAACAGGTGAATAAAACGAAAAAAGTGTTAGAGAATGAGCTGTTCATTACGGCGACGGTGAGAAGTAAATTAAAAATAATTGCTTTTCACCTTTCTCACCCCTAACTGACAGAAGGGAAATTGGAGAGCGAGAAAACGCTAGACAGTGTGCTTGTAACATTTATCCCACCTTTTCTCCGCATGGTTTTTTTTCGTTCATTCTACATGAAAGGGTAGACGCTAACCTTAACCCTCTATAAGTGGTGATATGTTTTTCCTTTACTTTTTCTATGTTATTATCTGCGAGCGCGGACTATCCGGGGTTAGGTATCCATTCTGCTTGATATTCACAGCTCTTGGTATGGATGTGTTTACTGTAGCTTAAGAGGATTTAAAGGAGTGGGATTATGTACAGAAAATCCGATGTAAACTGCAATCAAACTGTGGAATACACTTTCCAGGTGAATTTGAATAACCGCCACACGTTTCTTCTGCTGTGTTGAAGAAACGCCGTCAATGTATGTTGTATATTTTAATTCCAAACTAAATGTCTGATTTTTTGAAAATTATTTGCAAACTTTCTCTTCAAAGACAATGATTAAGCTTAATGCAAAGAAAAATTGCTGTAAGCCCCACTGTAATGTTCTATGAAACTTTCTCCACTCTCACTCGGCACACATCAGTCGACAGGCCATTTGTTTTAGAATAGTAATTATTTTTTCAAAGTTGTACTCTCCACTGCTAGAAGTGGTGGCTCCACATTGAATGGTACACTTTCAGACAGAAAAAACGCATTCTCACATGGAAAAAGCATCCTCCCCCAACCCTCCTTCTGCTTATCTTACGACAACGGCTTGAAGTTTTTTTTTTCATTGTGCCGATTTACACTTATTCGAAAGAGCAGCGGCTGGGGAAAATGGACACAAGCATAAAAGAGCTTTCCGCCCGTCACAAATGATTCGGAGGGCGAAACTTTTCCGTTAACAGATGAAAATGTGTGTTTGTATATGTCTTTGAAAAATGCTATGATATGCTTTCTCTCATATCAGAAAATCTGTTGACTCTCGAGTTCGCTTTCGTTTGAGCAATGAATGTAACAAAAAACAGGGACAGTAAGAAAAAAAAACATCAAATCACTATTTTCTTGTGAGTGCTGCGGGGAACGTTCACTTCTTTGGTTGGAAGTGTTTTGCTCGAAGCAAAAACAAGAAAAGTTATGTTCGAAATGTGTTGCGGTGATTCAGCCGCTTTATCCGGTCGGTTGATGAATATTTTATCCTGCACTTCTCCTCATCAGAACAAAGCAAAACCATATTCAGAAACAAAGCTAATCCTGTATGTTTTATTTTTTCTTCTCGTTCGTTATAGTACGCTGGTTCCTTGGAAGTTGTTCCGGCAGGAGCTGTCTCAGGTGCATCCGATCTCCTCTGGGCTGGAAGCGATGGCACTAAAAACCACCATAGATTTAACGTGCAATGATTATATATCAAATTTTGAATTTGATGTGTTTACAAGGTGAGTGTTTGATACTGTTTTTGCGTTTGCGCTGCCAACAATTTATTTTCTTATTGTAATATAACCAATTTGAGTGGAGAGAAAAAAATCATAATGGCTGATCCAAATTCAAGAATCTAATTCTTGAAAAACTTGAAAACTGCAACGAAGTTAGTGTAAACCAGGTTCACAAAAAAAATTAACACAGTACATTATCAGCATGAAACATACACCTGAATGTACTACTCACTTTAGGTGTACACATGTTTCATTATTAGAGGATATTTCTAGATTTATTTTTGATTGCGATCAGGTTCTTTGAAATAATACTGGACGGACTCGATCATATACAGTCTCCGATTTCTGTTCACTGTATGTAATCAAATCCGAGTCCAAAAATTATTTTTTTATTCGTTTTTTATGCACATATTTTTCGTTTTTTGAATATCAAAGAAAAATTTAATTTTTTTATTCATCCCCTCAAATCAGAGAACGCCTTCTTCACATGAAAAAAATAATATATCCAGAATCTCTGAGGTGATGAGCGATCATATTTGATGAAAAAAATCGTTGTACGCATATGTTCGAATTTCAAGACTGACAGAGTTATTGAACTTTTTTTTTTGTCTCGGACTCTGTTGCATTAAACTGCCTCTACATTAAAAAGTACGCTACGGAAGACGATCCTGTTACTCCCATTTGAAATGGGAAAATTTAGTACATTTACAAAACAAAATACACAAAATTAGTGGATTAAAACAACATTTTGGAAGAGAAAACTTAAAAATTAGCAATTTTTAATGTGTTATTATTAATTTCATCTGAAAGTTCATAGATTCGACTAGATTGTTTCTATCAATTAAATTAAAGCTCTCTAACCGCTCTACAATTTGTTCTTTGACACCCAACTTCTATCTTTCTTAATTTCGCTGCAATAACGATATAAACAATTCCTGGTGAAAAACCAAGCAAAATCTTCAAAAATCACGATTTTTACCTCACTGTACATATAATAGCCACTCAAATCTCACCTTAACATTGAAAGGTTACATTTTTTTTTAAATAAGTCATATTTGAAATGCCAAAATTTTTTTTTTTCAAACTGTATATAATCAAGTCCAAAATTGTATATAATCGAGTCCGACCTGCATATGAATACTTTCTACAATAAGAAAAATAGCATGTTGCGTGCTTTTTTTCAAAGTAATGAAAAAGTAATACTCACTAACTTACTCAATTAACTCAACTCACTCAACTCATACGAGGATGAAAAAATCAAAACTTTGAGAGCTTTGAGGCACCCCTAAATCATGTCCGATTGAGCTGAAACTTTGCACAGATCATTTTTTGGGCCAATAAACAAAATGTACATGGTCGGTTTTTGAAAATTTACATGACCATTTTCGCTGCCACCCTATTATGAGGTTATGACCAAATGATGACTTTTTTATGTGAAATGACCATTTGAAGAAGAGTGTGCGCAACGATACAAAGCCCCTCGTTAACTTTAAACGCTTTTAGTCAAACGCTTCTAGTGCACATCAACGCTTAACTGTCGTCCGCAGCCCAATGACGTATCTCATGTCATTCTCCAAAACAATCGTACAGAAGAATACAGCTTTGTTATATTATTTATATATTTTGATATTTTCGATTTTTCCTATTCGTTCTATACAGTATCAATAGATATTGATACATATACACGAAGGAAATTTGTTACATGTAGACGGCTCTACAAACAAAGGGATATAAATTGTAAGAGATAATGGTTATGGTTAAAAATTTATGAAAATAATTGAAAATAAAATTGTATATTTCAGCTAAAAGCTCACTAAAAAAAACGAGTTTGCCTTGAGGAATCCGAACGATTTCTCCGTCTCAGTAACAAACTTTTAGAATTTATTTCTAAACGCGGAAGCACATCGTTAGTAGCACATAATCATGTCGCAAACTAACCTCGCAGATTTGGCTGAATCATCTAAGCAACAGCGTATTATTTGCAATCTACCGGATGATGCCGATCGAAAAATGGTCCAATGCGAGGCATGTATACATTAGTACCATTTCACATGTGTCGGTGTCAACGAAAGCATCGAAAACGATGACCGAAGTTTCGTGTGCAAGGCGTGTACTGCTCCACACTCCGGTTCGGTAGCTACAACATCCGCTAGTACTCGCGAGGCCCGATTGCAGCTAGAAATGCAGCATTTGCTAGAGGAAAAGCAACTACAGGAACGGGTGCAAAAAGAAAAAGAAACGCAGGACAGGGAGATGCAGGAAATGACATTACGTATGGAGAAAGAACGGAGGGATAAAACTATCACAGCGAAGTTTGCTTTGGAGAAAGAATTCATTAAGGAGAAGTATAATCTTCTTCAAAATCAGCTGGATGAAAAAGATGATGCAGGTAGTGTTCGCAGCCGCAGGAACGGCAGTCAAGATAGGGCTCAACATTGGATGAACCAGAACCCCCAAGTGACCCTGAACGCCAATACTGGATATATTTCCACTGGGCTCACGTTGCAGACGAAGGTATCAACGCGTTCAATCCAAATACCCACAGCGATGACCACCGCAGCGGATCAAAGCAGCACAGTGCAACAAAAATCTAAAGCTAGTGTGACTCTCTGGTTTCACAGGTGAAGTTCTTGGCATCTGCAACATCGCAACAAATGTCTGTACAACCACATTATTCCAGCCAGCATCCGCTGTCAGCGCCACCAATATCAGCTACCGTGATGCAATGGACCCAAGGTAGACCGATAACAACGCCATTTGAGATGATCCACCAACCACAACGAATACCTACAGTATGTTCGTCATTTCACCAACGACATCAACCCCGTTGCCGTTAACATTATTGCCACAAAACATCCAGGTTCCATCGAACTTCCAATATCCTGTAACGCTACCATCAATTCCGTTTCAACCACAACAAGCAACGTTAACTCCACATGCAGCTGTATCACATCCATCTACGCTATCATTATATACTATACCGGTGCATGTTGAACCCGTACTAACCACTACAGCTTCCTCGATTGTACAGCAGTTATTCAGGCCCTAACCACAGCACCACTCAACGCCAACCAGTAGATCGCTGAAGGGATGTCTCTCAGCAACTAGTGTTGTGCAAACGACACATCCAATTATCTCGGGTATGCACACATCAGCTTCGATCATTAGCCAGGATGTGTTCAATAAACAAAATACGTTGGCCAATCAGGTAGTAGTTCAGTATATTCCATCAGCGACGGTTCAGGATCTGCGAGAAGCAAATCCTAATTATGTTACAACTACATAGGAATCTCTCAACAAATTTATACCGCCATCATATTTGGCACAGAATGAACGTTTTTCAAATCACTTGCATGCGGTATATACGAAAGCGAATTGTGAACAAAATAGAATTCCAGGATATCAGAATAACGACTTCAATCAGCCTGTTGTATCTGTTTCGCAACCAGTACCATCCGGTTCCAAGATAAACCATCCTGGGGTAACCATCAATCCCCTAATGGACTTTTCAGGGCAGCAACAATCATCAGAGGCATCCAGAGGACCAACTGCCCTACAATTAGCTCCCCGTTAAGTGATTCCAAAAGATCTTCCATCATTTGGGGGAAATCCGGCAGAGTGACCATTGTTCTGGAGTAGTTTTGAGACTTCGTCACAAATGTGTGGGTACACGAACGCTGAAAATCTCCTAAGGCTGCAGCGTTGCTTGAAGGGTGAAGCAAGAAAAGCGGTCAGCAGTTTTTTATTGCACCCATCGAACGTAGGAGAGATCGTTTCAACTCTACGCATGCTGTATGGACGGCCAGACGCCATAATTGGTACACTACTGAATGATATTCGAACCACACCTGCACCCAAACCGGAGAAGCTCGAGACCGTTTTGGTTTGGTAGTACGCAACCTTTGTGCACATTTGGTATCCGCCGGCCAAGAACAGCATTTGGCTAATCCTATACTTCTCCAAGAACTCGTGGACAAGTTACCAGCCAACATCAAATTAGGATGGGCAATGCACAAGCAATCCGTACTAGTAGAAGATTTATGCACCTTTGCAAACTACATGAATTTCATCATCACCGCTGCTAGCGGCGTCAGTATTGGATCTTCTAAAACTAACAAATCAGAGCAACAGAGGGGAAGGGCATTTGTGAGTACAGTCGAGTCCGAGAGCAACCGAGAATGGTCCGAAAAACACAACATCAATAGTGCAAACTTAATAAATCTCAAGCATCAACAGTACCCCTGTTACGTGTATGTGTAGTATGTCACTCCCCTGGGCATAAACCAAAGGAATGTTTTATCTCCAAAGAGAAGAACCTAACAGATCGTTGGAAAATAATTAAGGAAGCACACTTGTGTAAAAGATGCTTATATGCACACGGTAAATGGCCGTGTAAAGCTTCAGTGTGCGGATCTGATGGTTGCCAAGAAAACCATCACAGGCTTCTACATCCGGGGAATCCACATGAAGCAGGGTGTTCCGATTGTCAATATTCAGCGGTAGTTAACTAAGTGGTCAGGCATGCTAGATGATGGTAAGGTTGAAGGAACTTCGAGTAATACGGGTGGGGGTATGTGCGCATATCATATCATTCTCCAAAACAATCGTGCAGAAGAATACAGCTTTGTTATATTATTTATATATTTATATCTACCTGAAAAATTGATTAGTTTACTGTTTACTCTTTATGAACATGTTGGTGGTTGGTGTTGTGTTTTTGTTATCACTCGATATCCCCATCTTGTTCGGCGAAACCTTCCTGTTTAGCGATTGCGTTTGCCACTCGCCACAGCTTTCACAATTGGAAAATTTCTTCCCATCCAGCTTGTCACATGTTGTACAGAAAATTACATTTAATGCGACGTGCCGAAGCACCACTTAGTGTCGGATTGGAGGCGATTTTAACCTGTAATTGAACATTTGCGAATACAGTGGTACAGTGTCGACTTTCAATGTGGGGTCATAATTTGGACCCCGAACTCTATGTTTACTAGAATGTCCAATTAAATATGTCGCATTACAGGTCCGTCCAATTAGCTAAATGTAAATTACTGTACTCTCAATCTAGAAGCAATTTAAGAATTTGTGAAAATTGAATAATCGGGAAAGTCACCAAACCATCAATAAACTCAGAACAACTGCCAAATTCTCAAACTCATCATATCCTGGTAAACAAATTATGAAAAAATCAATTTGTGTTTTATTATTATTTTGGATATTGTTTTAAAAAGCATTGAACTGTATTTCGTAAACTCTTTTTTGGAAAGTTTAATGGCCCTGAAAAGCGCCGTATTTTATGGAATGGTTCGAATTTAGAAAACTTAGTACTCGTGGTTTTGAAAAAAAAAAACCATTTCGAACGCCCTCGACGCCGCCTTGTTCTGGATTTGCCACCAAAGCAGTTTGTATAAAGAACAAACTTTTTTCTTCTGCTACCTGCTGCCTTTTTGCGATTGCGTTTACCATTCGCCACACGCCGCAACTGCCTGTTGTTGTCTTGATGTCCACCGAACCGAATGTGTTCTGTTCTGAATGCGGATTTTCTTATCGTCGCGAGAAGCTTTGCCAGCTAACTCGATCACTTCGGCGGCCGAAACTATATAACGCCGACTGGTGCACTGATACTAACGCGCTCGGCCTAGCTACCCTTGCGGAGCAATTGGCGAATACACCTACAGGGAATTGCAGACCAATACAGTTCGAGCGGGATTTTGCCTTTCCCTTCACTTTTCCCCCTTTGTCATGTCCACACATGGCTGCTTGTGTTGGTTTGTTGATTTGATGCGATGCGAAACGATGTGGTGTACGGTTTCGTTGAGAATGATCGTTACGGCAGCGGAGCGGGGATTTTTAAACTGACTGGCTCGAGAATTACGCATGTGTGAGACTGCGACCAATGTTTCGTTCATTTTTTTCTTTTTCCTTTCCAATCGTGCTTCATTGTATTTCGCTGCTTCTCTGGTTGCCCGTTTTGGTCGGTACGATTTGAGGAGCACAAAATGGACTAATCAAAAATGGACACATAGTGCATTTGGACAATGCTTGATATTTCACAATTATTCAATTATTTATCTCAAGAAAAATGAAATGTTATTCGTTATGATAGATGCGTAGATATATTTCCTATGCAAAAACCTTTGCGATCTATTGAGAAATGCTCGAGTTATAAGCGTTCCAAATCTTGCATTTTTTCCTACTTGTTTAGTGCCTAGATTTTCATTTTACCCCCTATATCTTCCGGTTAGACGTAGTCCTACGTCAAAATTGTATATTTCAGCTAAAAGCTCACTCAAAAAAAAACGAGTTTGCCTTGAGGAATCCGAACGATTTCACCGTCTCAGTAACGAAGAGAAATCACTTTTGTACGATTTTTGTTGACTTATGTTCATGTTATTCTTATGATTTTCAACAAATAGTGAAACACAATTCGTATCGTTTATTCTCCCCTTAATTCCGAATATGCTGCTTTTTATATTTTGTAAATATCACTTCTACTTCCGTTTTTACAAGCATTTTCGCAATCCTCTGCAAATTCGCCGATTCGGCCCGGTATTTTTCGCATAGGCACGTTCTTTTCACCGGTACTAACAGGGTTAATGCTCAAAGGAGGAATCTAGTCCTCCGATGAAATACCCAGCGCAAAATGGAATCGACTATCGATTGCGGCATTCGTACACAAATAATTTTATAACGCAGCTTTCATCAAAGTGATTTCTTTGATATGGTGAAATGTCCACTACCTCATGTCATATATTTCGTATTCTTCATTATCAAATCCAAAGTCAATGGTGCCCATCAGTATCGAATTATCATCGACGCCACGATTTTACGCGATATGTAATTCAAGACGAAACCAATTCTACACTGTTCTCCTTACAGTGAGCAAATCCAAGAAGTCTCAGTTGTAAAGCAATAACTAAACCCATGCTTATGACCACATTATTTGCAGGCTGTTTCAACCCTGGAATACGCTACTCAGAAACTGGCAAATCCTAGCGGTGACGCATCCGGGCTACGTCGCCTTCCTAACGTACGACGAAGTTAAGGCACGCTTACAAAAGTATATCAATAAGGCTGGTAGTTATGTTTTCAGGTAAGTTGATCTATGCTTAATGCTGTGGGATGTCTAGCATGAAATACGAGTTTTGCTTCACAGATTATCCTGCACGCGATTAGGCCAGTGGGCGATAGGTTATGTTACGGCGGAAGGCGAAATACTCCAGACGATTCCCCAAAATAAGTCATTATGCCAAGCTTTACTAGATGGTCATAGGTAAGGCGTTGCGATCGCGCATCGGCTCTGGGGAATTTCTTCACAATAAATCAATACTTTTGATCCACAGGGAAGGTTTTTATCTGTACCCGGACGGAAAACCACACAATCCAGATCTCTCATTTGCCGTGCAGAGTCCGCTAGAGGATCACATCACGGTGACGCAAGAGCAGTACGAACTCTACTGTGAAATGGGTGAGAAGCACCGTGTGTTATTGAAGCCTATGCCTAAACTAAACATGTTTCCATATCGCAGGGAGCACGTTCCAGCTGTGTAAGATCTGTGCCGAGAACGACAAAGACATCAGAATCGAACCCTGCGGACATTTGCTCTGTACGCCGTGCCTTACGGCGTGGCAGGTTGATTCAGAGGGACAGGTGAGTCCCGAAGCAAGCCCCCTTCATTGATCAGGATTGAACCCCGCATTTCGCATTTCTTTTTTTCCAGGGTTGCCCTTTCTGCAGGGCGGAAATTAAGGGCACCGAGCAGATCGTGGTGGATGCGTTCGATCCGAGGCGACAGCACAACCGCAACTCGGCCAACGGGCGGCAGCAGCTGCAGAACGATGACCACGACGACGATACCGAGGTACTGTGAACAGCTTCATCTCCTGCATCTCCACTGCTACCACACCCGCCTGCATCCACGCAAAAAAAACGCGATCGCATCGATAATGTTGTTGTGTGTGTGTTTATGCTCTAGTTGTTTAGTTTATATGAATAGTTTTTTACATTCATCGCTGGTACTTTTAAAACACATACACATCTCCCCACATGACCCCAAAAGTACCTTGTTTTCCATTCATCATCCTCCCATTGCAAGAACAAAGCATTGTGAATTGTGAATTGATTACATTTTGGATTATTGGTTTTGTCCTTTGCATCGGTTCAGTTTTCGAGTGCAACAACAGTTGCATACACACAAATAGGCGAATTGCACCCCTCAAAAAATCAGTATATGTAGCTTTTGTTCCGTTGTTTCATGACTGTAAATTTTCTACATTTTAGCATCCAGTTGTGTATATGTTTTTGTGAGTGAGATTCGTGGAGGTGAGATGCGTTACTTTTTTTTAAATTATTAGTTACTAGGTAGTTTTGTACACACCGTTATTTATTGTCTATCCACTGAGCTTCACACAACAAACATCAACGGGTGGAAGAACCGTTCGCCGCTATTGGCGCGAAGGGAAGTCGATGAGAATGTTCCTTTTTCTGTTAATGAGAGGTGGGCATATCGATAATGGTTCTATAGAAGTTTCAATCATGCAAATGGGGCGTGAATTGTGCGTTTGCAATCAACAGCCTTCACTGGGTGATTGTTGTACCCTGCCGGCAGGCAAGCCGGCTAACCATTTGTTTGCAGAGAGAAAATCTGCAAATGGAACACTCTTCTATGCGATTGAATTCGCGGAAATAATGCTGCACTGAAGTGCGGTTTTAATATATATGGTTCGGTCTGGTGAATTCCATTCATTCTCAAGTGCGCTTACATTGATGGTAGAGTCTGTGATTAAATGACAAAGTGTTTAGTTTCAAAATAATTTTTGCCATATAATTACTTCACTCAGTATTGGATTAAAATTTACATTGAAATTGTATGTGTGGCCTGAATTTAACCTCCTCTGCTATTTCTGCTGGTTGCTGTTTCGCGGATTTATGTGGCTCTAGTTGTATAGGACTCATCTAGGAACAACAAAACGTCTCACTGAGTTTGGATACCCAATCCTCGAACTTCACTTTACTTGATTGTATTACAGAGGATTTAAACATCGCAGCGCATTTGCCTAAATAATGTGTACCTTGGGAAAGTATGGATAGAAGTTTTCGAGCAGTGTTTGGAAGGCACAAGTTTCAACCATAGACAGGGGAAGGTATTGAATCTGGAAAGATAACTGGAATATTCTCGAAGAAGGATTAAAAATATAATATCTAACGACCACCAAAGCGTTGGGCATAATGACCTAAAGCTTGATCTAAATTGAGTTCGGGACAAAAAATTTCGCGGTTTGTAGCATTTTCAAAAAAAAAATTTAAAGTTCAATATGATCTTTCTTGGGAGAAAATCCTGCATCATATATCGAACACTTCATTGGTCAACCTGAGCGGCCATCTGATTCCATTTTTTGACAGTTCTTAAGGTCGCGCAATTATCCAGTCTTTGTATGTTATGGCAATAACATAATCGCGGCGAATCTTTGCACCAGCATTTCTCTTAGGAAGCTGAGTATTTTTCATGGATGGGAAGTTTTTTTTTTCTCTAGACAAAGGGCATATGCGTATTAGCATGAACTTTATTTAAGAAATTATTGCTCGAAACCTACTGTTTATATAGAAAAATTGTCTAAGAATGAGTTGTAAGGTTTGTGTAAAGTATATAATAAAGCTTGATAAAAACATACACTGAGAAAACATATTTTTGCTTTGAAAAAAAAAAGGAAAAAAAAAATTTTAAATGATAAAACAAAACCATTGTTATTTTTCTTCACATTAACACAAATCAATGAAGTAATACGATTTTAGTGGTAATTTCAAATCCTAAAGCTGGTGCTAATCAGCTTACTAAAATCATTCGTTTTCGAGCTTGAGCTTGAGCTTGGGTAGACTGTACAGTTCGTAGTTGCTCTCCGTGATTGATCTGAACCAACCAAATTGCACAATGAACACACAGAATTTACTAAAATCATTCGTTTTCGAGATACAAAACCCCTTCAATTCGAAAATCCATGCTCAATTAGATTTCTGAGGATTTTTAAATTCTCTGAATTCATTGCTTCTGTGCCTCCTTTTTTGCCCACTGTGCGGCGCTCCAGATTATCCAGCCTGAGCTGATGGCAGCGATCTGAAAACGGTAGAAGGTTTAGCGGAGGTAGATGGCGTAATGCAAGCCTGACGAGCTCACGTTGAACACACCATATCCTTAAACTCCAGGTCAACTGATGTGGTAACCATGCCAAGAAAGCATTCTCCTAAATTGGTTGTACCATGTTCTACACGAAGTTTTTCCTCCTTAACCCATTAGTGCCCAGCGTATGAAATTTAATACGCAAAAATGCCCGTTTTTGAAAAACTGTTTTTTATGAAACTAAAGTGTTAAGCGCATTTTAAATGATACCACATGACAATTTAAGAGTGTTTTTTGTGTCAGTGTCATTTTTGTTGTTTTGTTGTGTATTGAAGCTTGCAAAATTCGAGTTTCCCGCAAAAGTCGCAAAGTAAACATAACCTACACCTGGGCAGTAATGGGTTAAACACTTAGAAGTGTAATCGCGTTAATTCAAAAATCCAAATGAAAAAAACGCATTAATTCGAAAATTTGTGTAAAAGAAATCTCGTCAAAACGCGTTAAAAACCTGAATGTATTTTTGATCCCGAAAAGTTAACGAAAATCCGCTCTTCTCACAAGGTTTCCATAACAATAGGTGTTTTGAAATTCCTGATAAATTTTCCATAACTCTGCCACTGACAGTAGAACGATTGGAAAAACAGTTCAAACTCCTCAGTAGAATTTTTTGGTAGCACTGACAAAGACCGATGCACTGAAAGAGGGGCACTAACGATTCGCAAAACAAAACAAAAAAACACAATTTGATCGTATTGTTTAATTGACTTCAGCATAAACATCTTATCCTATTGATTGCTCGCTGTTTGGTACGACACTGAACTAATCCAAGTGGGATTCTCTGAGTATTCAGGGTTTTTTTTCTGTACCTCTTAAAACGTTGAGCTCCGAGTTGTTCTTGCTGCGCTTTCCATTCAGCTCGCATCAAGAACGTTTGCACAACATCAGTATCGGTCCCAGCTCCCGAAGATACTTATTGAAAAAATAGAAAATAGTCAGCAATTCGACTAGAAAATAGTCAAATTTTGTAAAACACCCGAAAAAAAAACATATATTTTTTTTCTTATTTCGTAACTGTCAGTCCCAGTTAGTCATCGCTTTCCTAAGCTAGGGACCGACGCGGGGCTCGACGTGTTAATAAACTAGCATCTTCAACGCTTCCAAAAACACCATTTCCCAAATAAATAATCTACAAATTATACTATGCAGAACGGCAATAAAAACCCCGAACCGAATCGGTTATGTGACGACCGATTTTTTTAACCTTCAGATTTCCACCGAAGAACACAGTTTGTACCGCTGGAAAATATTTACTTAACATCCGGCTTGAAAAACACTTTCACGTAACTTGTAACCCGGAGAAAATGCTCGAATGCACGAAAATAGAATGATCTATCGGAAAAAAATCACCAATAAGTCATCCACGATTCATCGGTCATCCAGCTAACGACCAGACGGCCGCGAGGCTTTTCAAGTGGCCTTTCAAAAGGCCGAGAATTAAGTTTTGGATGTTATTATAGAATGCATCGAATTTTTCAAAACATTTTTTTAGTGAAGTGTTTCGGTGGTCTTCCAACTAGCAACTGAAAATGGTTGATTCATGTTCTATTTATATTCCCGCGAGAACAATACACGAGATTTGTGTCCTTATTGTCAGCATGCGTCTGTTCTGCTAGACTTCCACTACAGCCACTACAGGCGATTCTGCTCACGAGCGATTCAACCATACACAAACACTCCACCTAATGGAAACCGAGGCGGTACGTCCTATTTATCATCTGCTTTGCCTTTGCCCGTCAAAACAAGCTCTATTCTATGCTTGCTTCGTGCATATTCTGAGGCGAAACATTTTGTGCGTAGGTTCATCACGATAGCTTAATTAAAATTGAGGTTGGCCAGGACGAGCACAATGTTTATAGTAAATTAGCTGCCAGCCGGCGACATGTATCAAACGCTGTTCAATCATGACTGAAAAGCATTTTCAAACAAGTACCCTTATCTGTGGAATTTCATGATATACGTAGTTTGCATTCAAAGCAGTTTATGAGCTATTCAAATATATTTTTAATCAATAAGAAACTTTAGTTTCCTACAACTAAAGACAGTTTTTTGATACAACCAATAGTTTCTAAGGTATTTTTTTTTATAAAAGTTCATGCTAAAATGCATTTGTTAACTGCTCTTGAATCGGAAAAAAATTGTCAAAAAAAATATAGTCACTCAATAACGAACTTAACGGCCAACTCGACTGACCGTTGGCAGCAGATAGCAGCGAAACGTTGTGGGTGTAAACACATGGGTCTTTTAAGCAACTTTGCATACTTGAAATATTTTAAAATAAATTAGAACACTTTTTTAAAAGGGCCAAAAAATTTTTCTTTATTTTTTTACGAAGAATTATAACTCAAAAACTAATAAGAGTACCGGTAAGTTCCTTCGTTTGTTTGCTCAAAAAGTAATGCTTCATTCAGCAAAAATGGTTACAAATTTAATCTTCAAAGTATTGCCCATCGTTAGTCACAACTTTCTCCCATCTTTCTGGCAATTCACGGAAATAATAGGCCGGTTCGTCGGCTAACCACGAATCGATCCAATTTTTGACTTCATCAAAATTGGAGAAGTGCTGGTCAACCAGGCCATGTTGCATCGATCGAAAAAGGTAGTAATCGGACGGAGCAATGTCTGGAGAATACGGCGGGAAGGATAGGACCTTCCATTCCAGCGTTTCCAAATATGTTCTGACCGGTTCCGTGACATGCGGCCGAGCATTGTCGTACTGCAAAATAACTTTATCGTGCTTTTGCTCGTATTGTGGCCGTTTTTCCTTCAGTGCACGGCTCAAACGCATCGTCGGTAGAGGTCTCCCGTAATGGTTTCATCCGGTTTAAGCAGCTCACAGTACACAACACCTAGCTGGTCCCATTAAATAGACAGTATAACCTTCTGGCCGTGAATAATTCGCGCGGCCGTCGATGTTGATGCATGGCCGGTGTATCTATACGTTGCCCGACGTTTAGTATTGTTGTAATGGACCCACTTTTCATCGCCAGTAACGATTCGATGCAAACAACCCTTTCTTTTATGCCGTTGGAGCAGTTGTTCGCACGTGAAAAAACGGCGTTCGACGTCTCGTGGCTTCAATTCATACAGCGCCCAATGTCCTATCTTTCGGATCATTCCCATGGCTTTTAAACGATCGGATATGGTTTGCTGAGCTACTCCAAGTGTATCTGCAAGTTCTTGTTGCGTTTGTGATGGATCTTGATCGAGTAAAGCCTCCAATTCTTCATCTTCAAACTTTTTTGGCGGTCCGGAACGTTCTTCGTCTTCCAAATCAAAACTACTACTTTTAAACTGTGCAAACCACGTCTGACACGTTCGCTCAGTTGGAGCGTAAACTTCCACCAAAATGCGATGACTTTCCGCAGCTTTTTTCTTCATATTGAAGTAATGAAGTAACACTCCCCGCAAAAACACTCTCGTTGGTACGTAATTCGACATACTCGAAGTGGCAAAAAACTATGTTGTTTACGTTTCAACTTATTTACATATACTGAAAAAGGCGCGCAATGACAGTAGCTGTCCAACGAATGTCTGGAAATTTGATTCCTTGGAATAATAATCAAGTTACCGGTACACCTAATATAAAACTTACAAAATTTAGGTAAAAGGATGAAACGTAGAAAATTATTGAAATTTTCATAAAAAAATATCAAAGTTTTATGGAAAAAAATTTGCTAAAAGAAATCCGCTTTCCCAATTGAAATAGAAAAAGGAGAGATGAACTGAAATAAATCAATCGAAAATGACTGACTGAACTAAAAAGAACTAGTAAAAAATTATTTTCGTTTCTTAGTTTGCAAAATTATAAGCCCTGGTTATTGCAGAATCATCCGTAAAGCGAAAATTTTTGAAATCACTCGGAAGTCTTGAACGTCTTCTGACGAGAAAATATTCATTTTGACTCGAGCTACCTCGAGCAACTCGCAGTTGAAGGTATCTTCTTTCCGACTTAAGATTTATTTGCTGTGGTTTGCATACCCCTCCCCTCAGACTGCTGGTCAACGCCATCTACGAAGTCCTGTATATGTCTAGTAACTGAATGACTTAGGACAATTCGGAAATTGTTGCCCTTGGTGCTGCAACGAGTTGGGGCTGCTCGTGATAGACTTTGAAAAAAAAACCGTGAACGCTAGTTCAAAAAAACGTTTGGAAGCCAATTTCAAGCACGAACCATCTACGTGTTGTCGGAAGTCCAGTAAATGGTTTCCGAGAAGTTGCTGGATCTGCCTTCGATTCACTATTTTCTTTTCCCCATGACCTCTAAGAGATTAGAGATATTAGTGATACCGGGCGGTGACCATCCGGTTTTGTCTGTTTCTTCAATTGTGCTAGACCATGGACTATGAGGGCATTACACCTGCTAGGGTGAGTTTTGGAAGGAACGGATGTTTCATCTCATCCGATCTCGCTAAGTTGCCCATGGCGACGGAAAGTGTCAGGTAGAGCTCGCTGAAGTTGATGAGTTGGTTAAGGTACAGGCAGAGTTCACGATCAGGTATTTTGTATCGTTATATTGCGTCTTTACTAACTTGGTTTCTTTAGGCGAATTCTATGAGGTGACCAGAGCGTTTGCGACTACGAGTGATTCAAGAAACAGTACCAATCGCCTTGGACAGAGTAATTTCCTGGGATTTCCTTTTTCTAAAGATGGTATTCACTCGCTGCCATAACTTGATTGAGATGTTTTCGTTGAATGCCCTCGATGAATTCTCGCCAGCTGCTATTTTTTGGACTACGTATTTTGTCCCTGCATTCATTTCGAGCCATGTTCTCATTTTGTCCGAATGTTTAGCGGGTAATCGGCTACCCTCTTCGATTTTAAGGCAGTTCTCACCTCGAGGAAACACCAATTTGCTATGGTGATTAGTAGCTCCTCGTAAATTAGAGCTGAGTTGAAGGAAACTGGAAATACATTATGGTTGCTGGGCTTAGGTACACCTTGAGACGACCCAAGATTTTTTTGACACTTGCTTAATAACCTGTCCAGTCCGCTTAGTTGTATCGCCAGTAGTAGTCGTCTTATGCAAGGCGCTTATATCAATGTGTAACAGGTGAAGCAACATCATCACTTCAATAAGAAGGCTATTACGGTTTGTGAAGCGGGGGTTGTTTGTTTTGTTATTGCTAGGATACGCCATTTTTGCATTTTCACATGCGAGAGTAGTGGAAATGAGAATGAAATTCTACAAAATATTCCCTCATTTTTCACATAAATTCGCAAAGGCGAACATAGTAGGCATCGTTCGAATGAGCGTCGTATCAGTTTGTAGAGAGCCGACGGCAGCGTTCTGATGCTGTTTGTAAACAATACCGACAGCAATTCCAATATGACTGAAAGTGCATTTCATATGATTGTTTCACCTGGTATATATAGAGGCGCCTTGGTCTTATGAGTGTTGAGGGTTTATCGTCAGTTTGAATGATGACCTGGTAGTAGTCACTACCCATCAAATCGAAGTGTATGCACCAAAGCAGACAAAACAATTGAGCAGAAGCAGAAGATCCACCACCATTGCCTTCGTGAAGGCAGCTTCACACCGGTTGTAGTTCGGGGCTATCCCACGTCTAATGGTGCGCGTCTTCTATGACGAGGGATGGACCGCTGGTACTCGTACTCGTACTCGTTCTGTAGGTTACGAATGCTCGGATTTGGTAGGTAAAATGGGACTATTGTCACCGGCGTTGGTCACTACAGTGAACTGAATTTGCCGACAAACGCCTATTGGGATAAAATAGTAGAAGTTGGAGAGTGTTCTCCGCATCTGAATTGATTGCCAATGAATCTATTTTGCTTTGCAATGTCGGCTTTGGGGAGTTCTGGACCACGAGGTCGACATCGCAGTAGTTGTTGGAGTAACCTTGTTCGATTGAATAGCCAGCGTTGAGTCCATTAGATGACTTTTGAGCTTTATTGTTTGTTCGGTCGTAGGTGGTACATATGAGCCTGATTGGATTGGATTGGACGTTTGGTTTGTAGAACGAGTGATGAGGATGTCGCAGAAAAAATGGATTGGAACTTTTGAGGGGCCCTGGGTTTGGTGTTACGACGCAATTTACATTTTGAGTGTAGAACTATGTTATTGAAATTAAAAACTCTACTTTTTTTCAATAGTTTTTCCATCTTTCTACCAGCATCGTGATTTCACACTCATGGAACTTTTGTTCTTTATTGGCTTCAACTTGTCAGTTATTTTTGACATCCACCTTTGAATAGGAAGTTTTTTCGTCTACAAACTTTTCGTTGCAACCTATAATTTAAAGGTGTCATATAATAGAAATTTGATCTATATTGCGATACATTCCATCCATGCTTGACATTTTGGCACCTAAGTTCTGTCAGTCTTCATTATCTCCCCAATTCTTCTCTAATGATGGTTAACATAGAATTATATCATATAATGCAATTCTCCGAGGTGATTTTTTCAAATAAATTCAAATCAGACGAGAGCCAACTTTTGCTTCTGTTGTATATTTAACAATGAGCAATATCAAAATATGAAATGCCAAAATATATAACGATTTGATTTTCCGAACCGCAGACCAGAACCATGTGAGGGGGGTTAAACTGTAGAACCAAAATTCGATGTACATCATACTCCGCTTACAGAGAAATAAACTTTCCATTAGAGAGAAATGTAAAAATATGTGCAATGAGGAATACAAACCTCAGTTGTGTATCTTGAAAACAATTCCCATTCGTGTGTATACTTAGACAGGGTAGTTATTCCTTTCTCGAGTTGTTGCCAAATTATTTGTAAATCTTTTGAAAATCATCGAAAGGTCTAATCCCTCTCTTTTCTCTGGCTACAACTACTCTGTGTTCATTTTTTTTATCCAGAGAGACAAAAAGAGGCTAATTTCGCAGTAAAAAAAATCGGTTCAAAATTATCAGTTTCAGTTTTTAAACAGCTATAGATTATTGTTTTAAGCAAAATCAGCACATTTGTGATTGTTAGGAAAGATCGACAAAAAGTTTATATTATTTTAGCGTAGCTGATAGAATAAATATATACAGTAGCAAATAACGTCCAGAAATAACAATAGGAGGTGCACATTAAACTTTTGTAGCAAAAGTTTGAGAGCGAAAAAAAAGCAAAAAAAAACTCATTCTGTGCATGCTTCATTAGTTATGTTCCGTTTTACTTTAGGTTTTGCAGTATGAGAAGGTATCATAAAATCGCCAAACCGGACAAATGCGTATGTTTGTGTGTGGTCATTTATCAAAATCGTTCACTTCTATCATCAACCACCACTCATTCCAAGTAAACAATGGATCAATCATCAAGGTACTCACTCACTCGAAAAGACTTCCAGTAAATAGTGTTTAATAGTGTAGAACAATGATAACCGTAAGATATTTATTTCTTTACCAACAAACAAACAAAAAAAGCGCATCGATAAACACACAGATTTTGTACTCTGAAACCTAGTGTTAGTAATTTGCCTAGCCGTAAAGAACTATTACAGAAAGTGAAAAAAAGATACTGCGTATCCAAAATTAATCTAGCGAAATCCTTCGTCATTAAGTGTCATTCGTCTAATCCGCCTCCGATACCAGGGCTGCCAAAACTGAAGAATAATCTACAGACTATTCAGGCTTTTCCAAACCATGAAAGCGGTCACAGATTACACCATCTCACTTATTTTATTCGAATAGATGAATCTCATCCATCTCATCCATCTCATCCATCTCATTAATGATAGCGTATGAATCTGTCTAGATAAGTGTCATCATTTTTTGACCTTCAATTGTTATTCCTTGTTATTTCCCAAGACTTCACGTTTGTCACTTCTAGTGCAGTGTGAAATTTAAGACCAGAGAACTGATTGAAATCAGCTTTAACGTTAGTGTCTCATCCATTATCCAACAGTGAAAATTTCGTGAAATATGGTGTCTTACAGCTTTCATACTTTTGGTTTTGCACTGGTTTCCTGCTTCCGGTTTGAAGTTTCAACTACACCCAAATTAGCGTTGGCTGAAAACATTTCGTCTTTGACAGAAATGATGCCGTTTCGTGTGCTGGAGGGTCAAATGCGCAAATAATGAGCTGTTTTTAAAGCTTAAAAATGGTTTTTATGTATGCGAGCAGACATCTCTTTCTGTTTTTTTTTTCTCATTTCATTTGGGATTTCATTTGCCAAAAAACCTATACGACGTCAATTGAGATCGAACCAACGCCGGCTGGAATGCAAAGCTATTTCGCACGACCACGCTATCCATTAAGCTGCCAGCGCTGTTATACAGAAGCGTAATGATATTACACCTCATCATAAAATGAAGTTGGAAAGTGTTTTCTAAAAGGATAAAGAAGAACATGAACGAGAATATATCTTTCTCTGTCTGGGCCGTGTATTTGGCAGTTTATACGAAAAGCTTTCATATGCTTTCATTTAGATGTGTCTCCTGTTTCGCTCGCTCATATTGGCTCTAGCATATATATTAAACAAATGATATACATGAGGGTGGCTATGGATGTATGGGAAAAAATCATCATCGAATTTCAAAATCGGACGATGTACATTTTGTTTATTGACCCAAAAAAAATGATCTGTGCAAAGTTTCAGCTCGATCGGACATGATTTAGGGGTGCCTCAAAGCGCTCAAAGTTTTGATTTTTTTTCCTCTAAAATCTTCCAGGAAATTTTGAAAATCGAAATTTTTTTTTCGATGACAAATGACTTAAAATGCATGGAACGTCGAGATCTGGTGTCATCCCGAAAAAAAATTTTGGCCGAAAATCGACCTTTTGGGACTTAGCCTGAGAGGGAACGAAGGTATGGAAAAAAAAATTATCGAATTTCTAAAACCGACCATGTACATGTTGTTTATTGGCCCAAAAAATGATCTGTGCAAAATTCCAGCTCAATCGGACATGATTTAGGGGTGCCTCAAAGCACAAAAGTTTTGACTTAAGTCCCAAAAAGTCGATTTTCGGCCAAAAAATTTTTTTTTTCGTGATAACTCCAGCTCTCTACGTTTTATGCATTTTTAAGTCATTTGGCATCGAAAAAAAAATCATTTGTCATCGAAAAGAAATTTCTAAAATTTTAATTTCTAAATTTCCTTTACTCTCCCCCCTTGGAAGATTTTCGAGGATCAATCAAAACTTTGACCGCTTTGAGGCACCCCTAAATCATGTCCGATCGAGCTGAAACTTTGCACAGATAATTTTTTTGGGCCAATAAACAAAATGTACATTGTCGGTTTTTGAAATTTTACATGACCACTTTCGCTGCCACCCTAATATACACGTATTGGGGAGTAGAACATTTTCTGTTATTTTTCTGCTCATTTCATGTAATAAATTGGAATGCCATAACATGTGCTAAAAATTAACTTTGGATGTACCTTAGTTCTAGCAAGCTGCAATGACATCCTTGTTGCAATGGTGGCTGCCTAGAACTAACCAGAACGTAACTTGACGATCATAGGACTTAAAGAAGGATGAAATCCGTTTGCTGATGTATTCTCTTTTGTATACTATCGATTTCATTTCATTCGTCGCAGAAACGCTAGTTTTCTTTGCAACAGAAATAAATCTCTTTTCAAATGTTTCCAAAAAACAAATCGTGAACATATTCGCGACAAACTTTAATCTGCTAGAAACTTTGCCGCGAGCAGGAGGCTTGTAGAATTTAGCTCCCGGGATTTGGTTGAAATCGACATTCGAGCATCATACGAGCCTGAATTCTGGCCGCTGTTTTTTGTTTGAGGATAAGGCTGGGATCTACTCGCTCGGTAATATTGGTAGGGTAGATGAAATTTTTGAAGAAAATTGAACTCTTTTGGCACTAGTCGTGCTGCGACTTTTCTCATACCCAAAACATCAACCAAAATATGTCGAACGGTGTCGTGAGAGATATCTCATTCACGGGCTAGCTTTCTCAAACTTTAATAACGATTTCCGAGCCCCATTCCTTTCATTTTGTCGATGTTTTCATCAGTTGAAGAGGTGAATCATTGTTCTTGACTTGACTAATCGTTCATCTCTTCACGGCCGTCTTTGAATGTTTCATATCATTCATATGCCCGCGTTTTCGACATAGTTGAGTCACCAAATAAACTACAAGTCTTTCAACGTTTCGCAAAAGAAATTTCGAAATTTTACACAATTTCTTTGACCAACAGAATTATTCATATCAGAAAACGCTGAGCAAAAAAAAGTTAACTTACTCTTAATGACGCTGTAAACAAACTTAATGACAGATCGCGCTCAAAATTGACATTAGGATCACCAATATAAAAAAATAAAATTTGAAAAATTTTCATGCGGGAAGATTTAAGAATAAAAATTCCCGGTACACCTAAATTTGACAGGATGTACGAAACCCGCCGAAATTCAAAAATCGCGAAAATATTTTTTTTAGTTTTACGACATATGACATTACGACATTGAAAACCTTTACACATTTTTCCGGTTAACACATTAAGGACCGCTCACAAGTTTTCTCGTGATTCGCGTTCCTTCTGTTACGGATGGATCCCGAAATAACCCGTGTTTTCTACACTTGATGGTTAAGTCCATGGTCTGCCAACAATCTAGTAGGTCCTATCGATGGCTCGCCTTCGTCTCATCCACATCGAAGGAAACGATCTCATTCCTGGAATCGAACAAATGGAGCGTACAAGTTTGCCCCAAACCGTGCGGTCCCAGGCGTATGTCTTACACATTTTTTGCGGTCCTTAATGTCTTAATGTGTGGACCAGAGAAATTTACGTGCACAACGTAAATAAACATACTTTGTAACATTGTAAAACGAAATTACATTTCAATAAAGCAGAGTAAGGGATCTATCTTTTATTACGTATGGTTACTAGCGCTACGTTAGTTACAAATATATTTGGCTGAATATGTAGACAAAAATTGGATTCATAAATTGAATACAAATATCAATATATAAATTTTCTGAGAAAAAACTGAGATGAAAACATGTTTTTTTTTATCGAAAACACAGATTTTATGATGGCAAATCGGTGCAAGAGCCGCTTTGATTGTCGTTCCCGCAATGTTAACGCAATAGGAAGGAATGTAGTTGCGATATTCCAGCATAATGTGTTTATCGGAAACAATTGCATTAACGTACCTCCGATCTGCCAGAGTAAAGGGTGTTTCACATCAAATTGCATCACGGAAAAAACGCTGTAGAAATTTAATTTTTAGGAATTATATCTTCAGCTTTCGCTTATAATCAGCTAAGAGTGTATAGATCACGTTGACCATGCTTCACTGTCAATTTTTCGTAAATTTGGAAAAATGTCGTCGAACGAAAAAGAGCGTCGTGAATTAATCCTGTGCACTCATTTTGAGAATCCGGAGTTGTCACATCGGGACATGGGTAAGATGCTGGGAATCGTCCAATCCACGGTCAGCAGAGTAATAAAACAATACTTCGAGAACCTAACCATCGACCGGAAGGTGAAGAACGGCAAAAATGGATGCTCCGTCAGTGAAAAAGATCACAAGCGCGTAGTTAAGCAGTTTAGACGTGATCCGAGAAGTTCGGTCCGGGATGTCGCCAATAAGCTGAATTTGTCAAGTTCATTCGTCCAGCGGACCAAGCAGCGGGAGGGCCTGCGTACATACAAGGTTCAGAAGGCTCCTAACCGCGACGAAAGGCAAAACATGGTGGGGAAGATGCGAGCCCGAAAGCTGTACACCGAAATGCTGACGAAGCCGCATTGCCTGGTAATGGACGACGAAACCTACGTCAAAGCGGACTTTCGTAAGCTGCCAGGCCTGTTGTTCTTCTCCGCAGAGGACAAATTCAGCGTTCCGGAGGAGATTCGCAAGCAGAAACTATCCAAGTTTGCCAAAAAGTACATGGTGTGGCAAGCGATCTGCTTTTGCGGAAAGCGGAGCGCCCCCTTCGTGATGACCGGCACGGTAAACGGGCAGGTTTACCTTAAGGAGTGCCTACAGAAGCGCTTACTACCACTATTGAAGCAGCACGAGGGCCCGACCATCTTCTGGCCGGATCTCGCTTCGTGCCACTATTCAAAGGACGTGTTGGAGTGGTACGAAGCCAACGGGGTCACCTTCGTGCCAAAGGAAATGAACCCGCCCAACGCGCCGGAGCTTCGCCCAATAGAGAAATATTGGGCGATTATGAAGCAGGCCCTCCGGAAGAACCCAAAAATTGTCAAATCGGAGACGGACTTCAAGAGAAAATGGATTTCTGTTCAAAAAAAACTACAACCTGACGTTGTACTGAACCTTATGGACGGGGTAAAGAGGAAGGTGCGAGCATACGGGCTTGGGCTCGAAGTATGAATAAAAAGAAAATGCCAAAAGTTGTTTAATAGTTTTTATTTTACTGTCTAAAATTTTCAAAAGGATCGGTCTACTGGGCGAATTTCTACAGCGTTTTTTCCGTGATGCAATTTAAAACGCAAATTTTTGGGTCTCATGTGAAATTGCAGTCACGAGGGTGTATCTTATCAGATCCTTCCCGATCATGATATTCAGAAAAGAACTTTTTCCTTCGATTAAAACCGAAACAAAAAAAATAACCCACGAACGGTGATGCATTATCTGAATATACTTTGATACGGCGAGTGAAAACAGCAGAGTGGGAAGACTAGATCCAAGTCAGAAGATCCCCTATTATCAGCCTATTTGAACATCTGCTAAGATCGGTGCGGATAGGTTCCAAACGGTTCCTGACTTGAGCGATTGATAGCGTGCCAGCCGCTCGGTACAGCTGCAATTGTGAATCGAGCAACAATGCGAATCAATTAGGTGACCTTCACATTTTTCACTGGAACTTCACACTTCAAGTTATTGAACTTCATGGTAATCAAAACAAAATGGAGACGTGGATAGTTTATATCCTGCTATTTCAAGCTATCGGCGAGGAATGCTTTCATAGTATTTTGTTGACATGGATATTTGTAAAACGCCGCTTTACTGTAATTTCCCGATGAAGTGAAAGATATAATTCATGCCTGAAACAAAAAATGTCGAATGAAGACTTTATTTTAAAAAAGTGGCGAGACATTGAATAGTTTTCTAAACTAAAATGTTGAAATGCAGGTAAAAATTGATGAAATTTCGACAGAAGCTATCTAAGAGTGCGATGTTTACGTTGACAGAATTTCATCACAACCTGTCATCATAGTCATCGAAATGGCATCAGACCGTCGTGAAAAAGCCGACTGCCTCCCACAGATGGCTCGGGGAACATCTAGGAATCCATCATTCGACGGAATCCCGGCCAGTGAAGACCCACACGACCCAATGACAAGGAACCGAAGACAGCTGTCCAGGTGACGGCTAGGAAGATGTTGAGTAAGTTCAAGCATCGGCCGAATCTTTCGATGCGTGTAGTGTATTTCCTGATAGAAGAAAATTCGACTTAACTTCTTAGCCTACGGTTTAAATTCCAAACGAGCGGACTAAATGCAAATGCTTCTATGGGTCACGCGCCGAGTAATTTTACTAGGGGTAGTGGGGGCAAATTGGTCATGGGGGGCAAAGCTTGTTTGGTAGTATAACTATTGAATATTGACACCGTATTGATAGGCACCTTATGCTTGAATAATTTAATGAATTTTGAGTCACCCTGTACTTCAGTAGAGCTGTCGCATGTCGAAATATAAATAAAAACAGAAATTGCTCTCTCGAAAGCCATACGGCCGTAGTTCTGTGCGGCATGATATTTAAGGAATTTCTCGTGAAATTTAGTTTATTCAATCTGATATGTTGGACAAATCATCAGTTTGGACGACTGTTCACATATTCTAGGAGAGGTGAACATATATTTTGTTCAATCTCAGCGATTAATTAGCGTAGAAATTACTTTGATGTTTGGGGGCAAAGTGGTCATAGGGGCATAACGACTTACAATGTTCTGTGTGTTTCTTACAACGTTTTTGTATGCATGAGAAAATTTGAATTGAGACTCTAGGTGAATAGACCAAGCTTATTTCATACATGTACCTACTATATCGAATATGATTAGAACAAATTAGGACGAAAAAAACGCTTAAATCTATCCCATTTAGCTTGATATGTGCGAGTGACCACTTTACATCCGAGCAAAAAAAAAAGTTCTATTTTTCACCTTTTATTCCAATGATGAAAAATGAGCTATTTTGCTTTGCTATATTTTTATGCTATCTTGAACAACAATGCGTTAAACTATAATATTCTTAGTAAAACGGGAATTGTAGCGGTATGTGGACGCTGGATATGGACATATTCCTTAGGGTGATCACTATGCCCCCACTTCCCTTACTCTGTCTTCTCCTAGCGACCTATAATATGCAAGAACACCACGAGGGAGACCCGATGGTGTAATTTTTGGCACATTCATTTCACCACGATGAAAAATCGATGCTGTAGGTGAAAGGATTAAAACGATTTTTTGGGAACCATTTTTGTGTGTCTCACTTTTTACAATCTTCAGGGTTTTAACTATCGTGATTTTTAAACGGTTTTATTTAGCTTGCCCTGTTTGTATGTTTGTAACATGTCTGTAGCGCTGTTCCACATTAATAGAAATTTAACCCCCTTCCTGTTGAACGATTCTCTGCAGTCATTATAAAACTGCGTATATCATGATTTTGAGAATCCAATTGGCAGCCGCTACAAAATGGCGGATTACATATTTTCTCGAAGCCTCATCAATATGGGTTTCCCAAAACCTCATCAATATGGGTATCAAATGAAATGAATTGACTAGTAGAATACAGTTGTTTATGAAAAATGCAAATCCAAAATGGCCGCCATCACAAAATGGCGTCATATATATATTTTTTCAAAACTCCATCAATATGGGTATCGAATGAAAGAGCTTGACTAGTAGAACACAGTTATTTTAAAATTGAAATCCAAGATGGCGGCTGCTACAAAATGGCGGATCACATATTTTCTCAGAACTCCATCAATATGGGTATCAAATAAAAGAGCTTGATTAGTGTAACACACTTTTATTTAATAATTGATGATGATGGTCCCGCCTCCTTCCCCTACAGAGATTTGAGCAAACCGAGTTATCTAAAAGATATTTTTTTTCTCAGCATTGAAATCAGTTTAGCAAAAAAAACGAACTGATTTTATTTACAGATATGAGTTTAAAAAAATTTCAATGTCAAAAGACAAGCCAATACTCAGTCTTGTCCGCCACAGATCCGATACGATCCCAACAAGGCTCTTGCAGCCAAATGGTGCACCAAGACACAAGTCCAACCGCCAGCCTTGTTTTGGATTGACTTGAATATCCCCATCCAGAGAAATCGAGAAATTTTCCCTCACAACAAATTTCTAGACCGGTCCTTACAAAACTTTTAAATTTTTATCCTTCATATCTGCACCACACGCGCCTCGCTCAAACTTTTGTAGACTACTTTTATTTTTTTTCAACAACTACAATATAAAAACATCAAAATAAAAATAAAAATAGTCCATCATCACCAAGATCATGACAGACATAATAGAGATTAATACAAAATAGAGAAAAAAAATAATGTAATAAAATTAAATCGTCTACACATTATAATCCGTTCAATAGAAACTTCGTCAGATCCAATATTTAATGAAAAAAATAAAATAAAAAAGACTGCATAAAACTTTATGAAATTTATGAAAAATGCAAATCCAAGATGGCGTTGAATTTCCATTATCCGCATTTAATGGTTTCATCATATGCCCTGCGATTTTATTTCAGTCTCATCAATGTCCTTAATTAATGAAGGAAGGGGTATGATAACTGCTAACTGCTACTTGCCTAATTATTTTATAGCTTTTAGTACATTATCTGTATCACTATTATGTTTAATCACAAAGAAACCGTTTAACTTAAATAGTTTTTTCTTACTTATTTTATTTCCTCGTGCGCTGATAAAAGGGAAGAAGTGAAAAGACAATTTATTAGATTTCAACAAAAATACTTCGACTTGATAAAAAAATCGTAACGATTTTTTTCCCTAAATAATTTTAAAACTTTTTATTAATAAAAAAATTGAAAAGAAAAATTTGAAATTTTTGTACTGAAATGAACAAAAACGCTTTAAACATAAACTAAAAAACTAATGAACCTCAGTTTTTTAGTTTATGTTTAAAGCGTTTAAGCTTTTTTTCAATTTTTATGCTTTCTCTGAATGTTGATGGACGTAATTCAGAGAAAACAAAAAAAATGAAAAAAATGGTTTCAAAGTCCGCGTCGTCGCATTGTAATCACCTGATACTTGTCTTCGTATTTACGAAAATATTGGAAATTGCACACTGATGCTTTTTTCTAATATATTAGTAATCAATTGTAGCGAAACATGTGTTCTCGTTCATCGTTGTAGGAGTTTGATCCGTGGTTTATTATAATTTTTTTCAAGTTTTATGTTATTGCTCCTTCACTTTGATCAAGCATGTCGATCTGTGCATTTTCGCGCATGGTTTTTCTGTTCCCCTCATGTTGCATGTGGAATGATTGCTCGCTATTATTTGATATGTTTTGACTTAGTAAACTTCATTATCATAACCCACTCTTAGCTTAGCGTGAAATCAACCAAATAAAACTCGGTGGCAGTTGCGTAAAACAAACTTGTCTTTCTCTCTTTCTCTTCCTCCCTTTCCTTCCCCCTCAAAACAATGCATTCATAACCCACCACCACTGTTTAGGACGATTTCAATATCGCCACGTCGTCACTTCATGCGCTGAGCAATAGTATGACTTTGGCACGCAATGAAAAGCAAAGCCCACACTCCTCACCCCGGTTGCCACGGCGTCAACCGAACCCTACGGCACCGGTGCTAACCAGTAACGATATTTACGCAGGCGGTCCCTCGCTGCAGTCCCAGTCGAGCAGCTGTAGCTACGCGTCATCCTCATCCAGTTCATCATCCAGCGGGGCGGCACAGCTGGCAGCACTAGTGTCGAGTCCGGCAGCGCTGGCAGCCGCTGCAGCTGCCTCTGCGCCACCCATGGTCGCAACCGTATCCCACACGGTCAACGGGAATCTGGCTACACACACTAACATCTCACTGAACAACAATCACTGTAGCAACAGTATGTGCACTGCCGCTGCCACCGCAAGCGCCACTAACAGTAGCCAAGTCAGCAATCTTGTCAAGTGTAATAAGTCCTCGTCCTCGTCTCTCCTATCACAGACACCTATCAGCATTACTTCGACGCCCAGCGTCCACAGTCAGCACGTGCAACAGAACCGACTCAGTGCACCGGCGAGTTCCTCGGCAGCGACCCCAAGCGGTTCGAACCCGAGCAGTTATCTGATGTACAAGGCGCTAAATAAAGCCCTGTCGATGGAAAGCACAGCATCAAGTTCCATGGAGTCCATATATCAACACCAGCATCATCAAATGGTACGACAGAGTACCACGACTCCACCGCCACTACCCCCGCGGAAGTCATCTCCCGGTATGATATCGTCTGCGGCTTCCAGCTGTGAAGGCAGTCGGCTGAAGACGAGCAATTCACGCTGTCAATCGTCGCAGCATTTGACCGCTCGCAGCGTTCAGACCCAAATCAATTCCGCTTCTAGTCTATGCAACCTGTCGAATCAAGTGGCCACCAATCTGAACCTCAGCCGCAGTTCGGAAAATCTTTCGACACTTACCCGCAACAGTAGAGCCAATGTAGTTCCCAACACCATTCCTCCCCCTGTTCCCAAACATCAGAACAATGATCCCAGCGGCTCTGCACCTGGCAGCGGTGGTTGTCCCTGCAGTAGTATTGTTGTCCAGTCCAAACTACCCAATCAGGAATCCCTGAACGAAGAGGAACTCGATAAAGTGATTGTAGGCCCAGCGGAAACTATCATCGGTATCATTGACACTCGACCACTCGAAGCCCGGCAACCCATCATACTGAAGGTCGATGACAAGACTGACCAGAATCTAGTCCTAACCAGCACAAGCAACGTGTACCAATTCAAACCGACCTCCATCACCACCAATCTTAACGGTATTCTTTCCAACGAGGTCACTGCTATCTTGCAGCAAACTCAACCACAGCCTCCACCACCCCCACCCCAACAACACATCCCAAAGCAACCACAACCACAACCCCGACACCAGCGTCAGCAACAGCAACAACAACCGCAACCGCAAACGACCAACACCAATCAACAAACGCCGAACCTTCAGCATCAGCGACATCAATCCCTTCCAGCGAACAACGCCGGCATCAACGCAAAAGTCACTCCTCATCCACCCTCGAAATCCATAACGACCTCTCAGCTGTCGGCTGCCATTGCGGCAGCCGGTAGAACCATCGGAAATCCCCTACTCTACGAGAACATTACCCTCACTCTGAAGGACTGCAACGGTAGCGCGGGCGGAAGCACCAACGCCACCGCCGCCAACAATAACAACAACAACAATCCCCATCATCATCACCACCACCTGAACAGTAGCGCCGTGGCAGCCGCCTTGGCAAGCGCTAGCGGCGCTAGCGGCATCAACAACAACACGAACGTGCCCTACGAGAACATCAACCTGGAGTATATCGCCCGCCTGATGCAGGAGGGCTACTCCAAGGAGAACGTCATCACCGCACTTGGGATTTCGCGCAACAACATCGAGATGGCGTGCGACATTCTGCATGAATTTGTCAGCAAAAATGGCGGCGGCGGAGGCTAAAGGCGTTGCAACAAGTGACGACGGCGACAACAACAACAACAAACAAACAAAACATAGACTGCTATAGAAGAGATCAACAAACACACACAAAGTGGGATTTTTATTCTAACGTGAATTAACTTTATTATTATTGATATTCTAATTAGAGATAGTGGCTAATTTTAGGTTGAATGATAAAAACTAGTAGGAAAAAAAAGAGCGAAAGAGGGAGGAAATTAAAAAATCATACAATCATAATAGCAATAAAAAAAGAATGTAACTTTTTTGAATGTTCTCACTGTACATATAATGGGCGAAGAAAGTAACACAAATCTCAAGGTGAAGCTTTGTTTTAGTTCCTTACTAGACGATAACTGAATTTACTACTTGTACAGAGGATAGGTAATGAAAAAAGAAACAAATGAAAAACACAAATCAGCTGAGGAACGATGTTGATCATTTATTTTTTTGTATTGAATTAAGATTTGGCTTGGTTTGAGAGATGCTATCCACATTCGCTGAAAGTTTGTTGAATGAATCAATTCTTTAGGAAAATCAGCCGTGAAATCAACGTGAAATATTTTGTATAACTTTCAGACCGCTCGCTTTTTTAATACGTAGAACCAGAGATCGAAATTCTCACAGCTGAGCGAGATCAATCAATCCAGTTTTCGATGAGTTGTGCAGTGTTCAAATTTTCGTCTCTTCCTTTTCACCGAAAATTCTATTTCGGAGAGAGGGATGTGACGAAATCTGTCTCTCTCTCTGAAATCCAACGAAAATGCTTCACTGTTTCTAATTTAGCTCTGAAAATATGGAAAATGGAACAAAGAACGCGACGGCAGAGAATTATTCTGAGGAAACCTAACAAGGTAACCGAGAAAATTCTTCTAAAATCAATTGTACTGACGATATATTTTGTTATTTATCATTATTGAACTCCAATCGCTATTACAGTAAATTATTCTTGGGAAACCTGACAAAGCAACCGAAAAAAATCTTCTTAAATTAACAGAACCGGCGATATATTGCGTTATTTATCGTGCCTATTCATTATTGAACTCCAATCGTGATGACAGAATTTTTTTCTTGGGAAACCTGACAAGGTAGCAGAACAAAAATCTTCTCATATTAATCGAACCGGCAATATTTTGCATTATTTTACGTACCTACTCAATATTTAACCCCAATTGCGATGGCAGAAAATTGTTCTTGGGAAACCTGACATGGTAACCGAGAAAATTCTTCTCAAATTAATCGAACCGGAGATATATTGCGATATTTATCGTGCCTACACATTATTTATCTCCAATCGCGATGACAGAAAATTATTCTTGGGAAACCTGACAAGGTAACAGAACAAAAATCTTTTTAAATCAATCGAACCTGCAATATATTGCGTTATTTGTCGTGCCTATTCATTATTGAACTCCAATCGTGATGACAGAAAGTTATTCTTGGAAAACCTGACAAGGTAACAAAACAAACATTTTCTTAAATTAATCGAACCGGTGATATATTGCGTTATTTATCGTGCCTACACATTATTGAACTTCAATGGCGATGGCAGAAAATTATTCTTGGGAAACCTGACAAGGCGGAACTCCGATCGCAACGGCAGAAAACTATTGTTGAGAAACCTGACCAGGTAACCGAAAAAAATCTTCTTAAATCAATCGAACCGGCCTACACATTATTGAACTCCGATCGCGATGGCACAAAATTATTCTTTATCTATTAATCGAACCGGCGGAAAATTATTCATGGGAAACCTGACAAGATAACCGAGAAAATTTGTTTAAAATGAGTCGAACCGGCGATATATTGCGTTAAAGAAAAAAACGCAAAAGAAAAAAAAAATCTTCTAAAATTAGGCGAACCGAGAAAATTCTTCTAAAATTAGGCGAACCGGTGGAAAATTATTCTAGGGAACCGGACAAGGTTACCAAGAAAATTATTCTAAAATAAATCGAGCCATCGATATATTTCGTTATTTATCATGACTACTTATTCTTGAACTCCAATCGTGATGGTAGACAACTCTTCTTATGAAACCTGACAATATAACCGACAAAATTCTTCTAAAATATATCGAACCGTTGATTTATTTCGTTGTTTATCGTGTACACTCATTATTGAACTCCAATCGCATCGACAGAGAATTATTCTTGGAAAACCTGACAAGGTTACCGAGGTTTTTTTCTAAGTTTAATCGAACCTGCAATATATTTCCCTATTTATCTTTGTATTAATATAAAATATTCAAATATCTAATCTAATTTATATTAATCTGAAATTGCCTTTTCACGAACACATTGTTAAAGTAGGACTACGATACAATAACCGTCGAGAAACAAACGTATTCAAGAATGAAACTCAACCTTTTGGTAGCACTAATAAGGGCCGATGAATGAATGCTTTCATTGAGTGAGGGGCGCGAACACCAATTTGAGCAGATTTCCAAATTAACTTTCAGATTTAACACGTACTGTGCGCAGCATTTCGATGCCCCTTTTAACCCGGAAACAATGCTCGAATTCACGAAAGTTAATTGATCAATCGGAAATTCATCATTTATTTGTCATCCTGCTAGCAACCAGACGTCAGCCGCTGCGATGCTTTCCAGATTGGCATTTTTTAAAGTTGGAGGCGAATGAACTGAGAAAGTCTGAGAGTCTGAGAAAATTTCTATAATTCAAAACATTGTCATAATCACACCAATAAATTCGAACAGGCTTCTAAATTCACAGAAAAAAATAGCTTAATTATTAGCTTCCAGAAAAAAAATTATAAAAATCAATTCGCTTTTGATTACCTCCGATATTATTTTATAGAATGCATCGAAATCTATATATAATATATAAAAATGGAGTGATGTCTGTCTGTTTTTCTGTCTGTCTGATTCTTATGAACTCGGAAACTACTGAACCGATCGACATGAAAATTGGTATGTAGGGGTTTTTGGGGCCGGGGAACGTTTTCGTGACAGTTTGAGACCCCTCCCCCTCTCTAAGGGGGGGGCTGCCATACAAATGAAACACAAATTTCTAAATTTCTCGAGAATTAATCAAGCAAATGAAACGAAATTTGGCGTGTGGAGGTTTTAGGGTGCAATAAATGATTCAATGGTGATTAGGTACCCCTCCCCTCTCTTTAAGAGGGGGCTGCCCTACAAATAAAACACAAATTTCTCCATCACTCGCGAATATTAATATTAAGCAAATGTAACCAAATTAGGCATATGGATGTTTAAGGGTGCAGTAAATGATTTTATGGCGGTTAGATCCGCTGACCATTCTTAACTAGACTTTCAAGTATATTTATAAATTTTTGTGATTTCATCAATATTCATAGATTTTTATGATTTTATTAGTTTGCTTTCAATGCAGTTTTTGAGCTAAAGGAAAAAGTTTTTGAATCAATAAATAACAAACATCACTCATACACCATTTATCTTTCAAATGCGTCTGTAATAACACTTTGTTCAGCCAACAAAGAGGTATTAACTCTCAAAGCCTTGCACCCGAAACGTAGCGCTCTTGTTTTCGAAATTTCAAACTTACACCCCAGCACAGATGCAGAAATGATGTTTAAATGGTTCAACCATACAGAACCCCTTTCCACCAGACAGTTTGAAAATCAACGCGGTGCCTCCACCGAACAAAATCGCACCGATATCTATCCTCCATTCTTCCTTTGTATCGAGCAAAACAGCTGTGTCTGGCATTGAGAAATACTACTGTCTGCTAGCTGAAGCGAGACTGTGACTTGAGTGATGATGATCTCATGGTTTGAATTATAGAGGCTTTAGAATTTCACGGATTTCTCGCTTCTAGCCTTAAAAAAGCCAATTTGGAAGACTGAACCGAACACTCGGTCATGGGAAGGTTCATTTGGAAAGCCTCGCTGCCACCTGGTTGCTAACCGGATGACTGATGAATCGTGAATGCTGCGAAATCGCGAATAGCTTGTTTATTCTCAGTAAATTGAAAACGGGCGGAGCTCGAATTGCAATATTTCCTATATCCACATTATACGTAGAACTAACGCTGCATTTGTTATTTCTGTTTCACGAGTTAGGGCAGCTATACTGCAGATTAGGTATAACTGCCCTAATCTATCGAATCAGAACCGTTGTTGACGTACAAGATTCGTGCAAGAAACAAGATTCTGAAAACGAAACCATTTTTCGGCTAATCATAACTCACCGAAAAACACAAATCAGCAATGCGTTTCTCGTGAAAATCGAAGTGAGGGTATAGCATTCCCTCTCCTCTCATATTCTCAACTATTTTTCCATATGGGTGAGAACGAATGTTTTTTCTCTCAAGTCGGCGAGCATTTCGATCTCTGCGTAGAACTAAACCTTCCGTTTAGTATCGTTTTCCATGAGTTTCCCCACGATTGATCCATAGTACACAAAGACCACCAAAACCAGTAGTTTATCCAGTTTTAAATCCAAACAATAAAACAAAACAAAAATCAACAAACATATATTGCACAACCCTTTTAATCAGCCCACATTTAAAATATCTGAAACAAGTATCAAAAATAGAGCTAAACTGCAAGCAATAGAATTCTAAATTCTTCCTATTTTCATATTTAAATATTTTTAACAAAATCGTATGAAGTATAGCATAAATCAATATGGAATGAAAATTTGTGGAGACGTTAAATTTGTATATAATGAACCTGAACCACTTCTCCCGCACGCAGATGCAAAAAAAACAAAAACAAAATGTAAAATGCACAAATCAGATGCAATCAAAAAACGGTTGGAATCGCGCGCTGAGGTCGTTAAGTGTCAGAGGTGTAGTTTCGTTTTTATTTCAAATCGTATTTATTGATACTATTCGAAACCAGGATAACTGAGTGAAACACAGTGGAAATCTTCTGTCGAATAATCACACCACAATCATCATCGTCGTCATCATCATCGCCAACATTTCAAGTATTTTAACGTCAGATCCAAAACCTACCAATTCTCTCCAGAGTCGCTTTCATTTTTAACCCAATTCTCATAGCCACGTATTTGAAGTGAAAATAAGGGAAGAAAGAGAGAACACAAGCAAACAAACAAAACTGTTACGCGCGCAGCAGAAGCAGCGTGGAAGCACGAGTCATTATTATTGCTTGAATGTGTTTGAACGGAAAATATCTGACATATTTGAGGGCACCAGTTTTCAGATACCGGAACAGGAAATCAAAGTTTTCTAGGAGTAAGAAAAAAACGGCATTGTCACTTGAAAATATTCGAAAAATGGAGTAAATCAAATGAAGTAAAAACTAACAGCGTTTATTTAAATTCCATATATCACAAACACTCTAACCTTTCAATGCATACGACTTTATAATGATATTTGAACCCCAAATGAATCAATTTATGCCATGCGCTAAAGCCATGGAATCAAACCTGCGTCAGAATACTGAGAATAAGGAAAACTACAGGAAATTACCTTCAGAGTGTGGCGGCACATTTCCTAGTCACCCTGTTGCCTTCAATGGGCGCTTCATCAATAACAGTCGGGGACTCCGACGTGATTTCCGTACAAGTTCTCTCCACAGCGTTCCCAAGAAGAACGGCGAATGGCGATTTGTTGAGAATTCGTCATCTAACACGCCACCGTCACTAAGAAACATCCAGTTCCTCCCGTCTACGACCGCTCACGAGTTTTCTCGTGTTTCGCGTTCCGTCTGTTGCGGATGGATCACGAAATAACCCGCGTTTTCTTCACTTGAAGTATCAATCGTTGGTTTGCCAAGAATCTAACAAGGCCTTCCGCTGATTACATAGAGATTTCGTAGATCATCATATTCCGGGCAATAGGAAATGTTCGTCGGAGTTGTGGATTTGGCAGTGGTCGCAAGATCGGAAAGGTCCTCCGTTGGAACCGTACGACACCGATCAGTGGCCGGTCCTCAGTCTGGACAGGATCCGTTGTTCTCGCATCATTCTTACGTCCTCGAACCCTGCAATCGAGCCCTTAGCCCTTAACCTTTCAGAGAAACTGCTTTTTGCATACTACAATAGGTACTTCCTGACAACATGTACCCATAGGTGTTTGAATCTAACCGCACCGATGGCATCAATGGCACTTCTCCACGAGAACAGTTGGTAACCTCCAGTCGTTCGTCCCAAACCCAGGATCGTTTCGCCACCGGGGGAAGGTTGGAATGCGCCACCCGCTGCAGTATCGTGTTGCTAAGGGCGGTCGGGTGCCTCTCCTCCCTATCGATGGTTTTCGACAAAGAACTGGCAGTCCTAGTTACGATGGCCGAGTCGATGATTAAGTCGGAAGGGGGTTCCCCAATTTCAGCGCAGACAAAGATAGCTGGTGTTTATGGCAGAACGCAGGAAACAGTCCGTAGTGCCTTGTTATGAATCGGGTGCCCAAATACGTCAGCTCGAGGCCATATGTGATAAGTTTCTTCGGTTTTACAACAGATGGCGTAACTTGATTACTATTCCAGTGAATCAAATTTCCAGACATTCGTCGTAAAAGTTACTGTCATTGCGCGTCTTTTTCAGTATATGACCCATTCCATGAAGTTATGCACCAGAGAACCAAATTTCAAATCTAGTTTTAGGAGAAAATTGAAAACATTATTTGAATAAGCACTAGTTATATCATAAATTTGATTTTTATGCACCAATCTTTGAGAGAGACGAGTTCAAAAAACTACATAATAAAATATTTTAGGTTTTCACTATTTTTATGTTTCTTGAGATATCTCTGCACTTTCTTAACCAAACTTCAATGACTATATACTATTGGATAGATGATTGAATACCTGTTTGAAGAGCCGTTGGTAGACCTAAGTTTCATTTTTTAATTTGTGAGAAAAAAGGATTTAAAAAACAGGTATTTTGAAGCGTTGTTACGTCACAAAAATAGAGAATTTTTTTAGTTTATTAGATTAACCTAAGCTCAAACATTTTTATACTTGGGTTTCTCTGAGTAAACATTGAGGGTCAACAACCCATAAAATTTGGTTAAGATCGGTCCACGAATAGAGGAGTATCATCTGTCACGTCACACAAAGTGTACGATCCATTCCAGCGTGTCGCAACAACATTTTGACTCACTACAAACACTTTGTTTACGTTTTCATGTATAAATCACTTAAAATTAAACGATGTTCTAGTAAAATTGTAAAAGTTATTTGTATGTTTTGAAACGGAACTGAAAATACTACATTAATGCTCAAAAGACGGAAACCACAAAAAGACAGGTGTTGTCACGTCACAAAAGAATTGGGCTGACATCAAACGAATTCAACTATAAAATATTCTCCAACTGAAGATTCTTGTAGGAAATTTTCTCAATTTTACTTTAATATCGTTTACTTTTTGGAAATCGTGTGATTTATACGTGAAAACGAGAAAAAAAACCTGTTTTTAGTAAGTCAAAACGTTGTCACGTCACGCTGGAATGGGTCATATGTCAAAAAGTAGAAGCGCAAACAACATAGTTTTTTGCCATTTCGAATATGTTGAATTTCGTACCAACGAGAGTGTACTTCATTACTTCAATGTGAACAAAAGAGCTGCGGAAAGTCATCGCATTCTGGTGGAAGTTTATGGTGATCATGCTCAAACTGAACCAACATGTCAGACGTGGTTTGCACGGTTCAAAAGTGGTAATTTTGATTTGGAAGACGAAGAACGTCCGGACCTCCAAAAAAGTTTGAAGATGAAGAATTAGATGCTTCACCCGATCAAGATCCGTCACAAACGCAACAAGAACTTGCAGATACACTTGGAGTAGCTCAGCAAACCATATCCGATCGTTTAAAGACAATGATAATGATCCGAAAGATGGGACATTAGGTGCCGTGTGAATTGAAGCCACGAGACGTCGACACCGTTTTTTCACGTACGAACAACTGCTCCAACGGCATGAAAGAAAGGGTTTTTTGCATCGAATCATTACTGGCGATGAAAAGTGGGTCCATTACAACAATCCTAAACGTCGGGCAACGTATGGATACCCCGGCCATGTATCAACATCGACGGCCGCACGGAGTATTCACGGCCAGAAGGTTATGCTGTCTATTTGGTGGGATCGGCTGGGTGTGGTGTACTATTAGCTGCTAGAATGCAATTCACTGAAACCATTACGGGGGACCTCTACCGATGACAATTGATGCGTTTGAGCCGTGCATTGAAGGAAAAACGACCACAATACGAGACAAAGACACGATAAAGTTATTTTGCAGCACGACAATGCTCGACCGCATGTCGCGAAACCGGTCAAATCATACTTGGAAACGCTGAAATGTGCCGTATTCTCCAGACATTGCTCCGTCCGATTACTACCTTTTTCGATCGATGCAACATGGCCTGGTTGACCAGCATTTCTCCAATTTTGATGAAGTCAAAAATTGGAGGGAGTTTGGCTCCTTTAAACTTATGAAACTGAGCCTGTAAAAATAAACGATTTCATAAAAAAAATGGATCGATTCGTGGTTAGCCGACAAACCGGCCGATTATTACCGAAAAGGGATCCGTGAATTGCCAGAAAGATGGAAAAAAGTTGTGACTAGCGATGGGCAATACTTTGAGTATTAAATTTGTAACCATTTTTGCAGAATAAAGCATGAAAATAAAACGAAAAAAATTACCGGTACTTCTACTATATAATCGAGTTCGTTCTGTCTATCTAATCCATAGAAATAAAAATGAATCGCCAAATCTGTCGCTACACCCAAAACTAATTTTTAACACATCTTTGAAATCTAGCACAATCCTCGAACCTTTTTTCCTCCGAATATGATACTTTTTCTTTCGTGTAGGTGTGTAACTCAAGAACGAATCGTCCGATTTGAGCTGTCTTTCTTTTGACGTAGAATTACGTCTTTCAGGAAGGGTGCCAAATCAGAAAACGGGTCACGTTTTTATGAAATAAAGTTAACGTTAATAACTATTTTCACTGTGAACGAATTCCCATGATTTGCATACCAATCGAATCGGAAATTCTCTAAGATTTGTTTGATATGCTATATATTACAATAATCTCTAAACGTTTTAAATTCATGAAAACTGGATGAATTTCCTTCTTTCTCATACATTTGTTCTGCCGATTTGTGTGCTAACTCTACACATATTTCGAATGCTTATACATTTTCATTCGAACATTTCTTAACAGATCAGGAAGATTATTGAATCAATTGATAGGAAATATTTCTACACGTCTATCACATTTAAAAAAAATATTATTTTTCATGAGATGAACAATTGAATAACTGTAAAATGTCAAGCGTCATCTGAACGCCCTAATTGCCAAGTTTGGATTGGCCCGATTTATGGTTTCCCCAACACATACTTCAAAATCGATGGACCTGTGGAAATTCGCTCTGCAAATATATATGTAAGTCGGGGGTATTTTTTCCCACCGATCTGTGTTTCCCTAACAAGAACTTCAAAATTAATGTGCCTGGGGGAATCCGCATTTGCAAATACATGCAAGTCGAGGGTATTTTTTTGTGTTGAGTACTTTTGTACTCGCTTGTCGTTGTGCAGACCGGAATATGTTTCCCTAAAACGTACTTTTAAACCGAGAAGCCTGGGAAAATTGTCATTTCAGATACTAGAGGTGAATGAACTTACGCGGCTCGAGAACTACGTTAACATGATTTGTGCAATAATTTCAGAGGGGAATGTAAAATACAATGATGTTTTGACAATTCTTCCGTTCACATATTTTGGTAGTCCTAGGCATCATATCTAACGTAAGAGGACATTCATCAAATTCATTTGTAACGAAGAACATAATCTATTACAAAAATTCCGATGCATTCTATAATAATATTCGAAGTGGTAAACAAGTGGATTGCATAATATAATAGTGTAGTTGTACGTCGAAAATATACGGTCTTGTCGTAGACACAACCCCTTACATTTTTTTTTTCGTGTTCGTCTATGCCCGAAGAATGCTTACGCGGCTAGAGAAATAAATAAATTTTGATGGAAAGTTGCAAAATGTAGGAACATTGTTGTTAGCCCAATTGAAATTTGGGTTGACCGCATTGAGCTTCCTGTTCCGTTGATGTGACGCGGCAATGGTGACGAAAAGGGATTGGAACAATGCACTTTGGAAATGAAAATTATGAATGAAAGCTAACGTTTCCGTTTAAATATGTATCAAATGTGATAGAGTAACATGTCTTTTGTACAAGCGTTGAAATAATCCGGAACGAGAATTATGGACTTGATTCTCGAATACACTTCACGGTGGAAACGGAATGAAACGTATCCGCGATGACAACGGTATCATTATAATATCAAATTATCTTCAGATAAATTTTTTGTATGAGATTATTATATCACATGAAGAAAACAAAGTTTTCCACTCACATTGAATACCAGTTTGATATAAAGAAGTTAATTTTCATTAATGATTTTTTATTTGAAAAGTGCTCATTCTGCCTGGAAACTCATTATTATCTTCGACACTTCACTAACTCGTAAACGTAGCTCAATGGCGTGCCGTTTATTTCGTTTCCACCGTGAGGTGTATTCGAGAATCAGGCCCTATGTCTGATAACGACTTTATATTATAATGATGTTGGCAGAACTATTATAAAATTTATAGAAAAATCATGAAGTAAGGATCAACACTACGTGTCTCAAGTATTTTAACAATTTCAATCTGCCTCGAGGCTTGATAATATGATAGAGTAAATGGCTATACACCATGGTAGATTTGTAGATGTCGACACTATCCCTTCGTCACGAATTGGCCGATTGATTGTCTGTTTTAACCCTTTCCGGTCGGAATTAATTTCTCTTGAAAGAGATCCTCTTATCTTTCCACGCTAATTATATTTTATTTATACCGAGTACCGTTACCTATTGTTCATAGAAACTCCGTGTACATTCGTGTAAAAATTCACTAGACATTAAAATACGTTCAGGAAAAATGTGAACTATTACATCGTTGAATAAAATATTTAGTATGATTCCTTGCTGTGGTGGCTGAGAGCAGACAAACGACCGCAAACGGTTAATTATGGAGGCTTAAGACTGCGAAACTCATCCGCCTCTAACTATAAAAAGTACAATTATTAGATCAATTGGTCGGTGTTACGTCAGACCGGACCTTGTGACATTTTAATGATTTCGAGAAAAACGAAATTGAAACTCAGAGCTCTGCAATTTTCAAAGCATTTAGTTTTTTTGTTCAATATTGTTCTCAGAAATGTTAGCCACTCTCTGGCAATACTTTGACGTATAATAATTGTAAAAAACATAAAAAACATAAAAACAAAAACTATATGTACAAGGTACCTATTAGATTCAAGAAAAAGTTTTGTTGGTTTGAATCGGCGCTTGAAAATTGTTTATATTCAATATATAAATGATTGATACATGGTCCACTCTGTCTGTACATGATAGGGGAAATGGGGGGCCAAGTGATCACTCGCACATATCATGCTAGAAGAAATAGAAAGAAATTTCAACAAGAAATTTATGCGTGTTTTTTGGCCAAATTTGTTTAAATCTTTATTGAAATAGTAGGTACATGTATGAAATAAGCTAGGCCTATTCACCTAAAGACGTAATTAAAATTTTCTCATACGCACTAAACGTAGTAAGAAACACACAACGTTCTTCATAATGAGGCTTGGTTGGGGTGGCATATTTTTCCTGGGTCAAAACCACAAAAGGGACCCCTTTAGGAGCAGAAGGTGATCAATTGTAATGAATAACTCGAAATTTTCAATTTTGCAACTTGGTCTCCTCTGACTTAACACCGATCAATTAATGAGTGGTGCAGAGATCGAACTCACGATCGTTTGCCGAGTAAGAGGGCGTGCAACCGTTTGAATGAGGAGACCCCTCATCGCGAATAGCGAGGATGATAATTTGAATCCCTTGATATTGCACATTCAGTATTCGAAGGTTTTTTCGCCTTTATAATTGAAAGGGTTTTATAATCCAAATAGATAGAAACATATCACAAAGGGTTTTTTGGGACACACTAGTTTAAAATATTAAACTCAATTTTTGTGTAATATTTTTGACGGTGTATTTGAAATGTTAGTTTTTCTAAATAGTTCATTTTGAGCAAATTAATTGTGTCATTGCCATATGATTATTAAAATTTACGTCCTCTATTCGTTTTGATAGAGAAAAAAACAAACAAATTAAAGAACATTCAATCGGATGATATCTTATAAACGGTTGATTAGCGTGGACTAAATTCAGCATCAGCATATACCGTTCTGAATCATATTTCGGACACTTCGTTCTAATATCTTGAAATGCTTAATGCACTGATGATATAACTATAAAATCAATATCACAATTACTTTTTTAGAGTAATCTCTTGGTTTCACTATCACTTCATTTGAGAATTACATTTGAATTATTACATAGTAGGGAAAAATCCAACAGCACTACTCATTATCGTTTGCTTAGCGTGAGCACGTAGAATTTACCCCTTCATCAATATTTAAATTTCTCTCGTTTTCCATCAGTTCTAATCATCGTTATCAGGTTACTGTGATTGCTTGGTAAGTGTTTCACAGTTGACTATAAAATATAATCAAGTGTAATGTAATTTTTGTTCAAAAAATTACAATATAAAGTGTCCGAAATTTGAATTCAATCTGTCCGAAATTTGATTTTTTTTATAAATAGTGTCCGAAGTTTGATTCTTATTCGCTTGATTTGAAAAGCATTTTATTCGATGATTTTTTTATGTTGTCAATCAAATAGGTACCAAAGTAGAAAGCTTAAAAGCATATTGAACTTATTAAAAATATTATGTGTATTAAGTTGAGATCTGTTTTCTGCATCATATGCCTTAAGCGTCCGAAATATGATACAGAACGGTATCATCGAATAAATAGTTTCTGAGGTCAATTCATTACAGCATAGAGAAGCTGAAAATGAAATGTAATGAAGTTAGACTTTGTTTCCAAAGAAAGAATCAAAAACGTATCGAAACTCCAGTTCCTTGAATAGCACATAAGTTTATCCTTAATGAGTTACCTTCAATACAATGTGGTCTACAAACCTGAAATAAACATGAATACCCACATAAACACACATACACTTCCGTATGTATTTTCCCAGCTACGAATCATTCACCTGTTTTCCATCATCCAGTTGTAGCCCTCGTTGTAGGCAACCACGTTACCATGGCAACAATTGTTTGGCCAACCTGGACAAACAGTCGTGAACACAAGACAGCAACATTCTCATCTGAACCTCAGTTATCAACTCGTAAACATCATGACAACTGCAGCGATCTCGAAGCGCATAGCCTGAACCCGATCCGTTCCATCGTTTCATGGCCGAACTACACATCCTGGGGGAAGTGTGCCACGCAGCCAACTACGTGGAGCCAAATCTGTTCTGCAAGTGGAGCATCCAGTTCGGTTCCAATTGGAAGGTAATCGAGGGCCACTCGGAAGGTCAAACGTGCGCCAGCACAGCCCGCGTCGAACAGCGGTCCCATTTTAGCAACCCAATCGATTTGCACCTTGCCTGTCGGGGCATTCAGGGTTGGCCGAAAGTACACGTGGAGGTGTACGCGCTAAACGCACTGAACAAATACTGGCCCGTGGGGTACGGTTTTGCGTACGTGCCCACCCAACCGGGGCTGCACCGGATCCGGATTGCAACGTGGATGGTATCGACGGGAAGGTTCTTCGATACGATCCGGGAGAAGTTTCACACCGGTGGGTTTTCGATAGCGAAAAGCGACATTGTGTTTTCCGGTATCGAACGATACAAACTGCTAACCAAATCGGCTGGGAGTGTCGAGCTTGAATTGATGCTTATTTTCAAAAACTTTGCCGAGAATGGAGTGGAATTGCGGTAATTGTTTGATTTCATTGCTGCTGCTAATGAGTATGACCAAAAGCTCGGAACAGGATCGTGGTGCTCGAAGCAGCTTTGTGAAAATTGACATTTCCAAAGGTAACCAGCCAAATGAGAGTACCGCTGGTGGTATAGCTAACATGACAACAACTACTACTACTGCTACTACGTTTGCCACGAAGGATAATTCTAATGTTACAGTGGAGACTGCAACCGCTATCGGCAGCACGACTTCTGTATCATCGGGGACAACTTTGAAGACACAGAGCACAACGAATTCGCCAACGACGACGATTACAATCCCTCCGGAAAGGGAACCCGAAATACCAAAAGAGGGTCGTTCAATCAAAGTAGTTCCTAGCGGATATTATTGCCGATGTGATCTCAAGGTAACTAAGCAAATTATTTCAACTAAACTTGTTCATTGGATTGGGATTTTTTGTAGATCAACATTTGTGATGTCAACTGCTGCTGTGATATCGATTGTAGCGATGCAATTTTGAAAACGTTCGATTGCAACGAAGAGCGACTGGATGTTGCCGAGTATCATCACCAGGAAGGATTACAATCCTGTGAGGTGCAGGGTGGATTGTTTTGCTTGATTGACGGCCACCATGGTGAAGGAGATCAATCGGTGAGTAGCATTGACTATAAGAATTAAATTTTCATTGGATTTTACCATGTCAAATGTGTCATGGAGTAGAGCTTCATAAATTTGAATACTAGAGAATATGGATACGTGAAGAACTATATGATTGTACGCTTTATAAATTGCACACTGTTCTGCCGCCATGATTTTCTATAAAATTGAACTTTGATATGAGAATGACCGATTTAAAAAGCCTAATACTGACGTCATGAATGAAATGGTGTCTGACCGCCGTATATTTTTACAATTATTCGATGAGATAGGCCAGTAGATTTTTTTTAAAGAGGTGATATGTTAAGAGAACAGTTCCACCAAGAATGACCAGAAAACTTTCAAAGCTTACCCAAAACTGTCTTCGATTTTGATGGAACTGAACCGAAAGCGCGAAAGCGCGAAAATGTGAAAGGAACTTCATAACTCATATCTCTTTGATAATCCAATTTTTTTTGACGTAGGACTACGTATTTCATTTCTATACCGGGGTGTAAAACCAAAGTTTCGAGAACGAAAGCGTTACGCCGGAGACCGAGATTTTGAGCGTTAATAGCTCTTAAACAACTGAACGAAATGGTATGATAAATACTTCATTTGAAAGATAAAATGTCTACGCGTCATATACTTGTTACTTTTTCATCCAAAAACTTGTTTCAATAGTCTTAAAATTGCTTTCAAAACAGGCTATTCAAAACATCAATCGGTATATAAGCGAGCGCCGCTCGTAAACCCACTCAGTTATGATTGAACAGCGATTGGAGCATGTTGTCGCTGTTGTTGTGAAGCTAATTTCGTTTATCATGAAAGCGCTGATGAACGGTGTCACCAAGAGCCTGTTTGTGCACCTAAGGCCAAAAGGGAATCCGTCAGGAGGAGAGTGATGCCACGGTTCCGCTTGAAACATCGGAGCAGCCGCCACACACACACACACATACACGCGCGGAATTCTCGATGCTATCATCGTTGCTGAAAAATAATCTGCCAGTTCCCCTGGGAATTGAAAAATACATTCATGCGAAATAGTTTATTTTAATGTTTTCTATCCATATAACACTGCAACCAAATACATTTGGTTTTGTTATTTTTCAATCAATCGCAATTAACAGGAAAGCTTCTGAATATTTTTTTCACCATCAGTGGAAATTTTCGTATCCAATATTGCATGCATAACATGAAAAACGGAAAATGTTTCACATCGCAAAAATCAAGTCATTTTCGAGCGATTATTTGCTTTCTACTCATATAATGATGCGACCAAACACATTTCGTTTTGGATTTTTTCAATCAAGTGCGATCAACGTAAGATCACGTCTTTCGGCAATTTATTAGAGGTGCAATGAATCTTTAGGAATTCCCGCTCTACGCGCACTGGCAAACAATGTTTACTCAACAATTTCTCAAACTAGAAATGGGTGTTGTGAGAAAGGATTAGCGAACGCGAAAACGACAAACGGGAGAAAGATTTTGGAGGTTGAAGGAAATTGGCAGAAAATTTCTTCATTCTATCATTCAAATAATGTGATTCATACCACATCATTTTGTCAGAAAGAGATTATTAATGCTCAAAGGAGGAATCGAGTCCTCCGAGGAAATTACCCAGTGCAAATTAGAGTCGACTATCGATTGCGGCATTCGTACACAAATAATTTTATAATGCAGTTTCACCAAAGTGATTTCTTCGGATATATTCACTACATCATGTCATATATTTCATATTCTTCATTATGAAATCCATATCCATGGCACCTAACGGTAACGAATTATTATCGAAACCACGATTTTCGCTAAATGCTCCTTTCAGTTCGGCCTGTAAAAAACTTTTCTGTACTCTAATCCATCAAATTTGGAGCCCTGAAAAGGGCTGTTGATTATATGCTAAGCTAATATAGCACGCTCTCCTCGGATAAGATGGGCCAGCTGGATGTCCTTGGGCATGATGTGACGCGTTTTGCATGGATAACACACAAATTTGTATCTTCGAATAAGCCTCCTGCAGCGTCATAGCCGCGGAACTTTGGAAGCGCAAGTCGGTTTTGAAGTCCTGAGCAATTCCACGAACCAAATGCTGCAAAGGTAGCTTGCGGATCAGCAATTCGGTCGACTTCCGATAGCGATGAATTTCACGCAAAGTTCCCGGTCGATAGCGATGTGGTTTCTCCACCTATCCTGCTACTGGTGCGCTTATCCGAGCTGCTTATCGTGTGCCTTACCACCGAATGACTAACGAGCTGTCTGCGAAAGACTAACGAGCTCGAGTCCTCACGGTGCGAGAGTAGAGTAAGAAATGAACGAAAGCAAAGGAAGCGTCATTTTATAAACCATAAAAGTATAGAATCTAAATCCCACCCTTATTATATTCGTGAGTATACAGTAAGCTTATACAATAAAGAGGGTGGGGTTTACATTCGATTCTTTTATGTTTTATATAATGACACTTCCCTTGCTTTCGTTCATTTCTTACTCTACTCTCGCACCGTGAGGACTCGCTTCATCGGGACTAAGCAGACAGCTCGTTAGTCTTTCGGTGGTAAGGCACCACGAAAGCAGCTCGGATAAGCGCATCAGCCGCAGGAAGCGTGAAGAAGCCACATCGCTATCGACCGGGAACTTCGCATGAAATTCGTCGCTATCAGAAGTCGACCGAATTGCTGATCCGCAAGCTACCTTTGCAGCTTTTGGATCGTGGAATTGCTCAGGACTTCAAAACCGACTTGCGCTTCCAAGGTTCCGCGGTTATGACGCTGCAGGAGGCTTATTCGAAGATACAAATTTGTGTGCTATCCACGCAAAACGCGTCACATCATGCCCAAGGACATTCAGCTGGCCCATCGAATCCAAGGAGAGGGTGCTATATTAGCTTAGCATATAATCAACGGCCCTTTTCAGGGCTCCAAATTTGATGGATTAGAGTTTAGAAAAGTTTTTTGCAGGCCAAACTGAAACGAGAATTTTCGTTTGGATGCCATACAGCATCGAGAAAATTCCGGAAAGATCTAATCGTTGCTGAAAAATAATCTGCCAGTTCCCTGGGAATTGAAGAATACATCCATGCGAAAGAGTTTATTTTAATGTTTTCTAATTATATGGCGAATACAGCGACCAAATACATTTGATTTCATAATTTTTCAATCAAGTGTAATTAGCTGGAAAGCTTCTGAAGATTATTCTTTCCCATCAGTAGGATATTTTCGTATCCAATATTGGATGCATAACATGAAAAACGGAAAATGTTCCGTATCGCGAAAATTATATAATTTTCAATCGATTATTGCTCAGTCGCCGAAATTTTCATACTCAGAGAGTTCATTCTCCTCTAGTTTGCCTTCCAAATTGCCATCGTAAACCACACCTTCTCTCGATTCAATCACGTACGAAAAGCATACTGAAATGATATTCTGGTGGTGAAACCGATTCATTTTTTGTGTGGCGTCGTGCACAAATTACGTAACGCGATAAGGGTGGAGGGGGTAGATGTTGCGTTACTTTCTGTTTATTAGAGATAGGAAATTGCGTTACGAAAGGGGGTGGAGAGGTGGTTCAAAATTCGGATTTTTAGCGTTACGTAATTTGTGCACGACGCCTGAGGACATCGACAAGACAACATCGTTACTGAACGAGCTGAACGGCGAGGGATCGAGGGATTCATTACCTGGCCTGACCTGACCTGAAATGCAATCAGTTTGTTTTAACTGTGAGGGAGCGCAGAAAAGACCAAGAGAGTATCAGCATCTCGTGACCAAGAGAGTATCAGCATCGAAATACGGTTCCTCGGGAAGACATAGAAGCAGCCGCCACACACACACACACACATACACGCGCGCAACTCTTTTCGTTTGCTGGTTATCGAGAGGAAACCTGGAAAGAAATGATCGTTGCTGAAAAATAATCTGCCAGTTCCCCTTGGAATTGAAAATTATATTCAAGCGAGTTTATTTTAATGTTTTCTATCCATATAATACTGCGACCACATACATTTGGTTTTGTGATTTGTCAATCAAGTGCAGTTAGCAGGAAAGCTTCTGAAGATTATTCTTCAGAACAAGGTTTTATGTATCCAATATTGGATGCATAAAACCTTGAGTCTCCAACGTAACACTCTCGTTTTTGAAGTCACCCAAATATTTATTTATTCATTCATTCAGGATGGATTTAGATTCAACTTCAAACAAATGATCTCTAAATCAACGATAGTCCTACGTCACCCTTGCGGTTATACCATAAATATAACCCACTTCCTGTTTTTTAGTCTGGCTGACAAGTACTATCTTATCTATACTTACCTAGTTATGTTTGTTCTTTGAACAAACGAGTTTTTAAAAAACACTTTATTATTCACTTTTCTTAAAGTCAAATACTTAAACCTCACTGCACCGATCTACACGCGAAAAAGAGGTTGAGCCACATGGCGCTAACTCTTTTATAGCCTAAAAATGCTGATTATTAGTTTTAGCTATCAACTCGTTCATTGGCGCGAAACGTGGCGTGATGCGCCTGTTGCTTTTCCTGACGGCTTCCCCCTGGGATGAAAGTCGTCCTCGGCTTTCTGTTTTCTGGATTTATGCTTGCGGTACCATAGTGATCTTCGGGCGAGTTTGTCTGTTAGGTTCCGATGGTTCTTCCGGGTTCTGATGACTTTGAAGTTCCTCTAGATGCGACATTGATGATCTCGATGGGAGTCTATTCCAGATCCAAAATGATAGAGCTACGATGAAAATAATTGTTATTGTTGAACCGAATCCAAACGATGTCCACCCAAAGAGTTCGAGTTTCCATTGGATGTTATCTGTCCTTAGATTGATGTGTTTGATATGACCACGTTGTTCCAGATGTAACTTCTGTAAGTATTCTATAGGGAATTTGTTTGTAATCGTAGTAAAATTTACCGTCAATCCCGTTGTTGGAACGAATGATGCCAGTTGAACTTCTTTATTAATGTTGGAGTACATTTCGTCGTTGATAAAAAGTGTGCAGTTTGAAAACTGTACGAGGAAAGATCCCTTAAGTTTTCTATGATTCGATGAGCAGTTCGATGTTATTGATATTTCCGCGTCATTGATAATCACGTTTGAGTCATCGACTCGTTTGATAATACCATTGGTGTAGGTTCTTTCCATTGGGCATGTAGCTGATTCACCTCTCATCAATTGTTGAATGCATTTGGTTATTGGTTCAAGCTGCGTACTTGAGCATACATAGACGTTTCTACTCATTTCGCAGAGGGATTTTAGCGCAAAAGATGACGGACCTTGTAGATAATAGTTGGTTGAGATGGATATACGGGAGTTATTGAAGATAACTGGTTCGATGAAGTTGAGATCATATTCAGCATCCTTGATTCGTGGTACCTTCAGTATGTAGGCAATGGATTCCTTGGATGAAACCACGTATGCACTAGCGAAGTCCAAGGCTCCTGCTATAAAATTGTTTCCTTCCAGAAGATGATGAATTCTCGTGATTTCCTCTGCATTGATAATTCTGCTGCTTGGGATGTTGTGTTGAGCCAAAACTATTGCCTCCTCTAAATCTTCTAATTGTTGTGTGAGTTCATCTAAGCAAAAGAGCAAACCTACTGATCTGAAATCCTTATCGTTTTTCAATGCTGTATTATTCAGTATTATTGTTACGTTATTCACTTTTTCTGTTAATTTATTAATTCTGTCTTCGAATATGTGATTAATTTTGATTTGCTTTTCATTCGCATTTATCAGACTATTTGAAGTTGAGTTTATAATCCTTAAATCTTCTGCATCGGGGCTACCTGAAATGTACTTCCAAAGTGAACCTAGTTTTTCCCATCTTCTAACTCTAGTAGAGGGTTTTAATTTCAAAAATGTCTGTTCTAGTTTCGTTACTTTAGTTTGAATTAATACGCTTAGGAAATCAGCTGAATCTATATTTGTTTTTGCATGATATAAAAGTGTTTCAACAGAGTTTTGTAATTTAATGAGATCTACTCGGTGCAGTATCCTAAAATAATTGTTGCTTACATAAGCTTTTCCTAAATGTATGATTGCTACCGGGCTCTTGTCTAAATCGTGTACTAAAATTTTGCCATTCGTCGTTGTCCAAAGCCAGAGCCATAGTCTGTAATAGAAAAGTCTGTGTCTTAGTTATCTGTAAAGTTTTTCTTAATGTGTTTTTTATGTGTTTTAATTCCGGCCTGGTCGGTTACTGTTTTTTCTGTCTCATTTGTAATGTCTATTAGTCTGTATCTATGTCCTCTAGGTGTGGGCTTAGCTTTGCCTTTCACCAATAATCTTTGTTTGTTTAGTTGTTTGAATTCTTCTTTAGTTACTAAAGGTATTTTCGAATTTTGTTTGTGTGCCTGATTCGTTAATGAGTCCTTTGCGTTTTGTAATGTTTTTTGTTTTGATAGGTTGATTTCTATTGGATTGAGAGAACTACAAGTGCCGAAAATAACTTCTCTCGGTTTTAAATTTATTGACGAATGTTTGGTTTCGTTATAAATCGCTGTGATCATGGCAAGACCTTCGTATAAATTTAGATTCTCTACTTTTTTCTGATTGGCCATGTACATTTCTAGCAAAGTACTGTGGAATCGTTCCACGATACCATTACTGTCACTGCAGCTGGCAAAATGCAAGGAGATGCCATAATTTTCCAAAAATTCTTTGAATTTTGAATTTCGAAAGCTTGTGGCTTGATCACAAGTAATTAATTTGGGAATGCCAAACGTTTTGAAGTATTTTATTAGTGTTTCTTGAATTTCATCTGTTGTCTCATGCATGATCTTGTAAATCTGTGCAAATTTTGAGAATGAATCTACAACAGTAAGAAATTTTTCAGTCTCCTTTATAAAGACATCTATGAAAACATTTTCGAATGGTCCATTGTAGATTCGTCTAGAATGAGGTATAACGAATGGTCTTCGTTCATACTTAGCAAATTTACAAGATTCGCAGTTTTTGACGAACTCTTTCACTTTAGCCAACATGCGGGGAAAGAAGACTGACTTCTGTACTTCCTCGTATGTTAGTTTGTATCCACGATGATTGAAGCTGTGACATTTTCTTATAAATTCGTTCTGATCGGTACCTGAAATTAAATCTGGAAGTTTGATATTAGTTAAATGAACTTTAATATTTTTAAAATTTGTATCGATAATGTGTTGGCACATTCGGGCAATATTCAGGTCGGCAAAAATACCATTTAGTTTCGTCGGATCTAAGTGTCTTGTCAGAATGTCTTTTATGTCGTCTTCCGTATAGTCAGGTTTGTGAAATACATGACGAAAATGGTTTGGAAAAACCATACACGCAAGGTATGGACTCTTTGCAGCATCATCTGCTCTGTAAATAAGTAGTTGGTTCGCATATTTATTAATGATCTCTGGTCCATAGATCGGGTCATTATCGAAAAATTGATTAGATAGTTCTTCGTTTAGGTTCAATTCTGTGCGTGGAATCCTTGAAAGGCCATCGGCAACAACGTTTTGCTTGCCCTTCTTATAAATTATTTTAAAATCAAATTGTTCCAAGTAGAGCCTTTGTCTTGTAACTCTTCCCGTGGAATCTGTTAACTTTAATTCCTTTGTAAGAGGTTCGTGATCCGTATAAATCGTGAACTCTCTACCATAAAGGTACGGTCTAAAGGTTTTGGCAGCAAAATAAATGGCCAAAAGCTCTTTCGCCGTGGCTGAATACTTTTCTTCAGCTCTGCTCAATGTCCTGGATAGGTATGCAATAGGCCGTTCCTTTCCGTCATGTAATTGAGCTAGAACTGCCCCAATGGCAACATTTGATGCGTCCGTTGTAAGAATAAACGGATTATCGAAGTTAGGGTAAGCCAAAAGTGTTTCTGTTGTCATGATTGTTTTTAGCTCTTCAAATGCTCTCTCGTAATCATGATCAATATCGATGATTTTATTTTTACCTCTGAGTTTTGAAGTCATGGGTTTTGCAATATGGGCGAATTTAGGAATGAATCGTCTATAATAACTTATAGTTCCGAGGAACGATTTTAATTCTTTGGAGGTTTTTGGTAGAGGCCAAGACTTTATAGCCTCTATCTTATTAGGATTGGGTTTTACCCCGTCTATTGTGACGACATGTCCTAGGAAAGCTACTTCCTTTCGAAGGAAGTCGGATTTGTCACATTGAATTTTCAAGTTCGCATCCCTAAGGGTTTGGAGAACTTTTTTGATGTCCTCTAAATGACTTTGAAGATTAGTACTGTAAATGATGATGTCGTCCATATAGACGAAACATCGGATCCCTAAATGTTTTCTCAACACTGTATCCATAAGACGCTGAAAAGTCGCAGGCGCGTTTTTCAGTCCAAATGGCATACGAAGAAACTCGTACTTGCCATTATCAATATTGAAAGCGGTTTTCGGGATGTCTTTAGGGTCGACTTCAATCTGGTGGAAACCACTAGCTAAGTCGAGCACTGTAAAATACTGAGCTTTTCCTAGTCGGTCTAAGATTTCGCTCACCTCAGGAATCGGATATCGATCCGCCGGGGTTTTTTCATTCAATTTTCTATAATCGACAACAATGCGATATTTTCGTTTCCCAGAGTTGTCGAGTTTTTTCGGTACGACCCAGATGGGGGAGGTCCATTGTGAAGAGGATTCTCTAATTATACCGTTTTCCAACATTTTTGTAATTTGGGTTGAAACTTCCTTACGGAGGTGGTAAGGATATTTATATGTTTTTTGATGGATGGGTTTTTCATCCGTTGTATTAATAGAATGCTTTACCTCGTGTGTAAAGGTTAGCTTTTCATCATCCGCAAAGAATACGTCTTTGAATGATCTGAGTGTTTTGATCAAAGCATTTTTCTCTTCGTTATTCAGGTGTTCTGATGGGAAATTCAAACGAGGATTTACCTTCTGATGATTGATTTCTAGTTCGAAAGCGTCACTAGGGAATGGCTGAAGTGCCGTGTGGCCTTGTTCACCTTTCTTGGTTAGATGCACGAAAGCTTTATAATTATTTGCTTCATAAACGCCTGGTTTTAAAATTACGTTAGGATTCATACTGATTTCCTTATCAATTAAAAATGAGCCGTTCGTTGTGGTGCAGATTTCGAATAGGTTTTCATCGGTGCCGTGGAAATTGATAGAAGTGGGGAAATATTTTGACACCGTGTATCTACGATTACTAAATGTAACAAATGCTCTGGAGGTGTCGATTACCGCACCCATGGCAGCTAAATTTTCATAGCCTATAAGGCCGTCAAAGAAATCATGAAATCTGAAGACATAGTACGGAAGTTTTTCATCGGATACTTCCGGGAGCAAATTTGTGTTTACCACGCGATCTATAAGAAACTTTCCGTTCTTGTTATTTATAACGGCTGGTCGTTTAATTTTTGTCGATATATTAACGTGCTCAGGGTTGATGTATGATTTATTAGCGCCAGTATCCACTAGGAAATTTAAATATCCCTTCGTGGTGGACAGGCGCAGGTATGGAATAAAGTTCATGTTGGCATGTTTGCTACACGAACGGTTTGAAAATTTATTTCGTCTCCTGTTTCGCTTGCAGTGTCATCGTCATCGTCATTGTCTTTGTCGTTGTCGGTGTCGTCGTTCACTTCGTTATTGTGAACTTCGGCTTTGTTCTTATGAAATGGTTTTGCCGCGGGTTTGAAGCGAGGGGGATTGGATTTCGCTTCGCCGTTGCTGTTCGGTTTGTCTTTGTAGTTGTCTTTTTGTCGTGGGAATTTACTGTATGATGGGCGATTTCGCACCTCAGCGTTTTGGTTGATGCATACCGATTGGTATGCATCTTCTAATGTGGTAGGTTTGGATTGTCTTATTATGGATGCGAGTGGCTCGCCTATGTTGTCTAAATATTTGGTAACTATTAGTATTTCAATCAGATCATTTGTTTGCAGTGGATTAAGCGATAGGTTCATCTTGATTTTTGTGGATAATTCTTTTACATCCGTATAAAATTTATGGTTATTTCTATCACCTCGTTTCATGTGAAATAGGTGAGACAAGTTTGTGGCTAGATCTTTCTGATCGCCATAAATTTCCGACAGAACCCGTTTTATGCCAGGTATGGTATTAGGATTTCCGTTTGCGCATAGAACGGTGCGCGCATCACCTTTTATTTTATTTTTAATAGCCCTCATATAGTGGCTGGGTATCGTGTCGGGAGCGTTGTTGTCTCCCTTCACTAAGTACATTTGGTATATTTCTTCTAGCTCTTCAAGCCAGGCAGGTAATTCCTTTTTGATGCCTGTGAATTCAGACATGTTTCGAATCGGGTCAGGCAGTCTATAATTGTCAAACTGTCTTCCACTGCTAAGCAGCATTTCTTGGAGCTCAGCCACAGTAGCTTGGAGCTGCTCAATTTCACTTGATCGGTTGCTAGGCATTTTCTTGCTTTTGCAATTTTTCCACAGTAAAAGGATAAAAATGACTTACGTTATTATTTTCCACATGTGTTCACAAGATCGAAGCGGGCCTTAGCTGTCGTTCCTCGATGAAGCGTCGTTCCTGGTGATTAATCCCCTGTTGGATGACGTGGCTTTTCTCGGTTCCTGTCGCTGGGTCTCTTTTAGTTCACTTCGATACTTATCCGCACCGCGCTGCGCCAGTTATGTTTGTTCTTTGAACAAACGAGTTTTTAAAAAACACTTTATTATTCACTTTTCTTAAAGTCAAATACTTAAACCTCACTGCACCGATCTACACGCGAAAAAGAGGTTGAGCCACATGGCGCTAACTCTTTTATAGCCTAAAAATGCTGATTATTAGTTTTAGCTATCAACTCGTTCATTGGCGCGAAACGTGGCGTGATGCGCCTGTTGCTTTTCCTGACGCCTATACTTACCAGATATCACACTTTCAGTTTATACTGAAAGTATCCAGATATCAGATCTTTTTTTTGATTTTGGAATATTCTAGCTGCGAAAATGGCAAGAAAACGGTTCATATAATAGAGAAAAAACCCATCTTGAACCTCGGAGTAGTAAGACTCTTCAGTATATACCAAACTAAAAAAGCAAAAACTAAAATATTCGCGTTATGTAACGCGAGTTATGACCGGGGTCTGTATTTGGAAAAGTTGTTGAAAATTATAAGAAAATTCATAAAAGTTCATGAACATGGCGGTATAACACGACAAACATAGTAAACGAGCCTTTTTTCCTTTAAAAAACGATTAATTATAAATATTTTTTTTAAATATCTCGAGAATGGCTGCATTTAGAAGGAGATTAATGAAGAGCTTTTTTGTTTTAAATCACATCAGAATTCATAATTTGTGGCTAAATATGATTGCTACATACAAAAATTCAAAGTTTCGAAAATTCATAAAAATTCGATGTTCCACAAAGTTCGTCAGAAATAGTTTTGCCAACTTGGACTAATTTTTTTAATTTTCTACATTACTTCTATTTTAAATGAAAATAAAAAAAAAATTAAAAACATATTTATTTTAGATACTGCAAATTGAAGTTCTTTTTTGTAAATAAAAAAAAAGTACAATTTTTTTTCTCATATTTTTTTCACGTTTTAACTTCAATACTCTATAACTCTTTCTAAGACACTATTTTGATACGACTCATAGTTTTTGAGATATAAATTAATAAAAATTTCTCTTACGAAAATCGATACGCCCTTTTAAAAAAATACACTTGAGTCAAAAAATTCCCAAATGCGTTGGACTTTTCCTCCAACTTAAACGGAATACAAACTTTCATTCAAATCAAAAATACATCTTTTTAAAATCTGTATTTTTTGGATGATATCATTTGGAATTGCACTATAGTAGAATTTGTTTGATTTGAGGGGTTGTCCATAAACTACGTGATCTTTTTCAACACTCAGTGAGTTTGTTTGTGCCCAAAGATCATAAAATTATATAGAAAAGTATGTAAAAAATAGTTTTGTGATACTTTGGGTTCGTGCGAAATGCCGAAAAACTATCGTCGAAAAAAAGAACGTTGGGACATCGTTGTGGGTGAAGAAACTCAGAGGCGCAGCGGGAAAAGAATATACAAACTTGTTTCACTTTGTCAAGAGATCCTTATTCTGTCACATGCTACATTGGAGCGATGTTTCTCCGTGAAGAAAGCATGTTTGGTTGTAAACCAAAATGACCAGAGCTTGCCCAGCAAACATTAAATCGTATAATTTTGCACGTGTCAAGTCTTACAAGAAATCATATCAATCAAAGTATGTATCGTGTATATTTGAAATCGCATAAAATGTAAAAACTCGATTTTACATACCATTATCAAATTAAGTCGCAATTCGGTATAATAAACATCAATTTTATGATGTACATTGTCGTAAAATATATTTAATCCGCATCATATGCGTATATTACGCTGATGCAGTTTGTGTGTCGTATAAGCGTATAATTTAAATCGATTCAGTACTTTAGTAAATCGTGTTGCATGCTGAAGAAAATCATGAAACAGTAAATCATATTAAATCCTAATAAAGAACATATTACATCATATTGAAATGTCATTGAGATGCTGATGCACTCGAAAGTTTTAACCGCTGTTGAATTAAATTTCAGATAGCCTCGCGAGATAGCTGGTGGATGATAATCCAGACGACCGGAGTTCGAACCCACAAAAGTCGTATTTGGTGCTTTGACAATTCATGAATATATTCATATTAGATCGCAATTCAATTCCAACATAATCGCTATTGGCCCGTGGCCGAGTGGTTAGCGTCCCACACTATCATGCCGGGTGTTCGGGTTCGATTCCCGTTCTGGTTGGGGGATTTTTCGTCAAAGAAAATTCTTCCGGCCTGCACTGTGGTCACGCGTATTCTAGAGCTTGCCACTCAAGAGTACATTCAAGGCGTGTTATTCGGCATAGAAATCTCAACCAAGTATTAATGAACGACGCTAGTTAATGAATACGCTGAGACGGCAAAAGTTCCACAGGGAACGTTAACGCCATTCAAGAAGAAGAAGAATAATCGCTATTATAGCCGGTCAAAGTTGTATATTCATCCAAACAAATTGGGTAAGCATTTGCCATGTATGTATATGGCCTCCACTTTTGCATGCATATGCCAGTTAGGCGCATTATATGCCAACCAAATTTTAGGGCATATGATGTTATATATACGCTTGTTATGCGATTTAATGTTTGCTGGGTGGTAGCTCAGCGTATTGTTCACAATGAATTCATCTTGTTTTGCCATACAAATGAAACACAAATTTGTGCAGTACACGAGAATTAATCAAGCAAATGAAACCAAATTTGGCATGTGGAGGTTTTAGTACTCCACCCCCTCTCCTTCTTCCTCTCTAAGGGGCGAGGAGGGGGCTGCTATACAAATGAAAAACAAATTTCTGCATTACTCGAGAATTAATCAAGCAAATGAAACCAGATCAGGCATATGGAGGTTTTAGGGTGCAATAAATGTTTCTATGGTGGTTAGACTCTCCACCCCTTCTCTAAGGGGGGACTGTCATACAAATGAAACACAAATTTCTGCATTACTCGAGAATTAATCAAGCAAATGAAACCAAATTTGGCATGTGAAGGTTTTAGGGTGCAATAAATGTTTCTATGGTGGTTAAACTCTCCACCCCCTCTCTAAGGGGGGACTATAATACAAATGAAACACAAATTTCTGCATAATTCGAAAACGAATCAAGCAAATGGAGCCAAATTTGGCATGTGAAGGTTTTACGGGGCACGAAACGTTTCTATGGTGAATACACTCCTCCCCCCTCTCTAAGGGGGGCTGCCATACAAACGAAACACAAACTTCTGCATAACTCGAGAACTAGTCAAGCACAATTTGGGATGTGAGGGCTTTAGGGTATGACAAATGTTTCTATGATGGTATGACACCCCTCCCTTCTCTGGAATGGAGAGGGGGTCCTATAAAAATATTACACATATTTCAACCAAACATGACAATTTAAAATTTTCGGAAAACTCTGAAGGAAAAAGGGAAAATTCGGAAAATTAAATTCCCATATGTTCTACAATTACATAGTGACAAGGGCTGATGTTTGCGCTGGCGAAATTGATCTTTGTTCGAAACTGGAAATGGCTTTTAATGTGATGAAATGCACTCCTATATCTTCTTCTATCTATACCAATAAAAAAAGTATCGCCGAATTTGTTGATAAGAGTAGAACTCGAGGAAGGAATCATATTTTTTGTATAAAACATTTATTCCATATAACGGAAAAACATGTTATTTGCAAGTGGTTGAAAAATCTTGAACGAGAATTGTGTCTGGAAATAATCTGATATTATAATGAGTTTTGGTAGAAATACTAGGAATGTTATAGTAAAACGTAAATTCAACGGGGTCGATTAGAAGATCAATCAATGAACAGTTGTGCGATTGGACCCATGAACTTGCTTATAGTTAGAAAACGTGTATGTTTGAAGGTATTCATAACAAAAAACAAATTTTGGGCGGGGCAAAGTTTGCCGGGTCAGCTAGTTTCCAATGAAACCTCGTTACTATAAAATAAAACATTTCTACGTCCTGATGCATGACAGGCGGTACGTGTTTCTTGTTGCCATGATCTTATCCTAGATGGCTACCACGTGACTTCTATAACTAAAGAGATAACGATTTCGTTGAACCATTGCAGAGCATTTTGGTAATTCCATATCTTTTCAAACGATTATTATTCACTATTTACTTGCAGCACTACGATCCCACACGAAAATACTTGTCTTCGAAACATAAGTGGAAGGAAATTTTCGGCTCCGGTGAGGGCCGAAATTTAGGGCCCGCTTCAACCTATCGAGTGAACGGGATCCTGCAACTATACAATGAAACTAGCGAGAGACTGGGAACATTCAGTAAAAACCTCTTTCAATCGACTTGTTTCTTACTATTAATTTTCTGTTTCCCCTTTCCAGCAATTCCCTATTCAATAACCAACTCTCACTGTCAGATAAATCAACCGGTTCGCTTCCTGCGCGACCAAACATCGTCATGTATCCGTACGCTGGAGGAGCTTGAGACATCGCTCGCCGCCTTCGTCACGCAGCAATCGACCGTTCGTTATTTGCGCGTTCCCAAAACCGAAAACCTCATGGAGCACTGTATGGATGACGACTGCTTCAACAGCACGGTCCAGTATTGTAACCTAGCAGGCCGAGACTGTCAGTCATCCAACCGGACCGGCGCCGATACCGATGGCGACGCGGATGGTACTTGGTACTGTCCGGAACTTCAGATTGTGATGCTTCACAACTATACATACTTAGAGGGGGTGGAAATTAAACTCCAATGTGGAATAGCGGAGCTTTCCACTCTAGAAAGTGACACCGTTTGGCAAAGTGTACGGATCGAATTTAAGCGAAGAAACGAGAATCATTTCTCTCGCCAGGTTAGCGGAAATCTGGGATATTTGAAGGGAAAACCTCTTATAGTATCCAGGCGTTTGATCCCCGCAAACGCCAGCTTAGAAGAGCGCAAGCAATCGAAAAAATATATGCTAGGTTACTTCACCAACGGTACCAGAGCACCGGATGAGACGTTCCGTCTGCGTCTACCCAAAAGCAGAAAGAATCGATGCGTTTTGAATGACCAGATGCATCACAATGTGCTGTTTGGTGAAAACATATGGAGCAAGTGTAACTTTTATCCACAACTCAACGTGACGACCGAATCGAACTTTACGGAAATTTGCCTCAATCTACAGGAGGAAATAAATTCGCTACTATTGCGCGATGTGGCCCTCCAGCTTCGAGAGAAAACCAGCGAAATGTTGAATTTATACCTTTCAAAATATGGCAATCCGGTCAATCGAAGCTTGGATTGGGTGCAATTCCGTGCGCTGAACGTTATTGACGAGAAAGTAACGGCAAGTTGGTCCCAACCGGCTGCCTTCTTCAAGTGCAACAGTATGCTGATAAATGTTAACTACCATATCTTCCACGGGAGAACGACAGTCCGCAACGTTCCCCGGCAACATGTGGCGCAGGAAGCGGAGATAGTGCTTGGACCGCGCGTTGATTTACAGTTCCCGCTGGACGAGGAAATTCGGGTGCCTCTGTTCGCACAGGTGCAATTTTTTGATCTCACATCGTGCGGTTCCAGATTAGGTACCACCCTGTGTTTAGTTGCCATAAAGTTTGTCGCATTTATGAAGCTGATGCTGATATGAGGTAAGCTTGAGATAAAAAAAATATGGATGAGATTCGCTGATAAACAGAAAATTTAATTCACTTCGAAAGCCCCCCGAGTTTATTTCGTGTTCAAAAAGTAACACAAATACATTCGCTACTTAAAAACATTTAAATTGCTCTTCAACATTCATCCCGTTACTCTCAGGAGATAACACCGTGCGTTCGTGCTACACTCTGGAAATCGGTCCTCGAAACGTAGCATCCGGTCATCACACGCTTCCCGGTATAGGCCTGCCGACCGTGCAAAACTCTCCAGTTGTCAAAGATCATAACGGTGCCGGGCGTAAGCTGAAACGTCCACACGATCGACTCGTCTTGAATTTCCGTCCCAAGTCGTTTGTAATCCGCGTAGAATTGGGGAATTTGCAGCTGGGGAATTGTTTTCAGCACCGCCCGGTCGTACGTGTTGAAGCGGAGCTGTTCAACCTCCCCGGTGAGTATGTTCCGTTTAATGACCGGTGCGCAGTAGGTGTGATGTTTTCCGTCTTCAATGTACTCGGAGGTCACCGGATACTGGCATAGCCGCTCGAAAACCTCCGGCTCCTTCTGCTTGAGCTGCTCCGCTGCTTTGAAACCATCAATTAGCATCGTTTCTCCGCCCGTTCCGTTGAATTGGATGCAGTGTAGAACCTACGGAAGCGATTTGTTAGTTGAAAATCAAAGCATCAAATTTGAGCGACTCCCACCTGCAAACCGGAAGCATCATTGAAGTACGTATTATCCGTATGCGGGCCAAGATACTTCCGAGTGTACGCCGTGTCGCTGTGGTCCATGGAGTCGCTGAAAGTCCACATCTCGCCAAACAGCGTCTTATGGATGGGAAAAATTCTCCTGACGGCAATTTCAGTGCTTTGCTGATTGGCTGGAACCTTCTCGATGAATGCCACTCCAAACATGACCAGACTATCGACCACTCGCTTAACAATCTCGTCCTCGCATAGTAGCTGATTCAGCGTTACTCTGCTGTACTCTGGGAAAGCACTGATCAGCTTGCGATCCCAAACAATCGGCCGGTTGTGCTCCTGCTGGAGGATTTCTTTGTACACCTCGAACTGCGAGTTGAATATGAAGTCCAGCTCGTAGCTCGACGCATGGCCATCCTTCCCTGAAATTTGAAAAGGAGTTCGTTAGTTCGGTAGAGATTCCTGTCAGGAAAAAATGTGAACCTTTCATCCCAGTTTACCTAATGAATTTACATGTTTTACTTCTTTCTTCAGGAAGTTCATGAAAAAAAAAATCTTCCGAAAAAATTAGCGCTGATTTTGCTTAAACTTCGTATATATTCCTTCTCGAAAAAAAATTTATTTCGACAAGTATTATTTCGTCCTTCGAAGCATTGAAAAAAATTTCAATAGACAAAAAATATTATGACAGTTTTGAGGATAAAATTCAAAAACATGGGTTTTTGTGGTTTTCGAGGTGTTGAGACCTGTGCTACCCATGTTTGTATATGTACACAACGTAATACGTATGCTCAACATGCAAACAAACATTTTTTGTTCGAAAATATTCGAGCAATTTTGAAAAAAAAACCTTTACGAATAATCACAGTTTGATTTCATACAGCTTCCGAAAATTAACAACTACCAGTATTTTGTGCTATAGGCTTCATCTACAAACCAATCAGAATCAAATTCTCTTTAGAATCTGAACATTGTTTTTTTCATGATAGTGTCCTATTACGATGGTTGTTCAAAAAATAAGTTTCAGTGCCTCAGAAATCGCGGAAAAATAATGTTAGTACAAAAAACAAGGTGATTTTCGTAATCTACTTTTTATTTTATATTTTTCTACATAATCGCCGTAACGTTCGAGGCGTTTTTCATAACGTGGCACGAGTTTTTCTATTCCGAGCGCTAAGTGCGTAGCGTCCAACTTTTTGAAGTACGATGTAACTGCGTCACGAATTTCTTTAGTGTTATCGAATCGATGACCGCCGAACGCCTGTTTCATCACCGGGAATAAGTGATAAGTCGCTAGGGGCGAGTGAGTAAGGACGATGCCAGTCCATTTGATTTTTTTCAATTGCTCTTGAGTTACACGAGCAGAATAGGGCCGCGCATTATCGTGGATGAGGAACACTCCTTTCGTCAATAAACCTGGCCTTATGTTCTTAATCACGGTTCTTAATCGGTCCAAAACTTCACAATAGTGCGTTGATGAAACAGGCGTAATGCCAGCGAATCGAGACATTGCTCCGGGTTCGTCGGCACTTGAATATTGATGGACGACATCACCGCCCGAAACATCTGCTCCTGCTGCTTCAAAAATGCCTGCTGCTGCTTCATTTGCACCTGTAACTGTTACTGCATCTGCTGTTGCAATGATTGTTGCATCTGTTGCTGCATTTGTTGCATAAATTGCAGCATCGTTGGGTCTATCGATGGAAAATTGAATTGTTGTTGTTGCTGAAACATCGGCGAGCGGATGGTTGGCTGAGACTGCTGTTGGTGTGCACTCACTACCGGCGGGAGATTTTGCACTGCTGGATCTTGCTGCAGTCCATTTCCCGGTACTGATTGGTGTTGCGGGTCACTCCCGGCGAAAACATGTCGTTGTCGGCAATTTTCCTCCTCTTCCGATAACGGAACGCTTTTGCTCACTCGCGCAAAATGTTCTCAATTGAACTTTTTCCTCGTCGCCACTTTTATCCCCCAAGGAAATCGGGGTTTTAAAAAAAAATTTGGATGCCAAATGTCTTAGAATTGCATGAAACGTCGAGACTTACTGCTATCACGAAAAAAAAAATTTTTTTTTTCGAAAACCCCGATTTCCGATTTCCCCCCTTGGGTGATTTTGTCGGTTTTCAAAAAACTCAATCTTTGACCGCTGTGCGACACTAGTAAATGAAGTCTGATTGAGCTGATATTTTGCATAGGGTAGTTTTTCGTGGGAATCAACATTTTTAATCAAGTTCGCTTTGAAAATTCGAGGGTCACTTTTTTCACATACATCCATTGGCACTCTTATATACAGCCATTCCATGCAAAACCGATGTAGTGGTTCTCAGATTTTCGTCAAAAGTTGTAATTTTGTTCTTTATCGCAAAACATTAGATCCGTATTTTTTATGTTTTCATTAGGGTGCCCATTTCCATTTTAGGGTGGTCCGAAATATCATTTTTTTCCACTTTTTTCCAAAAATGATAAATGAAAATTAATAACTTTTGAATCACTGAACCGATTTAGATGATCGACATATAAAATTGAAACTAATGACCTAGCCTTTTATTAAAAAATATTTAACTTGCGGAAAAAATAATTTTATTTTAGTAACTATTGATTGTAGTCGTTTTTTATTTTTTTTATGACTTTGGACTAGAGGCGCTATATATTTTTTTATATTTTTTCTTGAAAGCTGAGGATTTTTTACATAACATATCTCGATATCAGAGATGCTATTTTTTCGTTTTTTAGATATGAACAAAATTACGGTGGTTCGAAAAATCTGTTTTCTCAGCTTTCAAAAAAAATATTAAAAAATATAGCGCCCTCTAGCCCTCTAGTCATGAAAACATTCAAAAACGACTACAATCAATAATTACGAAAATAGGATCCATATTCTCTGCAAGTTCAATATTTTTCAATTAGAGCTCATTGGCTTCAATTTGATATGTCGATCATCTAAATCGGTTAAGTGGTTCGAAAGTTATGAATTTAAAAAAAAATCATTTTTGGAAAAAGTGGAAAAAAAATGATTTTTTGGACCACCCTAAAATGGAAATGGGCACCCTAATGAGAAAATAAAAAGAAATACGGGTCTAATGTTTTACGATAAAGAACAAAATTACCACTTTTGACGAAAATCTGATAGTGGCATGGAATGGCTGTATATATTAGGCTGTCAAAAAAGTCCTGCGGTATGTTTTTTTTTAATTTTCATTTGTTCATAAAATTAGTTACAATCATCTGTTTTAATCAGGGGGTCCTCGTAGCTACATTGGTTGCGCGTTCGCTTAGTAAGCGATCGATCGTGAGTTCAAAACTCAGGGCCCTCATTGACCATCTTTGTGTTGTTACAGAATAGCTACGTCCACGCAACAATCATCAGCGATGGAGATCGATCCACGGTCGAAATAAGATCGATTCATCCATACAACTGCTCTGCTCTGCAAGAAACATCGGGCTGCTGTTCTATAAATAACTCAACAATGATCAACCACTGTCTCCGCTGTCCGGTGGTCCAAATGGATAATGGAAGAACAGAAAGAATAATCTTACGCCTAAATGGCTACTGTGTGAATGTACCATATGTAATGGTATAGAAGGAATACTGGCGAATGGCAACTGTGTAATGTGCTAATTATAGATATGATAACCATGTGACATGTACACGATTAAAATTCGGCTCTGTTACAGCTAAAATGCTAATGAGCCTTAAATAAATAAATGGGATAAAAAAAAATCTGTTTTAAGTCAAATATGCGCCGTTTTGTTCGATGACTTGTTCCCAACGAGATTCCAACTTCATAATACCCCTGTTATAGAAGATCGCTTCCTTATTGGCAAAAAACTCGGATAGCCAATTTTCACAGGCCTCTTTTGTGGCTAACTTCTGACTACCTAGCTCGTTCGCCATGGACAAAAACAGGTGGTAGTCACTTGGTGCAAGGTCCGGACTATACGGCGGATGCAAAAGAACCTCCCATCCGAGCTCCCGGAGCTTCTGGCGCGTCACCAAAGAAGTGTGTGGCCTGGCGTTGTCCTGATGGAAGACAATGCGGCCTCTGTTTATCAAAGATGGCCTCTTCTTCATGAGTGCTACCTTCAAGCGGTCCAGTTGTTGGCAGTACAGGTCCGAATTGAGCGTTTGACCATAGGGAAGCAGCTCATAATAGTTTATTCCTTGACAATCCCACCAAACACACAGCAGAACCTTCCTGGCCGTTAATGAGGGCTTGGCCACCGTCTGAGCCGCTTCAACGGGCTTCGACCACGACCGTTTGCGCTTCACGTTGTCGTAAGTGACCCACTTTTCATCGCCAGTCACCATCCGCTTCAGAAACGGGTCGATTTTGTTGCGATTCAGCAGCGATTCACATGCGTCGATACGGTCAAAGATGTTTTTTTGCGTCAACGTGTGTGGCACCCATACATCGAGCTTCTTTGTGAATCCAAGCTTCTTCAAATGGTTAATAACGGTTTGATGACTTATCCCCAGCTCTTGGCCGATGCTACGGCTGCTACTATACCGGTCTTTATCGGCTAATTCAGCGATTTTGTCGCAATTTTCGACGACAGGCCTTCCGGAGCGTGGCGCATCTTCGACGACCTCTACACAAGAACGAAAACGTTGAAACCAACGTTGTGCGGTGGAAATGGAAACTGTTGTCCATAAACTGCACAAATTTTATTGGCAGCTTGAGATGCATTTTTGCCTTTGTCATAGTAGTACTGTAAAATATGTCGGATTTTCTCTTTATTTTGCTCCATATTTGCGACACTATAACTCACGAACGACTTAACCAAACAAAACACTGTCAATGACTATATTATAGCGCGCAAAAATACCTTTCCAACAAGCTATAGTATGACTCGATACAATGAATACAACTAGAACTACGCGCTTACAACGACACCTCGAGGAAATACCGCAGGACTTTTTTGACAGCCTAATATATACAAAATACAATCTTACGTGCATCGCGATGTACAAAATATTAATGAATATGTAAAAATTAACGTTAAAAGACAATTCTATAGATCAGCACACTTTTACAGACTTTTCCACGTTTTTAACAGACATTCACATGTTTTTACAGACTTTTTTTAAAAAATCACCTGGCATCTCTTCGTTCCACTTTTTATCGAATATTTTCAAATCGCAGGAGTAAACATTTACGTGACTCTGACTTTGTTTGTTTTTATTTCGTTCGGCAAAACGTTATGTCAAAGAAAGGGGACATTAAAAATGCGTTGCTCAGTAAAAGGCTAAGATGCTCTTTCAGAGATGCAATGGTTAATTAAACAGTTGACGGAAAAATGTAGTTCGTTCATTTTATAATTTTAATTATTTTTGCCCTTGATAACAATACCCTTTTTATAGTGTTGATCATCATAAGAAAAATAACACTCCTGATCGTTGGATCTCTTTTGACATTTCAATTGGATCTTTTTTGACAGCCGTTTTGATTCAGTCCGCACCAAGGCGCCTCTATATGTACCAGGTGAAACAATCATATGAAATGCACTTTCAGCCATATTGGAATTGTTGTCGGTATTGTTTACAAACGGCATCAGAACGCTGCCGGCGGCTCTCTACAAATCGCTACGATGCTTATTCGAACGATGCCTACTATGTTCGGCTTTTGCGAATTTATGTGAAATAGAAGGGATGATTTTGTAGTATTTCATTCTCATTTCCACACTCTCGCATGTAAAAAGGCAAAAATAGCGTATCCTAGCAATAACAAAACAAACAACCCCCGCTCCACAAACCGTAATCCCCTCCTTAATGAAGTGATGATGTTGCTTCACCTGTTATACATTGATATAAGCGCCTTGGTCCGCACTACCTAGCACTATATTAATAACATGCGAATATACGTCTCTTTACATAACAATATTTACTTTTAGCGCCAAAGCCATATACACGGAGAAAAATAGAAATTGCTGTTATGACTATGATCAATATCAATGGAAGCAGCAGATTGACTATTCAAAAAGTTTCACAGAAACAATGCAAATTGCACATTGCGATTGTATAGCCGGATTAGGTGAAGTGTGCTCCCATTTAGGCTTTGTGCTTTTCTCCTGAATTGCTGTTCTCGTGAAGAAATAAACTATAATGAATATTCGTGTGCAGATATCCTTAACCGTTGGTTAGTTTCGCCAAAAAAGCAGATGGTTATGTTGAAACTAAGAACATATTCAGCCAGATAGATAAACCAATTCTCAGATATGATTTCCGGGTACCTGAATGCTTCTGCGGAAAAGTGAAATATGGTTATAAGAAAATTGATCGGAAACTTATAAGAAAATTGATCGGAAAAATTGATCGGTTATAAGAAAATTGATCGGTTATAAGAAAATTGATCGGTTATAAGAAAATTGATCGGAAATTCCATCAATTGGCTAAATATAAAAAACACAAAGAAGCTATCGAACGATAGCTCGAGCTTCTGTGTCTTGAAGCTAGGTCCGAACATGCTGATAATCCTTTCCTGTTATTGTTTCGATTCAAATCTAGTGGCAAAGTCGCTCAATGAACATCGCGAAATAGGTGCTAGTAAGTTCCACAAAGTTCATGTTAGTTCTACGGAATATTTCGCGCTAATAGAAAGATCGTAACTATATTTAAATCATCTACAAGAACGTCGATTGATAATGAATCCGCTTCTGCTGCCTAGAAGCTACGAATGTAAACAAATGATGTTTGCCCAACAGATACTCTGCATGTATGTGTAGCAAGAGCCCTATACTTTCGTTGAAGACGGAACAGTGTACATTAAACGATGTCGAAATACACTGTGTTAGTGCTTTTGTTTATTCTCTTAGGCTAGTGGCAATTTGAGAAGCGTATAGCGCTCGTAAGCGAACGTGAGACTACCAACACGACTCATACGTGCCACAAACGTAGCGTGGTGGAGCGCATATTGAGTCGCAGTTTGGTGTAAATAACATGCCACTCGCATACAATGACTGATTAACACAGAGTTGCGCGATATATTTATTTACTAACACAATCACCCGACCAGTACAGCCATACAGTATCAAACCCACAGCGCTATATGATTGTTCACCAACACAACTACCACAACCGGCATGACCAGCACGAGAAACTGTGGTTCAGCCACAGCGTCGCGCGAGTCGTGTCTCACGAGCGCTCCACCATATCGCGTCATCTGGCCAATTTGCGCCGATCTGTTTTCATTAGCCACAAAAACAGGCGCTGTATCGCGCCAAGTTACTCGCGTTATATGCGTCTCAATTTGCGCCTTGCCTTATGCTGTTGCACGCATCTACGCGTGACAGTTTGGTTGCCACCAGTGAGCTCAGCGATGTTTGTGTTGTCATCGAACGATTGATCGTTACGGATGTCCATGTTCCCAACAATAATCGAGTCTGACCTGTACAAAGAACGTTGGAGAATTGCACACAAGTTATTATCCTTTTTCAGTAATTGGGTGAGAAGCAATGTAACGCATAATATTTGTTTAGGGTATACATATTGCTTTATTACTGTGACAGTGCAATTAAAATATATGCTTCTCTAAAGATCATTGATTGTAACTATTGAGACAATATTAAATATTAGGCATAACGCGTCTTCTGAAAAAACGGTTTTAGAAGTTGAAAAAAATGAATGAAATGCCCATTTCTTAAAATATCGCAATACTTAAACATGCAGACACATTGTGCATAATTCCGGACATATATCGAAATTATCTATATATTCCTAAGATGCTCCAAATGTAATGAAATGTAAGAAATGTTTTAGGAGAAATATTTTTTTCCGTGCATGAAAGGGACCGAAGAGCAATGACAACTGCGAAAACGGGTGGTGGGTTTTGTACATGATTTGTTTGAATTATAAAGACCGGGTTTGTTTATGACGTGAGAAACGCGTGTCATTTGTACATGTTAATGTTTGTGCTTCATTGGACGTGTTTGGAATGGACATTGAACGCTAACGAAAAGCATGTTCGTGTACAACAAAGACATGAAATTTGAACATCGCGTGCACATGTGTGTTTTTTGGAAGACTGATTTTAATTAATTTACATTATAATGGTTGAAACCATCAACTTATATCTCTCCACGCAGTAGCGGTTGGTGCACTTCAGATAATTTCCAATGAAGAACACGGTCTTCTCGATGAGTCTCAAAATATGGAATATACAATACGCTAATAATGAGCAAATGCACCGATTGGATCAGAATCAATCGAATTCCGTAATGCGAAATTCACAAAATATTGCAGGAATCACACCTAGTGGACGCAGTCTTCTAGCGCAGTAATTCCGGTTTCTAAATGACTAAAGCTTTAGTACATAGGACAACAAATCTGTAAAACTTAATAGTGCCATAATAAAAAAAAAGACGGGTGGGTAATGTCGGGGACATAACCAGAGTGACGTAGGGCTATACAAAGGGGACAGCTTTTTCTAAATATATATTTTAAATATATTGTTTTTTTCTGAAGGCTTTGTCCCTATTAAATGTTCAACGCCGGGCATCTTTTGGCGTATACACATATCGTACAATCAAAATGATGGCTGTGATAGGGAATGCATAGGTAGTCATCAGCTCATTCACTATCATATATTTCACTATTGAGCACATTACCGTACCTTAAACTGTGGTTTCGGAGAAGAATGAATTGTAAGATTTGTAGTCTCTGCAAACAAAGTAAATAGAAATGAAAAAGAACTGAGGTTTTGGAGACGAACTCTACGATCTGTCGAGAAAAAAACGAGCTATAAGCGTTCTGAAAAACCAACAGTAAATACAGGGACGGATGACCTTCTGATTAAAGTCCTTTAAAATAAGAACAGAGTAGCAGGAAATACATAGCTCATCATGTTGCTCCTTAGTTATTTTTCTATACAATGCAGATGTAACGTCAGTCAATTTTCAACATCAGTTATCAACCAAAGAAAGCAGTTCTTGCTATTGAGAAAATTCGTTAATGCAATCCTGCATACAATGTGTTGTAATTTGAAGCCACTTTTAATTCGGAAACCATATATGGGTTTGTGAAAACTGAATGATCAATTTAAAAGACCCTAACCACCAATAATCTCAAAAACAAGCATAAACAAAATAATTCAGTTCATATTATATGTCATATTATGTCACTTTAGAATGCATTGTGTTGAAACCACTGGGCACCGAAACCCAAGTGGCCAAATTAACTTCATCTGAGTGACAGCAGCCCTGGCAACCGGAAAACAGTTAGAGCAAGAAACGTCAAAGTAAGCCATTCATTTCCGAACATTCGAGAACCAAGAAAAATCAAGACTGGTTGTGAATTTTTAAAAGAGTCTAGTTATTGATTTTGTGACTATTATTTGAACTGAAACTTAATAAGTAGAACACGATTTTAGTTAGCGCGTGATTTCTAAAACCGTAGGTGAGAAGAATTTGGTTATTTTGTTATATCTTCTGATACTTACCAACCTTACTTACGCAGCGAAAAACTTATGCAGAGGCAACTTAGAATCCAGGCACGTTTCTCGTAGTAGGAGTAAAAAACTAAATCTGTATGTAATACAAAAAAAAACACTTACCTTACATTCTCAAACTAAAAATAAAATCATATTTTTCCAGTTTGAGCAGATTCAAACCGAACTGCTACAGAAGGAGTTTTAATTCTCAACATTTCTCAAAAGATTTACATAACCTCACTTTGAGATGGGAAGCTGCCGCTTATGTAATGGCCCGGATAACGAACAGATGGTTGCCTGCGACGACTGCGAGACATGGTTCCATTTCGCTTGCGTGAATGAATCACCCGGTGTGGAACATCGTGATTTCCGATGCTCGGAATGTGCCGCGAAGAGGGAGAAAAAGGGGAAAAAGTCCGGTAGCAAATCCGCGACCGGAACTGTTCCGAAACCCTTACCTCAGTACGTGGCTCTCGACAATCGACCACCTACCGGTAACATGACCACGTCTACGACTCGAACGATTATCTCGGAACCAAGACGCAGAGTGAGAAATTCCGCCATCCAAGGGGGCGATGACAAATCGCTTGTTTCAAGAGTCAGCAAACGTTCCGCTGTTATGGAGCTTGAAATGCGTCGGATGGAAGAGGAATTGGCGATGAAGGAGAAACAACTAGAGGCGGAAAAACTGATCCGCGAGAGGAGGTTGGAGATCGAGCAATTGATAGCGCAAAAGCGATTCCAGCAGGAAAAGGAGCTGCAGGAGAGGCGACTGGCTCAGGAGAAGGAGATGCTAGAGAAGCAGCTGGCAGAAGAAATTGAATTTCAGCGGAAGCAGCGCACTCTACAAGAAAAGTATCAGCGTGACCGCCACCAATTGGTGTTGGACGAAATAGGAAGCGATGACGGCGCAGTTGGAGGACAATATTTGGGTGATTTTTCCGAACACGACAACCGGGAAAAAGTGCACGACTGGCTAATCCACCATGTCAATCCGGATACGAAACTAGCGGTTCTTAACGAAAACGTGGACGAGGTTCTGAAAGTTTACGAGGACCAAACGCCCAAGCGGAATCCGGAGGTACCGCGACAGCCGAGACATATCGCCCCACTCCAGTACCAACAGGTAAATCGTCAATTCCGCAAGCAAGAATCCGTTAGGGATGAAAGTCGGAGAAATGAGGAGGTATTGTCAACGTCGACGACCAGTTCTCGAGACGGGTCGGGGCCTACCAGGGCACAACGCGCCGCTCGTCAAATCCTCACCAAGAAGCTACCTACATTTACCGGCAGAATTGAAGAATGGCCGTTATTTTACAGCAGCTATATTAACTCAACGGATGCTTGTGGATTTAGTAACATTGAGAATCTTGTCCGCCTTCAAGAGTGCCTAAAGGGACCGGCACTCGAATCCGTTCGTAGTCGACTACTTTTGCCAAATTCCGTACCACAGGTGATTAAAACGCTCCGGATGCTGTACGGCAGACCTGAGCAGTTGATTCACGCGCTTCTAAACAAGGTCCGGAAGGCGGATGCTCCGAGAAGCGATCGATTAGAAACTTTTATTCCTTTCGGGATGGCGGTCCAAGAATTATGTGACCATTTGGAAGCAGCTAACCTACAAGATCACTTGGTTAACCCGATCCTGATACAGGAACTAGTCGAGAAACTTCCGGCTGCAACGAAGCGCGAGTGGGTGCAGTGTCGAAGATTGACTGACCGAGTAACTCTTCGGACATTTGCGGATTTCACATCCAGTATCGTAGCGGAGGCCACTGAAGTAATCTTAGTCGTCGATCCGAAAGGAACAGCATCTGCCAAGGGAGACAAACCAAGGTCAAGGGAGAAAGGATTTGTCCAAGCACACAGCGACCCCAGTAGTCCAGCCATGAAACATCAACTCGTTTGTCAAGTCTGCAAGAAAGATGGACATCGAGTCAGGAACTGCGACGTCTTCAGGAGTATGACTGGTGCGGAGCGATTGAAATGGAAGGAGCAGTACAAGCTGTGTGAACGGTGTCTAAACGAGCACGAAGGTTGGTGTAAGTTTAAAATAACCTGCAATGTTGGAAACTGTCGTGAGCATCATCATCCTTTGGTGCACCGTAATGCAATTGCCAACTCAACTCCGAGGCACACAGCACCTCCGACTACAGAACAACATCACGCTCACATCACGGAGCAGCGCTCGGTGATCTTCAGGATTATACCGATCATACTCTACTACAATCAACGATCGGTTAAAACTTCCGCTTACTTGGACGAAGGTTCGTCTATGACGCTTATTGAGGAGAGCCTCTTCGATGAGCTGAAGGCTAGCGGAGAGCCGCAGCCACTAACGCTTCAGTGGACAGGAAATATCGTCCGTCGCGAACTGGGTTCCGTGTGCTTATCATTGCAAGTGTCAGGTGATACAATGGAACAACGATTGGCCTTGAACGAAGCTCGTACGGTGAAGAAGCTGTACCTCCCAAGACAGCGCGTGAATTTCAGAGAGATTATCGGTCAATATCCGCACCTTCAGGGACTGTACTCGGCTAACCAAGCAGGAGAGGAGCCAAAGATTCTGATCGGACTTAACAATATCCATCTGATGGCGCCTTTGGAATCAAGAATTGGAAACAACAACGAACCAATCGCTGTCAGGTCCCTCCTAGGTTGGACAATCTACGGACCTCGGGGAGCTTCGCACATTGAAGGCTTTTTAGGCTGTCACCGCGAACTTACAAACAAGGAACTGCACGACGTGATGCGTGAGTACTTCGTCGTAGAAGAAGCTGGAGTCACAGTGAACGAACTGTCTGAGTCGGATGAAGTTCGTCGAGCTAGAGATTTGCTGAAGAGAACAACCGTTCGTGTTGAAGGTCGTTTCGAAACCGGATTATTATTCAAGCACGATGATTTCGAGCTGCCGGACAGCTACCCTATGGCACTAAAGAGGTTGTGTGGTCTCGAGCGACGACTGAAGAAGGATCCTTCCCTCGAACAGGCTGTATGCCGAAAAATCGAAGAATACCAGACGAAGCAGTATGCGCATAAGTTGACGGATGAAGAGATGGTGTCGGTGAATCCCAAGAAGATTTGGTACCTACCTCTCGGCGTTGTTGTCAATCCAAACAAACCTGGCAAGATACGTTTGGTCTTGGACGCGGCGGCTCAAGTGAATGGAACATCGTTAAATTCCCTGCTGCTTTCTGGGCCGGATCTTCTAACATCGCTGCCAGCCATTATTCAGCAGTTTAGAGAACGACCGGTGGCTTTCAAAGCGGACATACGCGAAATGTTCCACCAATATCGGATTCGGGAAGCTGATAAACACGTATTGCGTTTCCTTTTCAGAACAGACCCTTCGTGTAAGCCGGACGTGTACGTTATGGATGTTGGAACCTTCGGGGCAGCTTGCTCACCTACATCCGCTCAATACGTGAAGAATTTAAATGCCTCCCAACATGCGGACCAATTCCCAGATGCAGCAAGAGCTATAGTTCGTCGACACTATGTCGACGACTACCTCGACAGCGCCGATACTGCTGAAGAAGCCATTAATCGAGCAAAGCAGGTCCGCTACGTGCATTCGAAAGCTGGGTTCGAGCTGCATAGCTGGGTCTCGAACGAAAGATCGTTCACTCGAGCACTAGGTGGACAAGAAACTGAGGATCGAGTGCCGCTGCAACTAAATGATGATGGAGCAACGGAACGTGTTCTTGGGATTATATGGTGTCCCCACGAGGATGTTTTTACCTTTTCAACCAACTTTCGGAAGGAATTGCTACCGTACCTCATCAACGATCAGCGACCGACAAAGCGGATAGCCCTCCGATGCTTAATGAGCCTTTTCGACCCGCTCGGATTCCTATCTCCCTTCACAATCCATGGCAAAATCGTTTTACAAAGTCTGTGACGTACTGGTTGTGATTGGGATCAGAAGATCGACGACGAAAGCTACACACGTTGGTCCCAGTGGATATCGAAACTGCCTATGATTGAAGAAGTAAAAATCCCGCGTTGTTATCTACAAGGTGCTTCTCCGAAGGTCTACGAAGACTTACAGCTTCATGTGTTCGTCGATGCCAGCGAACAGGCGTATGGTGCAGCTGCTTTTTTCCGAATAACAACCGACGATGGTCCCCGGTGCTCATTGGTGATGGCAAGAACGAAGGTGGCCCCGCTGAAGCTGATGTCAATCCCTCGTATGGAACTAATGGGTGCAGTACTAGGAGCGAGATTGCTGAATTCAGTTGAAGGTAACCATGAACTGAAGATAATGAAACGCACGCTCTGGACCGACTCTCAAAATGTGCTCTCGTGGATCCGATCCGATCAGCGGAAGTATAAACCATTCGTGGCCTTCAGGATCGGCGAAATTCTCCAAGAGACGAAGATCGACGAATGGCGTTGGGTGCCAACGAAGTATAATGTGGCAGATATGCTCACCAAGTGGGGCAAGGGCCCTTGCTTGGATTCTGATGGACCCTGGTTTGCTGGACCTCAGTTTCTGCAGCAATCGGAGGAGATGTGGCCGATACAGAAGACACCTGCACCAAACACGAAGACCGAACTCCGGGCATGTCTCATGCTCCACACATCGAATGCAAATAAACCAATAATCGACGTTAGTCGGTTTTCCCGGTGGAATGTTCTACTTCGTACGATCTGTTGCGTCTACAGGTTCCTTTCGAACTGCCGCCGTCGGATTGATCGAACGCCCATCGAGGTCATTCCAGATGCTACCAAAAGAATGCGAAAATTGGTGATCCGTGATGTAAATTATACCATTGTTCCGCTGAAACAAGAAGAATACGAATTAGCCGAAGTTCTGCTGTGGAAAACGGCGCAACGTGAGATGTTTGCGTGCGAAGTAGCTATCACACAAAAGAACCGTCAACTGACATCGGAAAATTGGATTCCGATTGAGAAGAACAGTGCCATCTATCACTGCAAACCGTTCCTAGATGAGTGTGATGTATTACGGATGGACGGTAGGACGAAATATGCGGACTTTATTCCTTACGACACGAGGTTCCCCATCATTCTACCAAGAGACCACGATATCACCGATTTGCTGCTAGCGGAATATCATCGGCGTTATGGACACGCAAACCGAGAGACAACGTTCAACGAAATCCGACAGCGTTACTATATCCCGAAGCTGCGAAGTGGTGTGAAGAGGGCGATGAAAAATTGCCAATGGTGTAGAGTCAAGAAGAGTCGACCGCAAGTACCTACTATAGCACCTCTACCGGTTGAACGATTGATGCCGTTCCTGCGACCATTTAGTTATGTCGGCGTCGACTATTTTGGGCCAATCGAGGTGGCATTAGGACGACGGGTCGAAAAAAGGTGGGTTGTACTTTTTACATGCCTGACGATCCGAGCAGTGCATTTAGAGATTGCACACAAATTGAACACTGACTCGTGTATCATGGCCATACGGAGATTCGTGCTGCGTAGAGGTCCACCAATCATCATTTTCTCCGATAATGGCACCAACCTGAAGGCAGCCAACAAGGAACTCCAAGAGCAGATACGTCGGATCGGGACAGGCTGTGCCAATGTCTTTACCAATGCCAAGACACGTTGGTGCTTTAACCCGCCATCGGCCCCTCATATGGGGGGCATATGGGAGCGTATGGTACGGACGGTCAAGACGACTATGGCAACACTCAACACGAACCGTAGAATGAACGATGAAACTCTTTTGACCGTTATCGCCGAAGCCGAAGAGATCGTTAACTGCAGACCATTGGTCTACATGCCGCAAGAATCAACGGATGCCGAGGCACTCACGCCCAACCATTAATTGCGTGGTACCGTTACAGAGTTGAAGGATCCTTGCATCGCACCAACACGTCAGGCTGAAGCGCTTCGAAGCACTTACCAAAGGTCTCAGTACATCGCCGATGAACTATGGAAGCGGTGGCTAAAAGAATATGTCCCTTCGATGAACGTGCACACCAAATGGCTGGAAGACTCGAAACCACTTAAGGTAGGCGACCTAGTATTCATCACAGACGATCAGAATCGCAATGGATGGGTCCGAGGGCGAGTGGACAAAGTCATCGCAGGCAAGGATGGCCGTGTGAGACAAGCAGAAGTTCACACTTCCGGTGGGCTGTTCCGGCGACCAGTAGCTAAACTTGCAGTCATCGAGATCGGGTCATCAGGTAAATCTGACCAGGAAGCAGGTTCTGGACGAGGTTTACGGGTCGGGGAAATGTTGAAACCACTGGGCACCGAAACCCAAGTGGCCAAATTAACTTCATCTGAGTGACAGCAGCCCTGGCAACCGGAAAACAGTTAGAGCAAGAAACGTCAAAGTAAGCCATTCATTTCCGAACATTCGAGAACCAAGAAAAATCAAGACTGGTTGTGAATTTTTAAAAGAGTCTAGTTATTGATTTTGTGACTATTATTTGAACTGAAACTTAATAAGTAGAACACGATTTTAGTTAGCGCGTGATTTCTAAAACCGTAGGTGAGAAGAATTTGGTTATTTTGTTATATCTTCTGATACTTACCAACCTTACTTACGCAGCGAAAAACTTATGCAGAGGCAACTTAGAATCCAGGCACGTTTCTCGTAGTAGGAGTAAAAAACTAAATCTGTATGTAATACAAAAAAAAACACTTACCTTACATTCTCAAACTAAAAATAAAATCATATTTTTCCAGTTTGAGCAGATTCAAACCGAACTGCTACAGAAGGAGTTTTAATTCTCAACACATTGGTATTGTGAATAACTTTTAATAACTCTTCTTTGAAAGGGTCAATGGCCCTGAAAAGCGCCGTGTTTTACGGTGGCTGGTTTTGCCACCAAAGCAGTCTGTATAAACAAACTTTTTCCTTCTTCTACCTGCTGCCGTTTTGCGATTGCGTTTGTCACTCGCTGGAACTAGTTGTTGCCACCGAACCGAATGTGGTATGTTCTGTAGGCGGGTTTTCTTATTGTCGTGAGCAGCTTTGCAAGCCAACTCGAGCACTCCGGCGGCCGAAACTCTATAAACCGCTGTTAGGTATACTGGTGCTCCGGCACCAATCCGTTCGGCCTAGTTACCCTTGCAGAGCAGTCAGTGAATGCGACTAACAGGGAACTGCAAACCTGCACGATTCAAGTGGGACTTTGCCTTTCCCTTAACTTGTCCTCCTTTGTCACGTCCACACGTCCACGCTGCTGCTTGTGTTGCTTTGTTGATGTTATGCGATGCGATGTGAAACGATGCCATACAACCACACTGATTTACGGTTTGAAATAGAATGATATATTTTTCAGCGGGTCCGCGCGTTTTGTACTATAGCGGTACACGCTCACAGGATAGAGACAAATCAGCAGACTCAGCCAAAGGGGCGAGTCCAACGAGACGAACGAATGAGCGTTAAAAGGCATCGATGGCAAAAAATATATTCATTACGATTTGTTCGCTCACATGCAGTATTTCTAACAAACACGAAGGCACCGAAGACTAGTGGAATAGTGGAAAAGCCGCCAAAAAGTTCGGCACGGCGCAGAAGAATATCTCGGAAACCGACAAGAAGAAGATGATAAGCGCCGTGTTTTATGGAATGGTTCCAATTTAGAAAACTTTGTACTCGTGGTTTTGAAAAAAACCATTTCGAACGCCCTCGATGCCGCCTTGTCCTGGATTTGCCACCAAAGCAGTTTGTATAAAAAACAAACTTTTTTTCTTCTGCTGCCTGCTGCTGTTTTGCGATTGCGTTTGCCACTCGCCACTCGCTGCAACTGCCCGTTGTTGTCTTGATGTCCACCGAACCGAATGTGGTCTGTTCTGAATGCGGGTTTTCTTATCGTCGCGAGCAGCTTTGCCAGCCAACTCGATCACTTCGGCGGCCGAAACTATATAACGGCGGCTAGGTGGACTGGTGCACTGGTACTAACGAGCTCGACCTTCTTCTTCTTATATGGCACTAGACCTAGCTACCCTTGCGGAGCAATTGGCGGATACACCTACGGGGAACTGGAGACCAACACTGTTCGAGCGGGATTTTGCCTTTCCCTTTACTTTTCCTCCTTTGTCATGTCCAGACATTGCTGCTTGTGTTGGTTTGTTGGTGTGATGTGATGCGAAACGATGTGGTGTACGGTTTGGATGAGAATGATCGTTACGGCAGCGGAGCGGGGATTTTTAAGCTGAATGATTGGCTCGAGAATTACGCATGTGTGAGATTGCGACCAATGTTTCGTTCATATTTTTTCTTTTTCCTTTCCAATCGTGCTTCGTTGTATTTCGCTGCTGTACTAGTTGCCCGTTTTGGTCGGTACGATTTGAGGAGCACAAAATGGACCAATCAAAAATGGGCACATAGTGCATTTTGACAATGCTTGATATTTCACAATTATTCAATTATTTATCTCAAGAAAAATGAAATGTTATTCGTTATGATAGATGCGTAGATATATTTCCTATCAATTGATGCAAAAACCTTTGCGATCTATTGAGAAATGTTCGAGTTATAAGCGTTCCAAATCTTGCATTTTTTCCTACTTGTTCAGTGCCTAGATTTTCATTTCACCCCCTATATCTTCCGGTTAGACGTAGTCCTACGTCAAAATGTTTCTGTAAAATGCTTGATTCCAGGAACAAGCTGGCACGGATCCCTTCAATTATCTGTTCTAGGGTATAATTTTTAGACCTTTTGCCTTGAGGTACAGCCAAACCTTTTTTGTGCGGGGGATAGGGACCGCACAAAAAATATAGCATAAAAAATCGTACAAAACTTCACTAGTAGCTTTAAAAAATCGTGTTCGGTACAAATTTTGAAAATAAAAACTTTTTTGTGCGGTAGATAGGGACCGCATAAAAAAGTTTCCCCCATGAAAATAACTCAAATCCACGCCATTCGCCGTTCGATTTCCTTTTGTTTCCCTATTTTGCGATGGGACACTTTTCCTTTTCGGTTGCGCATGGTTATGTTGTGCTTTTAGTTGCATGTCGAAACTTCTTGCTATTATAAATCATGTCATGCGCATCTTAGAGCATTTGATGGAAGTATGGAAATGATTTGAGAAGTGCATAATTTAGACGCAAATATGCTTTTTTCGCACTGAAATGCATATAAAACATCGAATGAAACTAGATGGACGATAACTTCGTCAAATATCCTTCTTTTCATATACCGCATAAAAAAGATTTTCCCGTATATCTTATATAAGTTTATATCGTATTCTTATCAGACAAGACCTTGTGGCCGTTACATTTCATTCAAACTCTTCCAATAAAATGGGTTGAAATATGTATCATAATCACGCCAAAGGTAGACCATCAAATCGATACTCACACAAAACGTTCAGCTTCCCGTCTCGAATCTCGTAACTCGCTGGGCTAACATCGTTTGGGATGTCGAATATCGAGAGTGATCGCTGGAATGTCTCGTGATTGTAGCATTCCTTACACCGGCAGTGATCTCGCAACCAGATATAGCTCATCCGCACCGGCTGATCCGTCTCGGGTGCTTGCAACGTGAGAAAATGCTGTTCATCGGCAGCTGTTGGTTTCATCGCTGAAAACGAAAACGGGAACAATCAACAATCAAAACCGGACACGTCTTAAGCAATCGCGGGTAAAAATATGACTGACAAATTATCTCCTAGTTGAATATTATTTAATAATATATTGTACAACATTACGCAATGATAAGGCGCAGCAATAACACAAACACGCGTGCACGTTTCGTTCGTTGCTGCTGCTGTACTTCCTGGACTGATGCGAACCATTCTGACCCAGAATCAATCGCAACAGCAAAAAAAAAAACGCTCGATGGCGATGAACGGGAACTTACCGCTATCTGTTGCTTGCTCATCATTGACGTCTGAAAATAGCTTATCATCGAAAGGCAGCGCCCCATCGCTACATTCCTTGATTTTGCGCTGCAGCTTTTGTAAATTCTCCGGAGTGCACTCCAGTAGTGCCAAAACTTTGGTGGTTTGTTTCACCTCACCCAGGTTTTCGGCAGGTAACGTGAGAGGTTCAGTCTCAACCGGTATTGGTTCTTCCAAATCCGTTTGGGTTTCTGTCGAGATGGTGAATTTCGTATGCAACTCAGTGATGCTCTCAGCAGCAATTTTCTTCTGCGGGGACGCCACTTTTATTTTTCTCAGCACAACTGGGTCTGAATGAGGGTGATGAATTTGCGCAGCAGATTCCTTTCCCACAACCGGTGATAAGGGTAGTTTTCGTTTGAACTTAAATATTTTTGCGGGTGTACATCCCGCTAGGGTTTTGTTCTGCATGGGACGTTTGTGTCTATGCGTTGATTGTTGATCAGCGCTCACAATTCCAACGGATTGATGATTACCGGTGTCAATTTCATTGGATGCTTGTTGCGAATTCACGGTATATTCATTTTTGATGAAACCGGGCTCTGGAGTAGATTCTGCTTGAAGCTCTATACTCAGCGATAACAATGAAGTCTCATCTTTCTGCTGTTGCTGCGGCTGCTGCTGCTCGAAATTGGGATAAGCCCGCAACATTGGCGGAACGACTCGACTCAAACCTTCGGCATCGCTGAGGCTGGTCAGATTCAATGAAGGATTTGACGTCATATTGAGACTGCGTGAGAGTTTGTTCTTGTAGTCAGAATCCCGAAAATGCCGACTGCAGACAAAGTATCGATTTCGGATCACATCCACTTCAAGTTGCGCTAATGCCGGAATATTAAGAATGGCTTTCCACAGTTCGGCACGTTCGCGGACCAAGGGGAACTTGTGCACCAATTCGAATTTTTCACCCTGGCAGCAAGGTACCACACAAGGACGCGGTTTGGCCATCTCAGCGCACCCGGCGAAACTGTTTATTTACCTATGGGATTATGGAAAAAAAAAACAATTTAGTTCGGGACAAGACGACAGTTTTTGAATCTTTTGTTGTTGGATTTGAATTTCAAAACAAAAACAATTCGAGGGGTATTCTAATTGACGGTACTGTCAACGCGTTGTGTCATTACGAAAGCCAAAATGATAATGGATTTTCAAGGTAGACTATATCGTTTCGTCTGAAATTCCGAACATTTAAGCTTTGTTGGCCATTGAACAGTGTCTCATTACTCGGAATGGTACCGTTTCGCGTAATTAATATGATTTTCGGAAACAATAGATCCTTTTTTTTTACTTGACAGCAATAAAGTTGAAGTACAAATACATATTCATCGTAAAAAACTAGAAATATGCTTAATTACATTTGTCTCAAACCCCGAACAGCAAAAATGGTTCTTTAGAATTCACAATTTTTGAACTGAACCGATTCAAATGATCAACATAACAAATTAAGGCTGGCCTTCTTTGGAAGATCATTACACTCACAAAAAATAAATTTTGTTTCAGTAATTATTGATTTTATTTTTATATAGTTTACATAATTTCGGAACCAAGGGTACTATATAGTTTTTTTTTCTTGAAAGCTGTGGTTTTTTTTTATAGAAGACAAGAATCAGAGATGTGATTTTTTTAATTTTTTGAGTTATGATTTTCAAATTTACGCAACCACGATAGCTTATTGGACAGAAAATAGGAATCGAACAGGAATCGATTGCGAAGCGCAATTAAGAGTGTATCGATGTGAAGAGACGAGGTTGTGTTTACGATTTCAAGTATTTTACAAATAAGACAACAGGCCAGAGGTGCTCAAAGAGCTCCCATATTTATGAATGGCAAAGCCATCCCCGAGGGATACAGCTCTAAACTCTACGGAGTCTAGATTGATAGAAACTTGAATTTCAAGCTGAATGCAAAAATGGTGAAGAGGAAGATTGCGGATGACCTGAACGTTCTAAAAGTGATTAAAGGAAGGCTGAAAAGCAGCCCACAGGTTTTTATTTTTTTATTTTTTTTTAAATTGGATAATCCCCCGACTAGTGAATGGTATCGTTCTCGCATATGAAGCGGAGTAATATTTCAAGATGCTGAAATCAGCCTATGACAGCGAAATCCGCATAATCACGGGTGCGTTTTATAGTAGTCTTTTGAAGAGTCTACCAACTGAAATAGGTAAACCGCCATTTGAAATGGTATGTGTGCAGAGGATGATTCATGCATTAGTTAGGTGGGAAGAGCGCCCAGCGAACCTATCGCTTGATACCCCATACGGGGTTAGGACCAGCCAAAAATAACAAACACTAACAGGTGAGATACTTATTAAGAACAACTGATCACTATTTTATTTAGAGTGTATGGTGTATATCTTGATGTATACAACTTGTTCTAGTTTTCATTGATATCTGTCGTATAACCGTTGAATAATAGCGAATTCGTTTTTAAAACTGAGTTAGTTCCAAACCGACTCTGTTATAAAATAAACGTTTTCAGTTTCACGAATGCGACGGTTTGTTGGTGTGCGTTATATAGTCTTATTTGTTTATATTTGCGATGACAAATGTACAGTGTCGGCGTTTGGTGGCGATATTAGTGCTTGGGGAGTAAGTTATTCTCTATCAGATCAGAAGGGCCAAGTGCAGTGTAAAAATATAAAAGTTTGAATGAAAATTTTCTACTTCATATTGTTTGATTACCTAACACATGTAGTCCTAACACTCACTTAACCTTTTGTCGATGCATTTCCTGTTTGTTCCACAAATAATTACTATTATAATATAAAATCATCCAGCATCCAGAAAGTCGCCAAGGCTGGACGAGTGCGATGGGCAGGGCATGTTGCAAGATTGCCGGACAGCAGCCCAGCGAAGATGGTGTTCGCATCTGTATGATCAGTATCATAAATTAAACACGATCGATACGTAAACACCTCCTGACTGTCAACAATGTCGATAATGTGGTACACCAATAACATGATGTAGTACGTATGGCTCGTACGTAAACAAGGATGGGATTTGTGTACGTTTCCTATTCGTTCGAAAATGAGAATAAGGGTGTATATGATTATATGAGAAGAGCGATGGTGGTGCTTGGCCTCATACAGGGACGAATGACCTTCGGGTTAAAGTCCCTTACAAACAATAACTGAACTGCTTAGCCACATTCTATCACCGGACGCCAAGCAGGAAATACACCGAGGAGCAGCTATATTGAGCATACGAAATGTCGGAGCATTTATAGGCAATGCGAAACCGCAAGAGAAAGAGACAGGAGTTTCTATACTGATGCGGAGCAGGGCAGCCTAGTCACCAATCGTGGCATATTGGAATGGTGGAAACGTCGCGTCGGATGGAGGACTCAGTCAGAGAATGCATAACGTTTCTCTCTCGTTGGAGTATACAAAAGTAAGCTGGCTTGTGGTTTTAATACACGATGGCTGAACAGAAAACCATACAACATTTGCACCGCGCTTAAGTGTTTAGGTAAAATACGAAAAAATCAAAATTTGTCGTTTTCTATCTTTTTATTCCATACTTTGATTTTTGCAAGCACAGAACTTCAGCAACGCTCCAGGTAATTGGAATTATAGACAACCCCAACCCCTACGTCTCTCCGATTAGCTCATTCTGTGGATAATGGCGATGAAATCGACATCACATTAAATTGGTTGATATCATTGATTATGTTGGGGGTTCCGTTTGGCCGATACGAGAAGGATCTGCAGTATTTGAAGCGGAACACATACTACCTGTTGTTTATCTAGTGCAAAATGTAAATTACAACACTCATACCTAGCCATCCTTAATGTATTACGAGTGAAACAATGTGAAATGATGATTTTTTAACCTTCTCAGTGTAGAAAGAATACTTGAAACCGGCAAATTTTCGTTCTATAGACAGATTATTATTGTTATCACTCGTTGAATTGTACTGCAATCAATAACAGCACCAAAACACCTAAAGTACGACTTCGTGTTGTTTTGACTGCTTTGTTACTTCGGACGTTTCGAGCGTCGGAGGAAAGTGGTGTCCGCAATAACAGTCGAGTGCATAAAATTCGAATCTGTACATTGAACTTTTTTTTGTATCGGCGATAAAAAGATAGAGTATAGATACTTGAACGATTGTTTTTGCAATACATTCAATGATTGAATACTAAAAGTGTGCATTCATTAACACGATTTGCTTACATTTGTTACTTAGGACCTTTTCAAAAGTTACGCGAGACGCGAGACAAATAACGTTGCACGGAGAGAATTTGAATATAACTTCTGAACAACGATCCAAATACTTGCACTTCGTGCTAAAAGCAGATCATTATTGTTATCAATCGTTGAATTGAACTAAAAACGATATCAACACCCGAAAATAACAAAAACTCAGAATGACCGAAATCGACTTCGAGCGTCAGAGAAAATTGGTGTCCGAAGTAACAGTCGAGTGCTTAAAATTGAGGGGCTTAGAATGAAAGGGGTGTGAGTGATTTGGTCGATTTCTCTACATCGACTCTCTCTTTTGGTCATAACTCATTCCCAGCTGTATTTGACAACGTGGAAGATAGTTCAGAATTCCATCTATCGGATTCTATAGCAAACTCAAATTGGAACGTTTTTACAGTTGAGTTATTAACTAAAGAGAAAGTTGATGATGAGAAATCGATCGAGTCACTTACACCACTTGCAGTCTAAGTCCCTCAATTCGAATCTGTACATTGGACTTTTTTTTGTATCGGCGATAAAAAGGTGAAAAGGATAGATAATTGAATGATTGTTTTCTCAATGCATTCAATGATTGAGGATTAATAGTGTGCATCTATTAACTCGATTTGTTAACATTTGTTACTTGGGAGCTTTTCAAAAGTTACGCGAGAATTATTGGATGTCTAGAATATTTTTTCGGTCTGTTATTCGAACCTGTCGGTACATGGTTAGGTTACCCTAAATATTTCGATCGATTTTTTTTTCATGTTCGATGTTTGACATTGTTTGCCACTGTTTTTTTTTTATCTCATTTATTTATTTATTAGGCTCATTAGCATTTTACCTGTAACAGAGCCGGGTTTTAATCGTGTACATGTACATATGTTTATGTTTCTATAAATTGTAAATTACACGGTAGTTAGTAGTAGCCATTTAGGCGTTAAGTTTTCTGTTCCATTACATTATGGTAAATTACACAGTAGTAGCCATTTAGGCGTAAGGGTATTCTTTCTGTTCATCCATTGTTCAGCAGACCGGACAGCGGAGACAGTTGATATTGATCATTGTTGAGTTATTTATAGAACAGCAGCCCGATGTGTCTTGCAGAGTAGAGCAGTTGTATGGATGAATCGATCTTATTTCGACCGTGGATCGATTTCCATCGCTGATGATGGTTGCGTGGACGTAGTTATTCCATAACAACACAAAGATGGTCAATTGAGGGCCCTGAGTTTGAACTCACGATCGATCGCTTGGTAAGCGAACGCGTAACCAAGTGGCTACGAAGACCCTCTTTGCCACTGTTGGAAATCGAAGAGTGGCAATCAAAGTAGTGTTTGTACAAATATTAAAAGTGTCAAAAAATATCAAATATTTGACTTCCTGACAAAAATTAGGCCATATGAATAAAAAAAAGTATTTACATAATCTGCTCGTTTTCAAGTAAAGTAAACTCCCAGCAAACATTAAATCGTATAATTTTGCACGTGCCAAGTCTTACAAGAAATCCGAATAAATCATAATCGCATATAATATCAATCAAAGTATGTGTCGTTTATATTTGAAATCGCATAAAATGTAAAAACTCGATTTTATATACCATTATCAAATTAAGTCGCAATTCGGTATAATAAACATAAATTTTATGATGTACATTGTCGTAAAATATATTTAATCCGCATCATATGCGTATATTACGCTGATGCAGTTTGTGTGTCGTATAAGCGTATAATTTAAATCGATTCAGTTCTTCAGTAAATCGTGTTGCATGCTGAAGAAAATCATGAAACAGTAAATCATATTAGATCCTAATAAAGAACATATTACATCATATTGAAATGTCAATGAAATGCTGATGCACTCGAAAGTTTTAACCGCTGTTGAATTAAATTTCAGATAGCCGCGCGAGATAGCTGGTGGATGATAATCCAGACGACCGGAGTTCGAACCCACATCGGAGCAGTTTTCACCAAACATCAATCTGTGGCATTTTAAACATTCATATTCCACTCCCAACAAAAGTCAACAACAATTATTATTTCTACGAACATAAAAACTCATATATAAAAATGGCGATTCGTGAGGTTGTAATAAACATTTCACGAAAATATTTTGCGCCATTTGTTTTTTTCTATGTCTGTAATAAATCGTATATAAGTATGGCAAAAGTCGTATTTGGTGCTTTGACAATTCATGAATATATTCATATTAGATCGCAATTCAATTCCAACATAATCGCTATTGGCTCGTGGCCGAGTGGTTAGCGTCCCACACTATCATGCCGGGTGTTCGGGTTCGATTCCCGTTCTGGTTGGGGGATTTTTCGTCAAAGAAAATTCTTCCGGCCTGCACTGTGGTCACGCGTATTCTAGAGCTTGCCACTCAAGAGTACATTCAAAGCGTGTTATTCGGCATAGAAATCTCAACCAAGTATTAATGAACGACGCTAGTTAATGAATACGTTGAGACGGCAAAAGTTCCACAGGGAACATTAACGCCGTTCAAGAAGAAGAAGAATAATCGCCATTATAGCCGGTCAAAGTTGCATATTCATCCAAACAAATTCGGTAAGCATTTGCCATGTATGTATATGGCCTCCACTTTTGCATGCATATGCCAGTTAGGCGCATTATATGCCAACCAAATTTTAGGGCATATGATGTTATATATACGCTTGTTATGCGATTTAATGTTTGCTGGGCTTTGCTAGTATTTACATGAATTCGTATAAATAACATCTGTCAGCAGATTATTATGGCTTGTGATCCGTAAAGCAAGTATACTATCAGGTATATTGCTCCCCGATTTGTCTATGCAGTGGTAGGCAAAAAAAGTAAAAAACAGTTTTAAGACCAACGATTGAATGTATCTCAAAGACTTATTTATTGTAGAACGATAAAAATATATTCTGCTTCCTTCGACACCTTCAGTTCTGTTAATGTTTCGGCTTCGCGGGACGTTGAACTTCGATATTTCGCTGAAGTAAATTAAAAGGGATCACAATAATATTAAAGAAACATAAAAACTAGTTTTACAACGCTCCACCTCTGGTTTTCCCATAGTTGGATAGAAAGGTTATTGTTAATAAATTACGTTTTCGTGACTAAACCTATAAAACTTCTTTAACCCTCCTGTACTCGCGTGCAAAATCATAACACGTATACTCGCGCACGGTGTCACAGACCGAAAATTGAACTTCTTTGTAATGTTGCCATTGTGTATTTTTCAGGCTTTATTGGCATTTATTTGAAGAAGAGGGTATAACTGAATGAAAAAAACTCCAAAAAAATATGTTTTCTTCGTCTTTATTATGTTTTAATAGTCATCTAATTCAGCCTCCTCAAAACAGAGTAATTTTTAATACTCCAACACAAATAGCGAAATTCGAATTTTTCACTGTTATGAATTAAAAGTAAGCAACTGAATATAATTCATGGAAGTATAAAGAGCTATAAAATAACATAAAAACGTATTAATCGATTGTGGTTTCAATGGAGTATGAATAAGAACATAGCATAACTGCATGCTCGGAACAAACATATTTTTTCACATTTCATGCAGTTGTTGCGTGTTTTTTGGTTTTTTTTGTCGAAGAGAGAATGTATAACGACCTTCTAGATAATTACCAGATGATAAAGGTTCTGGAATATAAAGTTTGCATATTTCTAATATTCTTTGTCTCTGTATTCTTGGTAAACTAAGTATCGGTAGATCATCGAAGCAGCAGACGAGCCGTTGTCCGTTCGAGCGAAATGTGTGAGAAAACACAGCCGGTAGCAGATTAACAGCAGGTAAGTACTTTTCACTAAATTTCCCCTTTCAGGTCATCAGGTAACCAAGCAGCTCAGGTAGGTATTCAGACTCACTTCACTAATTTATCTTCCTTTATTTTAACCTAACTTAACAGCTAGTTTGAATTTACTCTATCAAATATCGCACAAATAAATTTTCTTCACTGCTCACAAAATGGTTGACAGCAGGTATCGTTGGCCGGAAAAGAGGTTGACGGCAGGCGTCGTTGCACAGGAAAGAGTTGACGGCAGGCGTCGTCAAACAGGAAAGAGAGCGAGGCAAACAAAATGTGCTTCTTTTATACCCGTCGTGACGTCATTCGTTCGGTATGCGGAAACGATGAAACGTCAGCCAAACGCGAGACAAACGCATAATCAAAATAAACGCATGACTGACGATCGAGGGGTTTTTCGCTTTTGTAGTTCCTCAATCCACAGACAGTTGGCGCTCCTTCGTATTGTCACGAACACTAAGAATTAATGCCTTTTTTGATGGGGCATAAAACGATGATATAAAAGGATTTCTAGAAACTTCCTTTTCTTTTTCTTGTTTTTTTGTTCATATTGACCATCATAAAAAAATATCCCCGAAACTGAAACTATTAAAAATTACCATAAACCACCGATTAGTTTATAGTTTACTGTTTACAACACTTCCAGATGTGAAATTCTTTCACAAGTGTGTATATGTATGACTATACGAAAGTCGAACATTTATATTTTGCTATTGAACGTATGAATCTAACGACGAATAGTTAATATATGTATCCGTTCAATCCAGTTACAAAAGGGACTGAAATCAAATAAGAATAGACCGGTAATGATCTTATGCATTATATTCAATAACTATTCCACGCCACTAACATTAATTTATACATTTCATTCAACAAAAATCTAGAATATGAAAAAAGGCACTTGTCCAAAAAAGTTACTCCTATACTCGCGTCGGTGTGTCAGACCGAAAGTGTTAAAAAAGTGGCACACGTCCCCTTTGTACCAACACACGCGATACGCTAAATGATGACGAACAACAATTAAGGAAGCTAGAGAGAATCACAAATTCGTAGTGTTGATATTTTCTGAGAAATGAACGAATTATTGACAATGAATCGGTCTGACAGACCAATGCGCAATTTGTATGTTTTACTAATTCGATTTTTCGCAAATTCAAGGGCCGATGACACAAACAAGTGGAAACGGAATGTTTGACGCGTCATACATGTTAATTTGTTTAACTATGAGTGCAAGATAGCAGCATTAAACATAAACCGGATATGATATCAGAACGAATAAAAGTGTTTCAGACGCATAGTATGCTTATGAGCATACACTTAATAATTACGAAGTAAATACTTGATAAATGATACTGTTTTATTCATACGAAATCAAGTAAACTTCCATTTTCGAAAAGTAAATACTTAGTTGTCAATTTTATTCATACCAAACGTAGTAAAAACTCAATCTCCCTGCTCGACTGTTCGATTCAAGAAAGGCTAAATTTTGTTTTTATTCATATGGCCTATTGTACGGCCACCTTAAACCAGGGGTTAGACATCAATTGAATATAGGCTACCCAAAATCAAAATCAATATGGCGTCATTTGTTTACCAACATACCATTTGCGAGGATTGAAATTGTTGAAATCACGGAAATTGCGCTGCTTTATTTCTAACTGCATAAGCGATTTTCATATTTCGGTTTCACATGGAGGTGTTCACATTCAATATGGAGTTTAAAGTTAGCCACTATTTGACTATATAGCCGGACCGAGTTGTAAACAACAGTAATTGTCAGAACCAAAATGTCAGTAAACCGCAGCAATATTGGGTACACTGGCAATATGAGGGATTTGACGTTTTAGTTATACCCCTGCCCAAGACGGGTCTATGGTACTAGGTGAGGCCGTTTCGTCACTAAGTTGGTTAGGGGAGCGGTATATGAAAACAGCACGGAAGAAAGTAGAAGGGGAATTATTTGCTTGTAGCGTGAAAGAGACAGACTGATCACGAGCGAGCTTCGGCAATAGCGTATTGTGTTTCGTTTACAAACAAAATACAGTAGACTTCCAAGATGGCTGAAGAGTGGTTTTAGCAAGTTGGCCCACCTTAGTATATACTTCTAGGCGCCTTGACCCCTGCCTTAAACGGTATATCGGTCCTTGAATTATAACCGAATTTGGCAACACTCCACTTCTGACAGCGACGCAAAATATAGCATTTTTCGCTGCGTAGAGCCTACGCTAGTGTGCGTGTATCCGTCCGTCTCCGTCTCGTCGATGTTGATTGTGTATATGATTTGTGTCATATCGCAGACTGTGAGACCATTAGCAGCAGCAGCAGCAGTAGCAGCGAGCGAAGAGATTACATTAGTGGTGTATAATAGGGGATCATCGCGTATAATTTCGCCCAAGGTTTTCCTTCCTTCCAATTCGTTTCAATTGCAAAAGTGCATTTACTGGCCGTGGTGAAGTGTAGCGATCAATCTGTGTATGCGCTAAATAAGCCTGCTGTTATTTGGAATTAAGGTGAGCAAATGTTTTTTTTCCAATGGGAGGGTTTTCGCTGGTGGCAAGTGCAAAAGCGCAGCAGCAGCCCCACGGGAAAAAGAGATTTGCTCCTCGAGTGATGATTCATCATCGTCATCAACAGTGGCAGCAGCAGCGCACTGGAATGGGCTCGGAGAAGTAGCCCTGGACTTTGTTTAGTGTTTTCAATCGAGTATTTTTTTGGGGGTTTCGTGCGTAAAATTGTGGTTGTCAGCAGCTCATTTCGGCTCGTAAATCACCTAGCGAATTAGGTGTATACCTCCCACGGAGGATCTGTCGAAGAATAATTCTAATGTACGCCCTTTGCGTGCGTGTGTGTTTTTGCTTGTCGTTTTAGGCATCTCCGAGTCGAGACGATTTGTTTTGGGTGTTGACGAAAGAAAACAGAAGTTGCTAAACCAAAATGCAGGCCATCAAGTGTGTTGTGGTTGGAGATGGTGCCGTGGGTAAAACCTGTCTGCTGATCAGTTACACGACCAACGCGTTCCCAGGAGAGTACATTCCGACCGTTTTCGACAATTACTCGGCCAATGTGATGGTGGATGGAAAACCGATCAATTTGGGCCTGTGGGATACCGCCGGACAGGAAGATTACGATCGGCTGCGGCCACTGTCATATCCCCAGACGGACGTGTTTCTCATATGCTTCTCGCTGGTCAATCCAGCATCGTTCGAGAATGTACGAGCGAAGTGGTATCCGGAAGTGCGTCATCATTGTCCGAACATACCGATCATTTTGGTCGGGACGAAACTCGATCTCCGAGATGACAAAAACACCGTGGACAAGCTGCGTGACAAAAAACTTTCTCCGATCACCTATCCCCAGGGACTGGCCATGGCTAAGGAAATCGGTGCGGTGAAGTATTTGGAGTGTTCTGCTCTGACCCAGAAGGGTCTCAAAACGGTTTTCGACGAGGCGATCCGAGCCGTCCTCTGTCCCATCATACCGGTGAAAAACAAACGTAAATGTTCCATTCTCTAAGCATGAAAGTTCCGGTCCAAGTATATTCCTCCCATTTGCAAACCGTCGCAGCAAACAGATTATCCTTTGAAAATATCCCACTAAAATTGTCCTTCCTCTGCAATCAACACACAAACAAACAAAACAAAACATTCGTTTGACTGCTTCCCCTCTGTCTCTGTGCGAAGATGAACATAAAAAAGGCAGCAATTTCTCGCATTTTTTGAACATTAAGTAAATTGTAAAGTAAATTGTTGACCGTGACCATTGGCTGTAGGGTCAGATTCAATGAAAACCAATAGAGTAAAGTAGCTATTAGAGAAGATACAAACAAAAGTGTAATAATCGGTCGCGGAAAGGAAAAGCCAAGTTGAAACCGAGAAAAAATGCCGAAGCTGAGATGAACATCCGCAGTAGCAATAGTCGTAAACAGCAGTAGCAGTGCCCGTGGAAGAAGATACAACATTTTGAGACCAGCCCACGAATGATTGCAGCAGCGACAGTTTGTACATAGATACACACTCAGAGACAGAGAGAGTGAAAACGAGGTTGATTAAATGGAAAGGTAAACTTTTCTTCTCACTGATTTTTATGTTTTTTGGGCTTTGTATTACGATTAGCCATTGGTTGACCTGACGCATAAAAGGCTTTCTGATTGTATTGTAAGCGTAAATGAAACTAGTTGAGTGTGAATATCTTATTACGGGAGGAGAGACTATAAATGCAGTATATCTAATCGCGATTCGCTATGATTGCGTGTGGCAGTACCTACCTGTTGATTTTCGATTCATTTTTACTGAAAATTTTCTTGTTGCAATGTTTCTTTTTCTTATGTTTGTCGTGTTTTTTGTTTTATTTGGGAGAATTTCGTTCTATTCAATTCACACTCCTCGATGGTGGTAATGGTAATGAATTAGAGAGACTTTAAACTCTGAGAGTTCATTCGTCTCTTTACTCCTCGATGCCATTGGTCAACTAAAAGTATCTGTGCGTTGAAAGTACAAGGATCGTCTTAGCGCGCTTACAGGATGAAACCGCGAATAATATTTTGGCGTTTTTTTAGCTCGCAATTGCATTTCACTGAAGTTGTTCTGTATTCAACTCCGTTTTCCGTGCAATTTAACGTTGTTAAGAGTGATGTCTACATTGTGTTCAACTTCTATTACTCAATATAGAAGCACATGTAATATAAGCTTTGTGTCATTATTTTGATACATTTTCAAACATTTTTTAACACCAATTCAGTTCGAAAGAATCGTACTGTTTTTGCAACACAAATACATTGGGTGCACAAACATGACTGGATATTTTTGACGTGGGACTACGTTAAAGTGACCAGATGGTCAGAGGTCTAACGCGTGACACAAAAAACAATACGTTATGCGAACATAAACCATAGTTTAGCGAGTCTGAACTGATCAGTATTATTCCTTTCTGAGTATCGGCACTCAGTTATTTTTCGGTGGTTTAGATTTTTTTACGGCCGAAAATCACTCGCTCAATCAGAGCATTTACGCTTGGCAAGCACGATTCAAATTCTAAAATTTTCTTCAAATTACTGAATGGAATGTTCGAAAATTCCAATTCATTTTTCATCGATTTTAGTGTTAACGCATGCATTCAAAAAAATGGACTTATTTCGGATGGCGATGAAAGATAATTTATAGGAACAAATTTTCTTTAAATCTTACGTTTATTAAGTCTTCAACAAAAATGATTCAAGGATGTTGATTCGCAGCAGCAGCACTGTCAAGCAACTTGATGATTTTTCCATACTGCAAGCTCCACTCCACAGCGAAGGAGTTGGACATCCGGAGGCACTTTGCGTCCGCCAGATATAGCCGATCTGGTGTTTACAATATCATCTCTTTGCCGCTCCTTAAGCCGAGAGATCGAAGCAACCGGCCAAACGCTAGAGAAAAATCTGGCCAAAATAGACATTTTTATGCGGAAGCGTCAGACGAGACCGGCCGTATCTGAGTAGCAGGCAATCACCCAGAAGGAGTAGCTTGAGGTGCTGGTGAAAAACTTCTTTTCGTACTCATAATGAAAGACGAGACGTACTTGATGCTAGAATTCAACGAATGGCAGGGGACCGGGTACTTTACGTTCCCCAGGTAAGCGATGACGTCGAATATATCATTCACATCAAGTTCTCGAAGAAGGTCCTTCTCTGACAGACGTGAAGGGAATGTCCAAGCCGCTCTTCTTTCGAGTCATATGGTGATATATAGATATATAGTATATATAGTACGAAGTGCTTGCCGGAGTTGGGAAGGTGATGTGGTCTTTATGTCGAACCTGTGATCAGCCCATTATGCCAAAAGATCACTGGAGGATGGATCGACTGGAGATAAACATTACGGAATCAGATGTTTTAAAGGATTATAAAATACAACATCTGTTGGTGTCAATGCGCCCCCCCATTCGAGCTAACTTTTAATCGATCACCAGTCGATTATTTCGCATGTTATTCAGACCTTTTCTGGATTATAACTCTTACAAATATTGTAATCAACATTCTTGCACACTATTCGTATCAGATTTACATAGCTAAACCATTAAATTAACGCATTTTGATGAACTCAATTTTGATCATGTTTTGTCCACCTGATTTCTATGGCAACCGCTTGGCGCACTGCAGTTTGTTTATTATGTCCTTCGCGCATAGCAGAAATAAAGTTTTTCTGTGTTGAATGTGTTGAGGTGAACACTTTTAAAATGCCCAAGAAAAGGCATTATTCTGAAGGAAGCCTAAATTATGGATGGATCAATATTTTTTTTTTTTTTTTTATCCAAAATATATATTTTTATTAAGGCTCATATGGCGTCAACCTGACGGGGCCGGGAGTTCAATATTTCGACAATGTTTGCCTTATAACTATGTTAGTAATATGTAACCGATTACTCGCGGTTGGCTCGAGGTTAGTATTACAAGTGTTTTCGTAATTGTGATGTTGCTGTCTTCAATGATCTGTACCTGTGCCCGACACGGGATACTTCCTATTGGGATGCAGCTGACCATTAATCAGCAACGCCCCCCTAGTCTGTACCCCATATCTAGCGTGGTGCGTCTTTCTCGACTCGAGGAATCCAGGATAGAATGGTCACTAGCCGGCGCAATCATCAGCTCGTGTAGAGTTGTCATGAGCGGTACAACCTTTGGCTTTTGTTGAATCATCAGTGGACTGCACAACCTTTGGCCCGTGTATCTGTAAAGAGTGTGTGTATGTATTGCCGCGACTAAGTAAAAGTTTATAGATCGGATAGGAGGGATACGAAACAGGGACACAAAGAAGGAAACATCATTAAACGTTGATGCGGCGTTTCTGAGGAACAGGTATAGATGAAGCAGAAGATCAGGATCACGGCTACCTAAGATATCCCGGACGGGGATATCCGATTGTCTGCCTTTTGCTCTCAGTGCTCTAGAGAGCTGAGAGCGAGCAGCATGGAACCGGATACACGACCAGACAATATGCTCGATGTCGTGGTAGCAATCGCCACAATCACAAAGATTGTTTGCTGCGAGCCCAATTCGATAGAGATGCGCGTTTAGGTTGTAGTGATTGGACGTAAGCCGAGATATCACGCGAATGAAATCACGACCGACATTCAATCCCTTAAACCAAGCTTTCGTCGAAACCTTAGGAATAATCGTGTGTAACCAGCGACCGAACTCATCTTCACTCCACATGTGCTGCCAACTAACGAGTGTGTCCTGACGAGGAATGTGAAAAAATTCATTATAGGCAATTTGCCTTTCAAAAAGTGTGCCTTCTGAAGCGCCCACCTTAGCTAGCGAGTCCGCTTTCTCATTCCCCGGAATCGAGCAATGAGAGGGAACCCATGCTAAGGTAATCTTGAATAATTTTTCGACCAAAACACTCAATAGATGTCTTATTCTTGTTAGGAAATAAGATGAGCGTTTATCAACTTTCATTGAGCGGATTGCCTCTATTGAGCTGAGACTGTCTGAAAAAATAAAATAGTGGTCGATGGGCAATGTTTCAATGATCCCCAGTGCGTAGTATATCGCACCTAGTTCAGCGACATACACGGAACAAGGATCTTTGAGTTTGAAAGAGGCACTGGAATTTTCATTGAAGATGCCGAAGCCAGTGGACCCGTTTATGCATGAACCGTCAGTAAAGAACATTTTATCAGATCTAACTTTTCCATATTCTGACGAAAATATCGGCGGAATAGAATCGGAGCGTAGATGATCTGGGATTCCATGGATTTTTTTGTCGCATGGACAGAAGTGACAGAGGAATTGCAGAAGTATGGGAAGCAAACTTGGTTGGAGATGCCTGGTGAAGGGTGCACTTCATGGGTAAGGTACTCATGGTATAGAGACATAAAACTTGACTGAGGAGTCAGTTGGAGTAGATTTTCGAAGTTATCAATCACCAATGGATTCATGATCTTGCAACGGATGAGAAATCTGTAGGATAATTCTGTGAACCGAAGAGTAAGCGGGGGTACTCCTGCCAAAACTTCGAGACTCATCGTATGTGTCGAATGCAAACACCCCATGGCTATACGCAAGCAACGATATTGTATCCTCTCCAGCTTGAGAATATGAATCCTGGCAGCTGATCGGAAGCAAAAACTGCCATATTCTAACACTGACAATATCGTTGTTTTGTACAACTGAATGAGGTCTCCTGGATGGGCACCCCACCATGTTCCGGTTATTGTTTGGAGAAAATTGATTCTTTGCTGGCATTTCTGTTTCAAATACGCAATGTGTATTCCCCAGGTACATTTAGAGTCAAAATATACTCCAAGGTATTTGAAAAACATCGAGTGCTTGATCGTTTTGCCAGATAGGTGAAGCTGGAATTGGGCGGGTTCGTGCTTCCTAGAAAAAAGGACCATTTCAGTTTTCTCCGTAGAGAATTCGATACCCAGCTTGAGAGCCCACGTGAACAGGTTGTTCAGGGTATCTTGCAAGGAATTTTGCAGAACGGCGGGATTAGTACCCGTGATGGAAATAACTCCATCGTCTGCAAGTTGTCTCAACGTGCAATCTCTAGTTAGACAATCATCTATATCATTGACGTAAAAACTGTACAAGAGGGGGCTTAGGCAGGAGCCTTGTGGGAGGCCCATAAAACTGTAACGAGAAGATTTCAAGCTGCCATGATTGAAAAACATGTGCTTTTCTGAGAGTAAATTGTACAGGAAATTATTCAGAATTGGTGAAAGTCCACGATTATGAAGTTTCTCTGAGAGAATTTCCATGGAAACTGAATCAAATGCCCCTTTGATATCGAGAAAAACGGAAGCCATTTGTTCTTTGCGAGCAAATGCGATTTGGATTTCAGAAGATAGCAGCGCGAGACAATCGTTCGTCCCTTTACCTCGGCGGAAGCCAAACTGCGTATTTGACAGCAAATTGTTCTTTTCAACCCACTTGTCCAAACGAAGTAGAATCACATTTTCTCTAACAATTTACGAATACAGGATAACATTGCAATCGGCATATACGAGTTGTGATCGCAAGCCGGCTTGTTGGGTTTTCGTATGGCTATCACTCTCACTTGTCTCCAGTCATGCGGGACAATATTCAGCTCCAGAAACTTGTTGAACAAGTTCAGCAAACGCTGTTTTGCCAAGTCGGGAAGATTCTTCAATAAGTTGAATTTAATCTTGTCCGACCCCGGTTTCCACGCTTTTTTGCTTTAATCAGACCTTTTAGTTTGGCTTCTAGAGCTTGGTACTTTCGAAACCATTCCACTAATCCAGTTTTCCTGAATTTTTCGAAAGCGGATGATTTTTCAAGGTAGACCTTTGAGCACTCCTTGTCCCACCAAAGTGATGGAGGACGACGTCGGAAAGTGGTAGCAGGAACACGTTTCTTTTGAGCTTGAAGTGCGCTTTCGTAAATCAAACTCGATATAAAGTTATACTCTTCGAGTGGAGGAAGTTCATGCATTGAAACAAGTGCTTCAGATATTATTTCTGCAAATTTTCTCTAGTCAATATTTTTCGTGAGGTCATACGCAATATCGACTGACTCACGAGAACCTGATTCATTGGCGATCGATAAAATTATTGGCAGGTGATCACTACCGTGGGGATCTTGGATTACCTTCCACGTGCAATCCAGGGATAATGAAGAAGAGCAAAGTGATATGTCTAGCATACTTGCCCGTGCAGGAGGGTTGGCTATCCTAGTTGCTTCCCCTGTATTTAAAACTGTCATGTTGAAGTTGTCGCACAGATCATAAATCAACGTGGCACGGCTGTCATCATAGTGTGACCCCCATGCTGTTCCATGGGAGTTGAGGTCACCTAAGATTAGCCGCGGCTCCGGCAATGCCGCGATGATATCAAAAAACTGATGGCGGCCGACCATGGTTCTTGGAGGAATATATATCGAGGCAATGCAGAAGTCTTTGCCATTGATTTGTGTCTGGCAAGCGACAACTTCAATGCCTATCATCGATGGGAGAGTGACTCTATAGAAGGAGTGACATTTTTTGATCCCCAATAGTACACCACCAAACGAGTCATTTCGATCGAGGCGAATAATGTTGAAATCGTGGAAATTCAGCTCGTCGGCTGAAGAAAGCCATGTTTCACAGAGGGAAAATACATCACAGTTGGAACTATGAACTAAAAATTTAAATTGATCTAGTTTAGGGATGATGCTTCTGCAATTCCACTGTATTACAGTGGTCAAATCCTTTACCTCTTGCACTGAATCAGGCATCGAGGGAAATGAACGCTGCTAAAAAACCACATTTTTCTTTCAAAAATGTTCTCACAATCGGAAGCAAACATAATACTATGCTTTTAAGAGGGTCATTTATATTTAGAGCATTTAAAATGTTGTCCACCAGGTCAGAAAGCGCAAGCAAACCAGATTGTGGCTGTTGCCTCGACCGCGAAAATGGAACAGACCGGGTGGGTGCTGCTCCGGGAAGTGTTGAGGACACCTGGTGCGTGGAAGAACAGCTTAAACCAGGAGGTACTTGCTTCGGTCTATTCTCAGCACGTTCAATTCGAGTTTTCATTCCAACTTGGCAAGTTTCGGCCGTCTTTCTGGGGAGTGCGGTGTACCGGAACTTCCTGCATTGGGAGCGTCAGCAACAGGCTCGTCGTTCTGCAGAATGGAGTAGGGATTGTCCTGAGTCGTTGGAACGGAACTCTTAAGCATTTCTGCTTAAGTCCGCTTGGAACGTTCCTTTAAGGAACGCTTGATTTTTTCCCCTCGTTGTTTGTACACCGGGCATTGAATAATATCATGAGGAGTCCCGCCGCAATGAAGACACTTGTGCTCTTTCGCGCAAGGATTCTCATCATGGCTCTCTCCACAATCTGCGCAACGTTTTTTATTGCAACAATAGGCGGCCATGTGACCGAGTTGCATACATTTGTTGCATTTCATTACCCGGGGTACAAACAACCGAACAGGTAAACGAAGTGCACCTATTGCAACGTAGTTTGGAAGGGCGGAACCCTCAAAAGTCACACGAAAAGTGTTTGTCCGATTGAGAACCCTTTTGTCATTTTTTTGTGACACAGATTTCAGTCGATCGCATGCAAGAATCTTCACAGTTTTTAGTGAAGAGTTCTTGAAGCGACCGACACCATCGATAATCTCTTTTCGAGTCAAACCCTTTTCGGTTATTACGCCGTCTATTTCGACGTTGCAACAGGGCACGTATACGCGATACTCAATCGCAAAGAGGTCGCAGCGCGTGATTTCGTTCGCTTGGGTCCTGCTTGAGACGACAACTCGTAGTTTGTCTGGCCCCATCCGTGTAATCTCGGTAACTGCAGAAAACTTCTGAGTAAGTTCCTTCGAGATACGAATAACATTGAGAGGTTTAGATTTTCGTCTAAAGTATACAATGAATGGGCCTTTGGAGCCTTCATGGTATTCTTTTGGACGAAAATCCTGTTTTTCGTCAATGTCCTCATCTTCGGAACTTCAAACTTCATATACAGAAGTTTCTTCCTCAACTTCAGCTTCATCTTCCTGCTCTTCAGGAGGAGGATCGGTATCGGAAATATTCAATAGCGTCGATGGGGGATCCTTCCCGCCTTCAGCCATATCAAAAAAATCCGTCAACTGTTCGATATGAACAGAATATAATGATAATCAAAATAAATAAATAAGTGAAAAAAATATTTTTTATAGGGTTATGATGCGAATATTAAATTCAATTTATTTTGTGTTAAATAAAATGATAAAATGAAAAAAAAATTCCAATAAAAGTTCAACGGTATATAAGAAATAATGATCACCCCTAATGCCAACGTTTGCCGATTTGGTTAACACAAAGTTGAACAATGGTGTAAATCGTGCACAGAAGGTAGAAGGAATGATAGGGAAACAAAAGAAAAATAAATTTCTACTTGCCGCGGCTGTGTGGCGTGTGTGATGAATGTGTCTGATTTGGATCCTCAGCGCGCACCACTTTAAACTTCGCTCCACTCGCAAGCGCAACCGGTGAAAAAGAACATTATTATTCGATGTGAAAAAAACACCTTTGTTGGATCGATTAAAAACTTGTCCGATCTGCTTGCAAGTTGTCGAACCAATGATCACACAATCATTGGTTCGACAACTCGCAAGCAGATCGGACAAGTTAGGATCAATATGATGACAGTAAACTCAAGCAATGATAAATGCAACATCTACTTGAGAATTCGAATGTTTTCATTCAAACATCGTGGTTTCTAAAGCCGGACAAACCATGATCATTTTTTTTGGACAAACCATGATCAAAAGTGGTCAAACCATGATCATAATTCCTCTTTGAGGAAAATCGTTAAAAAACATAAAAATTTGAATAATTTCAACTATTTATGGTAGTATTAGCAACTAGAGACTTAGGGCTTTTCAACAAACCCAAACTCGTATCGATTATATGAGATTTTCATGAAGAAAAATCGATTTGCATTTACTAGTTGCGTAAAAACACCCCAAATCGGACAAATCAAGATCATTTACCCTATGTGGATTCAAATAAAGAAACAATTTTTCTATATTCTGGAAATTGCGCATCTGGAACAAATTTCGAGAAGAAATCCAAAAGTGGTATCGAATTTGGCACGCAGTTCTGAATCACACCACATTTCAATGAGTTCCATCTGACATTTTTATGATTTCGAGAAAAACGAATTTGAAGTTTGATCTTCTAGCATTTTCATTGAGTTTTCAAACCAATTTCGATAAGTTAATCCTCTGCTGCGGGAAACAGCGACCATGATCTTATATGCTTTGATTTCAGAAACTGCAACTTGAACCTCATTTATACCTGTGTCGATGTTAACACTAAATTGCGGATGCTGAATAATGAACTTTTATCAATCATTGACAGACATGCCCCTCTTAAAGAAAAAGTAATAATCGATCCGACCGCCTCTTGGATTAACCTATCTTTTCAATAATCGATCAATTGCTTGGGATAAATGGAAAAGAAATAAATCAAGCATTGCCAGCTGGAACAAATTTGCTAGACTACGTAACAAAACTAATCACGTTATAAGAAAGTCAAAATCAGCATATTTCTCACAACAATTGAACCTTAGTCTATCATCTACGAAACTATGGAAAAACATTATTAGGTCTTACAAAAACACAAAATCGAGGAGATGTCGGAAACTTGGGTTGCGTAACGGCAGATTCATTGAATCGATTTTTCATTTCTGATTTGTCCCCGGTATCGTTTAATGAAGAGCCTGAAATAGACTATTTCTCAAACTTTTCTTTCAGGTCGGTTAGTTTTGATGAAATTTCAACAGAACTCAATCTCGCCACTTGTGAGGCAATCGGTTATGATCAAATCAGCCTAACGATACTGAAGAAAGCATCTGATGTGCTTCTCCCCGTACCCACCGATATTTTCAATTGCATAATTACTAAATCTACATTCCCAGAAGCATGGAAAATCGCTCGCATTGTTCCAATTGCCAAAAACGAGAACCCTACCGAAAACAAAGATTTTAGACCAATTAGCATAATGCCTGCTTTATCTAAAATCTTCGAAAGTCTCCTATGCAAACAACTTAACGAATATTTGCTTAGGAATAACTTATTATGTCTTCTTCAGTCGGGATATCGTAAAAAATGCAGCACAACAACAGCACTAATAAAAATTGAAGACGACATAAGATGCGCAGCAAGTTGTAGTTCTGGTCCTCCTCGATTTTAGTACGGCTTTTGACTCTATGAATCACAAATTGCTTTGTTGGAAATTAAATTCTATTTTTAAATTGAACAAGACAGCCGTTAAACTATTACTCTCTTATCTAACGGAACGTTCACAGTTTGTTGAATTTCAAAACAAGAGATCTTCATGTGTTTCTGTAAGTTGTGGAGTTCCCCAGGGCTCTATTCTTAGACCACTTCTTTTTTCAATGTTCATTAATGGCATTCCGAATGATTTGAACTAGTGTAGATATAATTTAAATGCCGACTTCAACTCTATTGTTCTGGTATGCCCGAAAACCTAATCGATATTGTTGAAAAAATTAACAATGATATAGAGAAAATTATAAACTGGAGTAACAGGAATGGACTTGAATTAAATGCCAAGAAAACTCAATCGATAATTTTCAAGACTTCTTTTGCAACAGCCTGTAACTAACCACTAATAAAGGTAGACGAGGTATTGATTCCTTTTTCGAGAACGGTCAAGAATCTGGGAATTTTAATGGATTGTCAGCTCGATTGGAGAGCTCAGGTTAATGACACTTGCAAAAAGATTTTTTTTCGGCCTTCACTCATTAGTTTTACTGTGAGACTCTACACCAGAACGAATTCGACTCCAATTAGCCAAACCTTTACTTATATCGTTTTTCAACTACGCAGATGTTTTATATTCTTCAGTCTCTAGTTGGAACGTAACTAAATTAAAATTGGCATTTAACTCTACCACGTGATACGTATTTAACCTCCGTCGTTCAGAACACATAAATGAATATCACACCAGAATTTTGGGAATTTCTTTCGAAAACCACCTGAAATTAAGAATGTGTTTACAAACTTACAGGATTATAACTGGAGCTCCATTATATTTACAAAACTTTTTTGTGTATTTGAGATCCTCACGATCTACGAATTTGATGATTTCACGAAACAGAACAAGTGTATTAAAAAAGTCACAGGAGGGTTGTGTCCGAGACACGACCGCATAGTTGACGTAGGATTCCGTTAGGTTATCTGTTGAATTTGGATATGTTTGAAGAATTACATCGTTAAACTTTTTGATAATGATTTGGTGACCAAACGACCCGTTCTCGAGCGGGAACACACCTTGGTTTTTATTTATGAAAATTGAAATAAATCGTTTCATATATCAAGTAATTTTCAACACAACTGCTACCATTTATTTTACACTTACACTTGTGATAAATTTTTCACAATACACGATCAGTCATCGATATGCAATTCCACGAAGCAACAGTTCGGTGGGAGCAAAAGCTCCCCCTACTATCATGTATTTGCAAAGCCGATTTCCCCCCGGCAGCTTGGTTTCGGTGTCTCTGTTAGGGACCCGCCACACGTGTCTTAAATTTCGACCAATCAGATGTGGTTATTTCCGTTAGGATAGGGGTTGAAATTTTTCAATAGTTCGATAGTTAGTTTCATGACATATATTATTATCTTCAATATAAAAAATTGTTTTGGAGTGGCGAAATCGATTGACGCAAAAATTTAATCAATCCATCATGAAATGACTGAGCAATATGCGTTTAAAATTGGACAATTTCCACGATGTGCTCGATTTTCGATTTTCAATTTATACCCCAATATGTTCCCGAAAGACGTAATCCTACGTCAAAAGTCATTCTGCCAACGTGCTGTAATTTTATGGAACAACCTTCCTTTAAGCTGCAAACGTGCTTCTTCATTTTCTGCATTCAAAAGATTGTGTAGTCAATACTTTCTATCAAGGAACTATTTTTTTTTGTCAATGTATAATTTTTTTTATTTTTCTATAAGTTAAAAAAAAGTTTTTACAAAATAATTATTTTAAGCTTCGTTTCCTAGTTCGAATTCTAATGAGGCTACATCTATAACGTTATTACATCGCATAATGAAGATGACGAATTTTATAAACATTTTTAGAATTTGAATTTTTTTAGTTGTTGGTATATTCCTCAGCTGAGGTCTTAAAAGTTCTTCTATTTCGAGCCTGCGCCATCCACCAAGCAGCACAGTTAATTTCAACTGCAGTGTTCTCCAAGCTGGCTCTACTCGCACGCACTCGCCTAGTTCATGCTGCAATGTCTCACATCTAGTGTTACAAAACATACAATTTTCACCAACGGCTCTGTTTATACGGAACATTAGTTTTCTATTTTCGAGCTTTTCATTGATTAGCAAAAAAAGGCTACTCCGCTCATTCGAGTTCAGCTGTCGAAGCGTTATGTTTTTCCATATTTTCTTCCAGTCAGCCGATGGCATATTTGTATAGTGTATACTTTGAGAACTGTTAGGTTATTTATACTATGCTTTGGTTTTATACAAAAAAAAAAGTAAATAAGTTGGATGTACGCGTGATTTTCCAAATCTGATGAATGTGGAATGTATCTTACAAAATGTTTAGCCTAATGCAATCAAAAACTCAAAATTTTTAATTTTGCGACTTAATCCTCTCTGACTTAACACTGACCATTTGTTTTTCGAATAAATGAGTTTTCTTTCGGTTTTTGATCTGGTTGTGTTGTGAACCGATTTACCTTGCAGGCTTAAGTTCAAATCGTTCAGATGGCTTGTGATGCTCGTCAGGAAAGCTGTTACACATTCCTTGTTTTTGAAATTCTCGCGCGGTTCTAAGTGAAAGATAGAATGTCGCATACTGTGCATTCACATCTTCAAGAAAAGCTTGTAACTCACAAATAGCACCTTATGGAATATGGAACGCGTAATCAAAATTAAACTTACCACAGAAATCAGGAGCTCCATCTACAACTGCATCGGAGATTTCTTCAACAATGGATCGAATTTCTGCTGAACCCTACGCGGTGCGTTGAGGATATCGATGCCTTCTGTCGTTCATTTCTTAGGAAAAGATAAATCAATTCATCCGACACTTCAAATTCTTTCGGTATGTCCCAAGAAAAATATAGCTAATTGATTGTATCAGAAATATCGCCATTGAATAAAATACAATGTCAGCAGATCTTACTCTCGAACTTTCACCCCTTGCCGTACGATTTAATTTCCAACAGCACGGCCCAAACACGAGTCTCAAGCTAATGATGGTTCAGAACTACAAAAAGACAACCGATGGAACCAGCATCAACGAAGATGAGATGGAAAGAGCTATCGAACTATCGAGCGAGTTTTGAACTACCTTAGAAACGTTCCTTGCCCTCTAAAACCCCTATATGCCAAGTGTGATTCCCTTTGCTTGATTAGTTCTCGAGATATGCAGAAATTTGTGTTTCATTCGTATGGCATCCCCACATAGAGAGGTGGGAGGTGTGTTGAATCACCTTAGAAACTTTTGTTCCCCCCTAAAACCTTCACATGTCAAATTTGGCTCCATTTGCTTGATTAGTTCTTGAGTTATGCAGAAATTTATTTATTTACTAGCTAACCCGGCAAACTTCGTCCCGCCCATTTACTTGATTAATTCTCGAGTAATGCAGAAATTTGTGTTTTATTTGTATGGCAGCCACCCCTAAGAGAGGGGGGAGGGGTATCTAACCACCATAGAAACATTCATTGCACCCTAAAGTTTCCATATGCCTAATTTGGTTTAATTTGCTTGATTAATTCTCGGGTAATGCAAAAATTTGTGTTTCATTTGTACGGCAGCCCCCTCTAAGAGAGGGGGAAGGAGTATCTTAACACCATAGAAACATTTATTGCATCCTAAAACCTCCACATGCCAAATTTGGTTTCATTTGCTTGATTAATTCTCGAGTAATGCAGAAATTTGTGTTTCATTTGTATGGCAGCCCCCCCTTAGAGAGGGGGGAGGGGTCTCAAAATATCACGAAAACCTTCCCCGGCCCCAAAAACATACAATTTTCATGTCGATCGGTTCAGTAGTTTCCGAGTCTATAAGAATCAGACAGACAGACAGACATCACTCCATTTTTATATATATATAGATAGATAGATAGATAGATTTAATCGTTATAAATGTTTCGTACCCCGTAAAACTTTCACATGCCAAATTTGGCTCCATTTGCTTGAAGAGTTTCGAGTTTTGAAGAAATTTGTGTTTCATTTGTATGGCAGCCCTCTCTTAAAGAGGGGGAGGGGTGTTTAACCACTATAGAAACATTTACTGAACTGAACTTACGGGGTCTCAAAGTTCCCCGGCCCAAAAACCCCTACATACAAATTTTCACGTCGATCTGCTCACTAATTTTCGAGTCCATAAGAATCAGAAAGACAGACAGAAAACTATGGTTCTCGTCACAAACTGGACAATGGACTCAAAAATGTATAGGGAAGAATGTCTGCAGAGACGTCTCCTTTCATTTAGTAAGGCTCACAAAGTCCGGCGAAATTTTGGCCAGATTTGGCAAGCTGCCACTGCAGTCTAGAGGTGCTTCAGTGGTACAGTGACAACGGGGTCGATTACATTGAAAAAGACCTCTGAATCCTCCCAATTGTTTCCAATTCCGCCCAATCAAAAATATTGGGCAATTATCAAGTGGAAATGGTTCCGAAGTGACTCGGGATGCTGCAGACATGAAGAGATCGTGGAATAAAAGGGCCGCTGAGGTTGATCAACGAAAAGTTCAAACTTCGATGAAGAGTATCCGAAGAAAAGTATGCCAAAGCTAGAGCTACAGTTTGTCGTCAACAAATCATCGGTATTGCCGAAGCCATGCCGGAGCCTTGGCTAATTTTGGGCATAGAACAGGTTTAGAATCATAATATGATGGTTCCCACGATCCATTGATTTATGATCTGTGCGTTAATTTCAATTTGACGATGATTTCAGACACGAGGGAAGCAACTAGGATAGCAAAACCTTCCGCACGGGAATGTAAACGTATCGGACTGTTTGTTGAAGGTAATCTAAGACCCCACGGTAACGATCATCTACCAATACATTTATCAATTGCTAATGAATCATACTCATTAGGAACAGTTGATATTTCCTATGAATTTACGAAAAAAAATTTCGTGAATCCAGCTTCTTTCGAAAAAAACCATTTTAATTTTTGGCTTAATTTATGATGCACACTACAAACCCAAACAGAACATGCTTTCGGCACTGTCTGTCATCACCATGTGTGTACTCCAAAGTATATCTTGAAATATTAACGGAAAACACGAACGATGCACTGGTTCTGGATTTACACAGCTCTGGATCGCAAACTAGAGCAGAGAAACGTGGGTATCGTCGAGAATGTGTCAAAAGCCCATGTAGACAGACGGCTACGAGCAATCTTTGGGGGAAAAGACTAGGAAAATGCGGGACCGAACTCACAATAACAAAATTGGGGAGTGTCCTGAACGTTGGGTTTTATGTTTTCGCGAGGTAGAGTTGTCCGGATTCCGTTCCAGTACAAAATGTCGTTCGCAAAATACCGCATCAGAGAAAAACATTGCGATGATAAGTTCAACTTCACTCGCTAGCTTGGTTTCGCCGCGACAACACGCGTTTTTTTACGGTGAAGTCTTTTCGCGAAAATCGTGCGAATACGAAGTGTTTCTCTGATCACTTTTTTTAGAAAGTGATACTTGGACCTATCAGTTTCCTTTTAACGGTGGAATCTCGACAGTATTTCCACGGACTCGAACGTAAAAGTGATTTTGTCTGGTTCTATTGCGACAGCACGCCATGGTAACAATTTCTATTCTCCATCGGTGAATAGTATGAATGAACAATAGGGACGGTTGTGAATAGAACAACAGATAAATCAGCAAAGAGCAAAAGTGAAAAGAAACATAAACACGTGCATCAATCGATCGTCATTTATGTATGGTGGATTACCTTAATAGTCCGTAGTAGAAGATTTATCCGAATTAAAAATATATTTCGTCGTGAGTGACTGTTGTCGGGATCGAGTGATTATAAAAAACACATCAAGTCAAACCTACCGGCATGCAACGGGGGGGTTTCCCCCCCTTACCTTCTTACGGGGATTCAGGGGACCCTGGGTCAGGAAACCGAGTTGATGGAATTTTCGCCGGACGAAGCTTTCCGGAATGGGGTGATTCCAGTGGGGACTATGGTCAGATACGTGTACTACGACTTGAGGGAGTAAATAAAGCCTTACCTAAGCGGCCTTTTGAAATCAGAAAAGCAGTTGAGACGTTCCTCGGCATCAAAATCAAGGAAGGATACCCTGAGAACAATGTTATTAAGCTACGAAACAAACGGCAAATCGATCAACTCAAACAGATGAGCAAGCTACCAGATGGTTCCCCAATCAGGATTACTGATCACCCCACCCGCAATCAATGTAGATGTGTGGTTTACTGCCCCGAATCCACGGAATATGAAACGGAAGAATTATTCAGTGAACTTAAGGAGCAAGGGATCAAGGACCTGCGACGAATCACCCGCAAGGACGGAGATAAGAATATTCCGACCCCAACTATCATCCTCACTATTGACGGGACGGTAGTGCCGCAAAGCGTAAGTTTTGGCTGGATAAGAGCACGTACTCGACCTTACTACCCTACGCCAATGCTGTGCTATAGTTGCTTCGAATATGGACACCCTCGGAAGCGATGTACGGCAGGCCAAATCTGCGGTGTATGTTGTGGCAATCATGCCAGCACGTCGGAGATGCCGTGTCACGAGAAGGCTTACTGTAAACACTGCAAGAACGATACGCATCCAGTTTCAAGCAAAAAATGCCCGATCTACCTGAAGGAAGTCGACATTCAGCACTTGATGGTGGACCAAGGAGTCGGTTACCCAGCAGCTCGAAGGACGTATGAAGCTAATCACCGAACCAAGTCCGCAGCTGCAGTAGTTGTAGAAGGGAACGATGCTCGATTTATTGAACTCAACGCTAAGCTCGACCATTTTTTAGCCGAAACAGAAAAAAAAGATAACGAAATAGAGATCATGCGAAAGGAGGCTGAAAAGCGCGACCGTCAAATTGACGAACTATTCGAAGTACTCTGGAATAAAGACAAACAGCTACAGGATAAGGACGAAGAAATTGCAGCATTAAAAACTGTCCTGGCTGCCGCGAACGTTCCTATCCCTCCGGTTGCAAGCTCAAGCACTCGAAACAACTTACCCATGAAATCAACAGAAATGGAAATCTTGAAGGTAACCGACGCTATTCCAAAGCAAAAACAAAAGAGTAACAACAACGAAAAATCAACGCATAGCGAGAGATCAAGATCTCGATCGCCTCGGATACTGAACCAACGGGACTGTAGCAAGGATGGACGTCAAAGCCGGGCCTCCTCTAGACAGGACAGACGTACTGAGCTTAAGTCCCGGCATACTCAAAAGACCGATAGCAAAACAGCTTCCCCACCTTCCGAGGGTAAAAACAAACAGTCTACGAAAAAGCAAATGGCGAAGGCAAAACAAGACAAGAAGACCCATCCCAGAAATACTCAATCTACTAGCATCATATCTGATGATGAAGGTAACACCTACTCACAGACCAAAGCAAGAAACGAGTCAAGATCGGAAATGGACATTTCCTCAGACGGATCGACATATTACGGTCTGTTGGAGGATCTTTCATAAACGACTCTCTTTGATAAGTCCTCTCTGGCTGAACCCACAAGACCAAACAACTGATTAACAATAAATGGCTTCTACAACCACCAACGTGGACAATTCTATACGATCAAGCAGAGAGGACAATGTATGCTCTATCCGTTTTAACAACAACGATAAAACTCAAAACCAAACGACAACAAACGAAACACGTGTCTCAGATAGGCGAGGCCCTGCCGGTGCGGAAGTCTCTGGAGGACCGGAACCGGCAGATCACCCTCGATACCCGAAAACACCAAACGAGACGGACGAGCGGGCTTCGTCCTCGTATTCCTCGCAGGACACCGTGGGAGTCAAGATTTCTGCAAATAGCGAGACGGACAAGCGGGAATTACCCCCGTATTCCTCGCAGGACAACGTGGGAGTCAAGTTATCGGATGCAGCCCTGGGTAGCTGGGGCCCCCCTAGTGCGGACGCTATGGACCAACCGGAACTAGGGACCACCCCTCAGCACCCGGTGGCAATCCCCGAAAAAAAAAACAAATCTGAAGCACCTTTAAGACGATCCACCAGACTAGCTGCACAAAATATCGTTCCTCAGTATACCAGGACATGCGCTAAATCCTACGATCTGTGGAGAGCTAATGGTAATAAGATCCAACTATCAACCCCTGGGCCTTCTTTAGTATCTCTGCTACCCTCCATCTCTGCGGACCCTTCACCTCTGCCGGTAGCTGGGTCCTCACGTACTACTTCTGCCGGTGGAGCTCTATCGGGTTCCACCTCCCGAACAATGAAAGGTACCACTCGCAGGTCGAGTACACCACGTGACGATGACTCTGGAAGTTCACCATCGAATCGACCAATCGCCATTTTTACTGACTCAGCCAGCGTCGTCTCTGCACTTGAATCAGAATCAATCAAACACCCATGGATTCAGGAAATCCTGCTAAACGCACAACCGCACACCACCTTTATTTGGATACCAGGTCATTCCGGAGTCCCTGGAAACGAAGAAGCAGATAGACTCGCAGGATCAGGTTGACGACAGGCACTCTTCACCAACCGCGTTCCCGCAGATGACTCCCAATCTTGGGTTTCTAGAGCCATAGAGAAAAAATGGGCTGAAGAATGGTATCGCGCCGGTCGGAGGGGAACCAGAAGTTTCTTTCTTCGCAAAATCAAAAGTGACATCACCAAATGGGAAGACCCCAAGGGGCACAAAGAGCAGAAAAAAATGTCGAGGCTAAGGACAGGACACGCAATATTCTCGTACAACATGGGTGGTGGCGAGGAATTCAGAACTCAGTGTACATTATGTCGCGTACACCAGACAGTCGAACACGTTCTATGTCACTGTCCTCAATACGAGGGCCCTAGATCGACATACGACATCCCAGGGAGTATCAGAGATACCCTGAGAAACGAACCAACCATGACCACAGCGGTTTTTTCTTTCTTGAAAGACACTGGTCTGTTTGACCGAGTGTAATGGAATCAACGACATGACAACGAAATGTGGATACGTACTGGACTAATGAATGAACAGAATAACGAACCGCTAGAGATCGCTAAAAAGATTATTTGTAAATAGGAGAAATCCCCAAAACTAGAAAGAGACCTTAAGGCCTCTTCATCGTTGCAAGAGATGAACCAGCCTAAGGCTGAAAATCTCTCTAATAAAGACAAAAAAAAAAAAAAAGTTCAACTTATTCATGATTTCCAGTTCTGCCAAAAGATGTATGCTGGATTCATACTGCGGTTACAAAAAACGCGTTCAGCCTCATTTTGCTAGGGCAACCTTTGTAGCTGATTGAGTAGTGGAAAAAGTTGAAAGCTCACGGATTATTGATTATTCTCGGTGATAGTTTTCCTCATTTCAGTAACTTTATACTATTTTCTCGACGACCATCGGTTCCTCGATTGCAATTAATTTATTTTCTTTTGTTTTTCTTTATTCTCTCATTTTTTTTCCAGATTCACCGTTATTTAAAGGCACACACAGACCAAAAAACCGCACTCTAAGCAAAGTGAAAAATAGAAGATATAGCTTACTACAACGGCGCACTTTGTGCGCTCTCACTCTCTTCTTTGTTGATTCTATTTCCGCCACCCACCTTTGTCCCATAGTGGTTCCTCGACTGCACAAATCACGACCGGGGAACAAACCATGAAGACGATGCCAGTCTCCAACAGTCACGTAAGCACACGAAGATTTGAAACTGAGAACAGTTTTGTACAATCCAAAAAGGTGACCGTCATTTTCTGTTGATTATTTTTTTTTATTTTTTACTGGCACACGGGGCGGGATTCTGGAAATTTGGCGTTCAAAACTAGGAGGGGTGAATTTACGAATGTGAGGAATGAAACCGCGTGACTGCGAATGTGAGGGAAGAAATAATTACTATGATCAAAACAAGTAACTGTTTTAGAAGCCAACAGATCCAAAACGATGAGCGATTTGATAGATGTTTATTTTGTTTTCTTTTTGCGCTTTTGTGCGTTACAAAAGTGAAGATATTTAGTTTGTTTAGTTTGATTTTTCGAAACGAAAAGTAAAAAAAAAGGGAAAAAGGAAAATTTGTACCGAATCGAAGGGGGAAAGAAGAGGATAGGGAAAAATATCAACGGGATGGAAGCATTGTCTTGTCTAGTGTAAAGTTTGTTTTACAGCTAATCCATTAATCAAAGAAGCGTGTAAGGATAGAAGTTCTACTAAACGAAGCAACGTAACGCTAGCAGAAAAGAAGCATAATTAAACACAGATTAACACACACACACACGAACACACACTCACATAGTATATACGTTTACTGTAGTGATTACTGATTAAATGTTGTAACTTGAGATTCTTCTGTTCTAGCAGTGTTAATTTCTAAAGTGAATGTTTAACCACTTATTTGGGGAACTTTATTTTGTGTAGCGCAATTGACGCTGCTGTAAAGGAGAGAAGCAAACAATTGATCAAAACATACGAACGAATCGTTTTTCGTTTTGATTTCCTTCTTGAAATGCGAGAGAGAGAGATATTGTATCCTTTGTCGAAGTACAGACCCTAATTCGGCCCTTAGATGTTTTAACAGGATGAAAAGATAACGAAGAATTAAAAAAAAATGTTTACAGAACCTGTCGTGTATTAGTAACAAGAGATGATGGATAAATTTATTGATATAACATTTTTAATGAGTATAAATATTACTATTATTATTAAATAATAATTAAACACAGATAATAAAAGTCAGAGAGAAAAAAAACAGCCCACGAAGAAAAGTTTATTTTTCCAACCAAAAGAAAAAGGATCCCGCAATTGGCATCAACAATCCTTGCGTTCCCGTTCCGGTAGAGTGACTTACTCCCAACCCACCGGATGTGACCTGCTGGCGTTTCATTTTGCTGTAGTTTTAGTAAGTTAATGTTTAAAGTGTGAAATTACCAAATCTAAATTTATGTTATTTGCGTGCTGTGCCATCGAGTTTGTTATTTTAGTTTGTTTTATTCACCTCACTCATTGTGTGCCAAAGCTGAATTGTATTTCTATGCATCAATTGACGAGTGATTGCGGAAACTGCACGAAGTCTCTTAGGACGACCCGCAAAGTGCAAACCAGGATTCGAAATGGGACTGATGAAACTTAGTGAGACTTATCGTGCCGAGCAAGTAAATAATCCAATCATACCGAACATAGTGGCGAAAAACCGGACTCGTCGGCTGTACCACCAGGTGCACCCAAACTACACCCAAACTAGCATTTCATCTTTGGCAGAAATGATGCCATTTACTGTGCTGGAGAGTCAAATACGCAAATAATGAGCTGTTTTAAAAGCTTAAAAATGGTTTGTATGTATGCGTGCAGACATCTCTTTCTGTTTTCTTTTCTCTTTTCATTTGGGATTGTGCCAAAAAAAGTCCATACGACGTCAATGGGGATCGAACCAAGGCCGGCTGGAATGCAGAGCAATTTTACACGACCACGCTGTCCACATGGCTAATGATGCTTCAGCAGTTGTTCAGGAAATACGTGATAATGCACCTGATTATAAAATGAAGTTGGGAAGTGTTTTCTAATAGCGAATTCGTTTTTAAAACTGAGTCAGTGCCAAACTGACTCTGTAATAAAAAAACGTTTTCAGTTTCACGAATGCGGTGGTTTGTTGGTGTGCGTTATATAGTCTGATTTGTTTATATTTGCGACGACAAATGTACAGTGTCGACGTCTGGTGGCGATATTAGTGCTTGGGAGGTAAATTATTCTCTATCAGATCAGAAGGGCCAAGTGCAGTGTAAAAATATAAAAGTTTGAATGAAAATTTTTACTTCATATTGTTTGATTCCCTAACACATGTAGTTCTGACACTCACTTAACCATTTGTCGATGCATTTCCTGTTTGTTCCACAAATAATTACTATTATAATATAAAATCATCATTAAACACAGAATTTGAACGAAAACAATATGTTTCGGCGATATCGGAAAAACCCTCTTATTTCATCACATAAAATAAATATTTGATACGTTAAAGTAAATTTTCATTCATAATTTTGATTTTGAAAGCAGGTTTATTCCACCTGAATATCCATCGTTATTGTCGCCTCCCAATGAAAGCACACGTAGCTTAATGCCGTCTACTCGAATATACTCTTCAAAATCAGAATCCGAATTGGATTACGATTCCAATAATACAAAAGCAAAAGCAGCATGTTTTCCATTTGCATAGTCTTTATTCTTAGATTTTCCAAAACAATACTCGGAACTTGACAGTTCAGTATAGTTGTGTTGGTGAACCCGAGTGCCAACCCGTGAAATATCTCAGTGCGAAACTAACAGCTTTCGGGCGAACCTAGTGCGACACTGAGTGCGAAACTGAGTGAATAAAAAAACGTTTTGACAGTAGTTAGTGCGGCACTGGGGTTGAAATTGAACAAAAACGAATTCGCTATAAGAGTAAAAAAGGAGCGCATGAAGGAGAACAATATTTATCTCGGTCTGGGCCGTGTATGTAGCAAAGTATGCGTAAAGCTTATTTGTTTTTTGTTTCGCTTTGTTTTACATAGCTGTACCATGTATATTATACAAATGCTTACCAGTATTTGTGAGTCATGACATTTTCTGTTATGTTATGTCTCATATAATGTCATACATCGGGATGACAAAACATGAGCTAAAAATCAATTTTAGGTGTGCTTACAAAACCCAAAGGATGTCTCGTAATGAACGAAGGTACGTGAAGGCTGATGTTAGACTAGTCCCTGGATGAAATGTGTACGAAGTTCTTGCTTGGGGTCAAGTTTCTGTCAAACTCGAATTTGTGTTTGTAAAGAGGTTTGCAAAAAAATAACAGTAAAGGGATCTATAATATGTATTTTGTGACAAGAATCATATAAAAAGGAGTGTCTCTCCATCAAGTCCACTGATGATCCAGTGATATGACTTGCTTGTGCATTAAACCATTAGCCTACGATTCATCTTCCAACAGAGCGGAACAAACCCAGATGCTTCGGACGGTCACGCTTTTTGACTTGTCAAATTTTTCATCTTGTACGAATTTGTGGACTCTCATCGATTCGTTGAGTTTTTGAAAAGTACAACAATAATACTTTCTACTAGAATATTGGTCATTCTTAAACCATGTTGGTTCACGTAACACAACATATACAGTATCATGAAAGTTTCAAATAAGAAGTTGTGTTAAACAATAGGGGTTGTTTGAAGATCTCGTTGACCCCCAAAATCAGTTTTCGTTTTGGAAGATCTCGACGTGGACATTGACCAGACCAGACTGTTGTCCGCGTGGACATTTTAGTCCTGAATATTATTGAAAATTACAAAGTAAACATCTCGATTGCACCTATGTTCCATTGCAAATTTATTTCATGTTAAATTTTGTTTATCAGTTTTCAAATGACTTTTCCACTCACACGAATAAAAAGTTAGGAGCTCAAGGGCTTAGAGGCGTATGAACTGAAAAGTTTAAAGCCTCTTTGAAACAAAGAATGTCAATAGGAGTTTAGGAAGTATTCCTGAAACATTTGCTGCCGTTTTTGCAATCAAACCACCGTGCTATTCCAACAGAATAAAGCGTAATTTCAAAAAAGTCAAATGCAAAAGTAATGCAAGTGAAAAATTAAACCTTCGCGTTCTGTTCTCATCCAAAAAACCTTTTGAGGGACTGTTCCGAAAGATGGCATATGAACGAGAGTTTTAGAACATATTGTTTTATATAAAAACAGCATTTTAAAACACATTATTCAGTAGATACACATCTAAAGTTCACAACGAATTGAAAAAATCTTGTTTATCTTTCATTGTCATACAAATTATACATCACTGCTCTTTCAAGGAAAAATAATTCCAACCAGTATGGCACCCATATCCGAATTGAATACTACCGCAAAGCGTTAACATGCAACTGTATATCTATATAAAAATTATCATTATTTTGACATTTTTATATAATTTTGGTACATATTCATGATTTGCAACTAGAGTATGCATTTTGTATGTTTTATATTAAAAAAGAAAAAAAATATAGGAGGTTGTGTCCAAGACACGACCGCATTGTTGACGTAGAACTACGCTGCAGTTTAATTCAAGTCGCTTGTATATAACTGCGAACATTACTTTATAAAGCTACGAAATTTTAGAAATAATCATTCTACCAGGTTGGTCGCCCTGAAATATTTTTATCTTATAGAATCATTTAACGATTATTGTTTGATGATTCATTCTTGTCCTCTCAGAACAATACATGCTCGAGATAAGCGCAGTTATCATCCTTAGTGGAGAAAGTTTTGCTACCGGTAAGCGAAACCAAATCACATACAAAATTCCAGAACGACATTTACTTTCCTGCTGACTAAATGAACGAAATAAACTCTTCCTGTTAATCTCAACAACCTCGGAAAAAGTAGCACTGCTTCATAATGATCAAGGTTGGCGCAAATGCAATCCTAGTTGAAGGGAGTTTTGCAATTAGCACTCGAACCCAAATAAATTTATAACTTATTATAACTTATTGAATAACTTGGTATTTCCAAATAATTTTTTGGTGCACAACCTTAACACCTGCTTTACCATAGCGTCAGTTCAATACATTGATTCAATGTCAAAGGCATCAACGGAGTCTTTATGATGACGGAAAACAAACAATGTCAACTGCTTGGAAAAAGGCTGAATATTTGCAGAGATTCATGACTAATATCCTAGCGCAAATATTTCCTCCCGCTATCTCTCCTCCGTGTCGCCACGTTCGGATCGACATGCTCACCCGCAACAGCGCAATACATTAAAACGCACGCACGTACACACACAAAAATATCCATATATCGATGGTTTGAAGCAATTAAATATGCACACACTTATCTCCGTTTGCGCTCTTCTCAACAGAAGCCCTTTTTGTTAATATTGCCGGTCCAGATCAGCTTAGCTGTCATCCTTTGTGGAGAGAGTTTTGCTACCGTCATGCGAAACCAAATCACAGACGAAATTTCAGAACATTTATTTTCTTGGTGAGCTGACGATAGCCTAGCTTGATGATTCCCCCCACAATTGTGTAGCTCAGAACCTTAATGCAATGGCGTCAGTTTGATGCAATTATTACAGTGCTATAGACATCAGCGAGTCAGTTATTTGGTCGCGTCCACAGCTCAATCCGAAACTAAGACACGTGAGACTTTAAACTGCTTTAGCTCATTCGTCTCTAATCTTCAAAAAGGTCCTTGGAAAACTTTACTTTTTTCTCGTATTACTCCTCCACTCCTCACCGTCCAGCTCGCCAGCAACGATGTTGTTCAGTCGGTGTCCTCACGAAAAATGAAAGTTTGCCTCAGCGAGATCCACTGTTTATACTCTAGGCAAATATTTCCCTTCGTTCTTCTTCTTTTCCTTTGTTCACGGAGACTTTAAGTCTTACGATTTCCCCTTCGTTATTGACAGCTCTGTTCGGGAGAGCACACAAATGGACAGAAAAAATGTATGGGAAAATGGAAACGCTTATAGTTTTCATGAATTTTAACCATTTGTACACCATGGGATTGCAATGTATAGCATATTAAACAGATCTTAAATGATGATGATGATGACCCACCTCATACCCCTACAAAGGTTTGAACAGGTCGATTTATCTTATAGATAGTATGTATGTTTGCATAAAATTTAAGAGACCAGCATTATAAAGCAAAAACAAAAACGAACTGACTCTGTTGCAGGCATGAATTTCTATTAATCGAACATTATAAATTGGCGAAAACTGTAAAAAAAAACAATGTTTCTATCCGTATTGACATAATCATAGTCTCAACTTCAGATCCAACGCTTTCACAAGGCCGGTCAAGAAAATTTCCAACCCGGGAAGATCCTTGACTGATTGGGAATTTAACCCAATATCTAAAAGTGTCAACTAAGAACATATTAGAGATCTGCCACTATTCAGAAATACTCGATATAACCATCTTATGATAAGATAGTTTACGACAATTCTGAATGAGCTATCCCCATTCCAGTTTTCACTTCAGACCCCATATAAAATTTCATTGTGTATCAGTATTCTACCAGTGTTCACTATTAACATAGTCCAGACCTACCAAACGCGCGCGAGGCTCAAACTTTCGTAGACAACGCTCGTTATTATTTTTTTTACAATACACATTAACAACAAAGAGAAAAAAAAAACATCATCATCATCAGTACGAACATGGTAGTTTTACCTGTAAATGAATTTTGTAAATGTCAATCAATTATAAACATAAATAAGTTATTAAGCAAAAATTTTATGGAAACCTGTTTACATTGTTGATGATGACATTGATGACATTGTTAATGTGAGACTTAAAAGCTAAATTGTCATCAATGATAACTCCTAAGTATTTTATATCTTCACGCGTTCTAATGTCTCACCGTCTATTTCGAAATTAACGTCAATACTGGAGTTTGCTGCAGAAATGAGCATGTATTTTGTTTTGCCAACATTTAACTTTAATTGCTTAAATTTGAGCCATTTAGCCAGAGAATGCAAATCTTCGTCTATGTGCTCCGCGGTTTCTTTTATCTCCTTAGTTGCGATGAAGAGGACAGTATCATCCGCGAACAAATTAATGTCGCAATATCGTAAAACCCGTCGCATATCATTTATATATAAAATGAACAAAATGGGCCCTAAAACACTTCCCTGTGGCACCCCGAGTGAGTTACCAATGGGATCGGAAACAGAATCGTTGAAACGAGTCTTTTGAGTTCTGTCGCACAAATAGCTTTCAAACCATTTGTACGCCATTCCTACAATTCCAATGCGCTTCAATGTTTGTAACAACAAGGGCCTAGAAATTGTTTCAAAAGCGCGTTTAAGATCCAGAAATACCGCAAATATAGTCTCTTTCGCCTCGATGTTCTCTTTCCATTTTGCTAACACCAGGTTCAGTGCGGTTTCACAAGAGTGTCCCTCTCGATATCCCGACTGTTCTGGTATAAGCAAATTGTTGTTATCTATAAAATGAATCAGCTGACCTTTCACAACAAGTTCTAACAGTTTTTCTCATATGTGCAACATGTTAATAGGGCAGTACTCTTCGGCTTTATCCGTCCCATTAACTTTGGGGATTGGAATCACAAGCGATTCCTTCCAAACCTTTGGCACGTGCCCAGTTCGTAGAGATTCATTTATTAGGTCGAGCAGATCGTGTCCAATGACATGAAAACAATCTTGAATCACTTTTGCGTTGACATTATCAGTACCAGCCGATTTTTTCAATGACAAACAAATACCTTTCAAATCCGCAAAAGTGATAGGTGAAAAACAATCTAGTCTGCAATTGATAATAGTCGGCTGTATTATTTCGACATGTTCACTCACCAACTCAATGCTTTGGTTGATCAGTAGAACACTATTAACGAAATAACTGTTAAATTTATCTGCAATAATTTGGTCTGACTGTTCTTCTGACCCTCCGAAAACTATGGAACGCGGTATACTATTTTTAGAATTTAATAATGTTTTCAATATTTTCCATAGTCCTTTGCTATTATTATGATGTTCATCGATTTTCCTCTGTATATATTCACATCTAGTCTTTTTCAAGGTCTGTGAATATATGTTTCGCGCCAAAGTGTACATATTCCAATCATTTTCTAAATTAGTTCTTACAAACTTTCTGTACTTTTTGTCTCTTTTGCGTTTGAGGCGCAGCAGATCCAAAGAGTACCAGCTGTTCAAATTACTTAAATCAATATATTTTTCAATTACTAATTTGTTCGTACACTCTTTCAAGGTATTAGTTAGAACAGCTGCTTTATCATCCAGATGTCCAGTAGTTGCTTCAAAATCCAGGCTTGCCGACACAAGTTGAGACATACCTTTCCGAGAATATTGTTTCCAACATTTGATCTTTACTTTGTTTCTATCACAGTCCTTCTGTCCATTCTCAATGTTAACAAAAATTGTCTCATGGTCAGTTATTTTGAATTTGGCCTCTGTCGAAGAATGAACAGTAGCAAAATTTGAAAAGACGTGATCAATTAAAGTTCTACTATGTTTAGAAATTCTAGTAGCTTCGATAACCGTTTGTTTTAAGTTAAAATAATGCGATAATTGTTTCAACTGATTCGAATTTCGTACATTAAGCCAATCAATATTAAAATCACCAGCAATTACATTTAATTTACTGCAATCAACGACATTTTCCCACCAGTTCTCCAAAATTTCAATAAAACGCTGGTCACTGGAACTAGGGGAATGGTATACAATTCCATAATTTCCCATCTGCATGCCTCTTTCAACTGAAACAGCCAAGAACCAATTATTTTCAACAGATTCGTTTAACCGGATGTTGAATTTAACTGATTCTTCTGCATAAATTGCAACACCTCCAGTGTGTTTGGAGTGGGACAAGCAAAAAGCAACTTTATAACCCGGTATGTTGTACTGGTCAAATGAATCTTCATTAACTATGTGAGTTTCAGCAAGAAATACCATTTGAGGTCGCATGTTTTCTACAAGTAATCGGTTGACGGTCTGCACAACGTCAAGCAAGTACAAAAGTACTCAACACTAAAAAAATATCCCCGACTTGCATATTTTGACAAAGCGGGTTCCCCCGGGTACATTGATTTTGAAGTCCGTGTTAGGGAACCACAGATCGGTGGGAACAAAAATACCCCCAAATTGCATGGATATCTGCAGAGCGGAATTCCACAGGTATATCGATTTTGAAGTCTGTGTTGGGGAAACCGTTAATCGGGTCAATCAAAACTTGGCAGTTAGGGCGTTTAAATTCATCTGATGAAAAATAATATTTTATTGATTTTGATGGATGCGTAGAAATATTAACCATCAATTGATGCAAACATATTTCCGATCTGTTGAGAAATGTTCCAGTTATAAGCATTCGAAATATGGTTGGGGTTAGCACACAAATCGGCAGAACAAATGTATGGGAGAAATGAGATTCTTCCAGTTTTTCTTGAATCTAAACCGTTTAGAGATTAGCGAATTGTAATGTGCAGCATATCCAACAAATCTTAGAGAATTTCCGATTCGATTGGTATACACATCATGAGAATTTGTTCACCGTGTAAATAGCTATTAACGTTAACTTTATTTCATAAAAACGTGACCTGTTTTCTGATTTGGCACCCTTCCTGAAAGACGTAGTTCTACGTCAAAAGTAGATGGGTCTGATCCTAGGGGCACGGACAGAAGTTTGACGTAGGACTGTGATTGTTCAGAACACTTGGTCATTTCAAATGTAATTCTTTCCATTGTTCAGAAATCTGTTAGTTTAACTCTTGTGAAACTCTAAATAGTAGCCCAGAAAAGGGCCGTTTGTTGTATGTACTCATAACCTTCAAACGGTTTGTAACGAACGAAGAAAGACAATAAGCTTCTGGCAGGAAGTTCAACTGTCTAACTGAGAATGATTAATGAATATCAGTGGGACACATTTGTGAATATGTGAATCGGTAAACAAAAAAATATATATATCGTCATCGATTATATTGAATAACATTGAATATGAAATTTATGGGGAAAGCGCGAAAAAACAATTTCAAAATACTCACGATTTCGTGATATTTTGAGGTGAAATACACATGAAATCATGAAGTTGCTTTAATTTTAATGGATAGCTATGGTATTGTGATTTATTTCCATTGTCTTATTCTTATTATTAGTCTTATTTTGAGGCATCGGGAGCAGTAACTTTTTCGGTGAAATAATGCTCGTTTGCAGACTCAAGTCGTATTGGTTCTACTGCTCAATCTATCATAGAAGGAATTGAGTCATTGAGAATTATGAATATGAGTGATGAAGAATATTAATATTTCTTTTCGTTTCATTTTTGTGATGCGATGTAATGCCGATCTCAATAAGTCGTCGCATGATAATCGCTGCCTCCTCCTAATTAATGAACGATCACTGTATGGGTGATACTTTCCTCGTTGCTTTGATGAAATTTTGCATTAAGTTTGAGTGATGCATGAAATCATGCATCTGGATGCTTTAACATCTTGCTGATTTGTTAGATAGAACGAATTATTGCACGCAATTTCGTGTTACACACAACATTCATGGGAACGAAGTTGGAAGAAAGAATGCATAATATATGATTTACTTTCGCATCCGCTCGCAAAACATCCCTCTTTTATTTGTTGAATTGCTCACTTGTTTTATTATTTCCGCTGTTGATGTCTCAGGTGAAAAAAATGTTGGATAGGTTTGCCATCTCATGGTATATATTATAACATATATCGAAAGAACGATTCTGCGTAATATGCATTGGAAAACTCTTAATGAACGTTGCATTTTTCGCAGAATGACACCCTATATAGAAATCAAAGACGTAGTCCCCCGTCAAGATGCATCTAACCACACTGAACTGTAAACCATATTCTTTGACTTTCATTCTGCCTAAGTGAACCGAGTGCAGGTGTACCAAAACTAAAATAATTTCTTTCTATATTTATGTGTTATTTTAAAGATTTTCATAATCTCTTCAAAGACACGTGAACGATAAAATAATAGATTTGATCAGCTACGGTAAATTAGTGGGAGCCCAAGCTTCAAATTGAAATATCTCAATATAATGTTTTTGGCGTGTGGCTCGTTTCGGCAGAACCCGACCAAATGTACAAAAGAGAGTTTGGAATTCAAGTTTCCCTCTCCATCCTTGATTTCTAGAATAGTTTTTCGACGATCAAAAACTTGTCGCAATACTTTTCCCCTGCAAAGCCAATAACTCTGAGTGAAACATGGTATTTCTGCACATTCTGCATCCACATCTACTAAAAAAAAAGTTCTGCTGGAACTTCCATTTCCCGGCATTTTACTAAAAAAATAATAGGTTGTGTCTGGGATATGACCGCATAGTTGACGTAGGATTAAGTTAGTATATTAATTGCATATTTCACGTACCGTCATCCGGGGGCAAATTGATCAAACGTATTACTGAAACAAACATAAATTTGAGGAGGTATTATGCAATTTAATTTTAAACTTTTTTAATCTGAAATGCTCAATAATCATCTGAAGGTTCTTTTTGTTAATGGCCCTCAACGAATCATTTATTAAATTGCATTAAAATTATCATTTTTCTGAATAGCATTTTCGTTTCCATTTTTAACTTCGGTAAAAAAGCATATTTTCAACGCATCAAAGCATTATTTATAGACGCTAAACATATTAATTCACTTCCAGCCGATACTTGACGAATTGAGTAAGTAATAAAATACTTGTAATCGCTAATCAAACAAGTGAGAAAAAAATATTTTACAAAAAAGCACCACGAATGACCAGAACCGAATCCCATAATGCGACATATCGAACGTCTTGGTTTGTCAAAACTAGCCGATTGGTGACCGTTTCAAGGGTATTTAGCCATATTAAGATAACCCAAATGGTCTCCACCTCCTAGAGGCGAATGAACTGAAAAGTTGAAACCCTCTTAAAGCCAAAAAGAAGAAGAAGAAGAAATGGTCTCCGGATGACCTGCTGATCAGTGTTTAAATCGAATTATGGAAAGGCATGACCACACCTTTAGGTGGATTAGATCAGGTTTTTGTATCTTCAAACCCTTGAATGATCATCAAAATAACCGTAGCTGAAGAAATAATTGATTTTCTATACATTTTTGTGCATATGATACAAGAAAATCATGCAAAACGTAGATTGATCAATTTCACCCCGATGCTATATTTAGAAAATTTCCGCTAAAATTGTTCCAAATTAACACTTAAGGATTTTTTTGAACAAAACTTTCCATAAAGTTTTGTGGCCTTAGCGCCAGTACTGATTTTAAAAATAATTGTGTATAAATCTAACAAAAAAAAATCGGGAATATTCACAATTTTCTGAAAATAGTGATCAATTTGCCCCCGGTTTACGGTATTAAGTTTTTAAAATTATTTATATAGCAGTAGATGGTTAGGAACTGACCAAATCTGTAGGGCTAGTGCTCGCAGCCAGGATTACCGTATCTTCAGAATAATCTGTATTTATACAGATTTTTCAGTCTTTTCGAAACCAAGAATCTGTAGATACAGATTACAGATTTTTCAAAATAACGATCCAATTTTAGGTATGGCTTCATCACAATAGTATTTTTTCTCAACAAACCAATTTTATTCATATAGCATTCGAATCAGTCTGAATGAGAGTCATTTTGGCATTCATGTGTAGGGTGTGATACTGCTTTCTCATGTTCAATCTAGGACGAAAACATGCCGAAGTCACCATCATCAGCTAGCTTTACAATGAATAAATATCACTTATTATCTTTTCCCTACTAAAGCACAGTAAATGCGAATTTTTACGTGGATACCATCAACATCGTCAAATTCATAATATCTATGCCAACCAATGATACTGAAGCTAAGATTATGCTTCAAAATCTTTAAATATAAGATTTTGAAGCATAATCAAGGTTTTTCCCACGTGCGTATAACCCATCAACAAAGGAACGGCTGATCAGATTTATATTGTTTGTCTATATATTGATATGTCTGTCTCCACTCAAATTAGAATGATAGAATGCTTTGAAGAATATTTTTAGAAAAGAAAATTAAAAAAAAAAGGGCTACGCATGCAGTAAAATGTGAAATCGAAAAAAACTAATTACGCATTTGTTCTACAATGATTAGTTTGTCCGATTGGAGTTAATTTATTCCATTGGAATTAATTTTGACGACATTGATATTTATGTTTCGCCATTTCGTAAATATTATTGGATTTTCAGGTTGGAAATGAAAATAAATCGCCAAAATGTGGTTATCAAATTCGAGTAAAGATTGTCCGATTTGAGCTGAGATACCTCCGTAGATTAATGTAACGGTGAGAAAAATTGTTGTAGATGTATTATCGAATAAAAAATATAGTCAGAAATTCGGCTAGAAAGTGGTTACATTTTGTAACACATCCAAAAACAAACATTTTTTTTATTTTCTTGTTTTTAAACTGTCCGTTCCAGCGATCAACGCTTTTTTAACGACAAGTCAACGTGTTAATTGCTCACAAAACTTTGAAAGGCCAGTTTATCGATAGTTTTAGCCATTTTTCGTCACTTCATCCATCATACACGCCTGTATATTTTCGTTCATATCTATATGGAACCATCTTGCATGAAATGCGATGTGTTTTTAATTACTTGGATTGATTCTCTTGTCCAAATTACCAACAAGTCACGATAGTTCTTTCATGGCCATCAATTCCTATCATTACAGTGTGGAGACTTTTCTCGTATTAGGAATAATCGGCAGCACGGCAGCCAGCAGCACTCATCGATCATCTATAATTGTATAATCAACATGGCCCTACTGCTGAGAGTACTTTATACCAAGGAACAATAATCCTTCGAAGTAAACGTGTAACACCAACCAATCAAATCACTAATCGATAATTGTGTGACCTTGTTTGAAATGTGATGTAATTTTAGTCAGAGCGTTATCACGTACTGTAATAGTGTAGAAGGTGAGTATTTTTTTTCCTAAATTGTATTTTTCTATTAGGTGTACCGGTAAATTTCTTCGGTTTTACAACAGATAGCGTAACTTGATTATTATTCCAGTGAATCAAATTTTCAGACATCCGTTGGAAAGCTACTGCCATTGCGCGTTTTTTCAGTATATGTCAAAAAGTTGAAGCGTAAACAACATAGTTTTTTGCCACTTCGAATATGTCGAATTTCGTACCAACGAGAGTGTTTTTGCGGGGAGTGTTACTTCATTACTTCAATATGAAGAGAAAAGCTGCGGAAAGTCATCGCATTTTGGTGGAAGTTTACGGTGACCATGCTCCAACTGAAGGAACGTGTCAGACGTGGTTTGCAAGGTTTGAAAGTGGTAATTTTAACTTGGAAGACGAAGAACGTTCCGGACCGCCAAAAAAGTTTGAAGATGAAGAATTGGAGGCTTCACTCGATCAAGATCCGTCACAAACGCAACAAGAACTTGCACTTGGAGTAGCTCAGCAAACCATATCCGATCGTTGAAAAGCAATAGGAATGAATTGAAGCCATGAGACGTCGAACGCCGTTTTTTTCACGTGCGAACAACTGTTCCAACGGCATAAAAGAAAGGGTTTTTTTTGCATCGAATCGTTACTGGCGATGAAAAGTGGGTCCGTTACGACAATCCTAAACGTCGGGCAACGTATGGATAACCCGGTCACGCATCAACATTGACGGCCGCGCTGAATATTCACGGCCAGAAGGTTACGCTGTCTATTTGGTGGGACCAGCTGGGTGTGGTGTACTATGAGCTGCTAAAATCGAATGCAACCATTACGGGGGACCTCTACCGACGACAATTGATGCGTTTGAGCCGTGCACTGGAGGAAAACGGCCACAATACGAGCAAATACACGATAAAGTTATTTTGCAGCACGACCATGCTCGGCCGCATGTCGCAAAACCACTCAAAACATACTTGTGAACGCTGAAATGGGAGGTCCTATCCCACCCGCCGTATTCTCCAGACTTTGCTCCGTCCGATTACTACCCTTTTCGATCGATGCAACATGGCCTGGTTGCCCAGCCCTTCTCTAATTTTGATGAAGTCAAAAATTGGATCGATTCGATTATTTCCGAAAAGGGATCCGTGAATTGCCAGAAAGATGGGAAAAAGTTGAGACTAGCGATGGGCAGTACTTTGAATATTAAATTTTAAACCATTTTTACAGAATAAAGCATTAATTTTTGAAAATTTGATTACGAAACTTACCGGTACTGCTATTATTTTTACAGGATTTCTCTAATTAAAAAATAATTGAAGAATAATGAGAACTTCACATCTTCAATGTGCTTCCGTTGAGCATAGCAGGAGTAACTTCCACTTCATTAACGACAGCCCAAACTTCTGAACTATTCATGAATGTTAGAGAATTCTAATGATGAGAGGTTTTCAAATATAGACTTTATCAAATGATTAACTGTTAAGCTACCAACCGCAGGTCACCCTATCGCATTGCTCGTGGCACAGATAAAGCTCGAAAGCTCTTCCACAGAGAACGAATTCGGAGCGTCTCGGGTGAGCTTTCGGACCCACCACAATACACTTCCATGGCATCTCCCACTCCCACCCCCTTCAATGTGTGGGGTCTTATCGCGAATGAACTAGCTTTCGCCAGCAACGAAACGATGAGAGTCTGCGAGCCATCGAGCGAGCGATGAAAGCAGTGGTCTTGCTTTGAAGAGTCTTCGCCAGTCGTCTTCGATTCGTTGGCTGGGAGAGATGTGGATCTGTGCAAAACGCGGAACCGCCGTACGATTATTGTCCTCCTAAGTGTGTTTGCATGGGTGTGTTTGTGTGTGCGTGTATGGTGGATTATCCTGCGAGTTACTTTTCTGCAATCCTTTTTTTTTTCTCGATTGCTACGCGGACTGTTCTAGTTTTTAATGATTTTTTGCACTATTGCCTCCAGTTCGGGATGAGTGAAGTGTTGAAAACAATGAAACATTCAGCAGTTGGTGTATCGATTTTCACCGCTCGCTGATTCCTGGTTCTAGGTTTGGAGACTACGCTACCAATATGTGCGCATAAAAAGGATTTTACTCGACGAGTGGGACTACGGCTCACGGTCGTGGAACTTGGGCTTGCCGAGATCGACCGCTCGGGACGATTGGTGTTTTGAGGATCGCTCAACCAAAGATCCTCGGTGCAAAGGTGAATTTTCAGCTGTATCGATTATTAGTTTTCTTCCTTCTCGCTGTCCGTATGTTTGACATCGGTGAGTTGGTATCTGTGCTCTGATATCGGTGCGTACTTCTTACGAAGAAAAGGAAGAAGAGTTCATCGCAAAGTCGCATCCCGTGAGAAAACCGGAGAGTGGCTCCCCAGCATCACCGAGACCGTTTTATCGCATGCAACTGTCAATTTGAGGCTCCATACGTGACCTGATAAGGAGAGCGGGCGAAAACCCGAGAGAAGCTGAGTTGAGAATCGTGGACTGCTCTGAGTGTTGCAAAAATCAAGTGCGCTTCCGAAAGCTTTTCAGTATACTGAAAGCCCCCATTTTCCTTCTGAGTGTATATCCCATATGTGTAGGGGAGAATATAGTGCTTTTTTTCCTAGAGAGCTTGTGAGAGAATAGGATCACACGTACGTATTGTGTAATAACAAACAGGCCCACGAAGACGACATCGATGATGGCTGGATGATATGCGCTTTTGAGGCTGCGAGTTCATTTAGGGCTGCGCTCCCGTTGGTGTCCACCCTCCTCCCAATCGAAAGCCATCACGGTGCGTGTGCCCGTTTGTGTGTGTTTGTGTGGAGCCAGTCGCAACAGCAGCAGCCAAGTGATCACAGGTAACATAATAAGGATTTTTCGCTCTATCTTTATGAACACTAATGAAAGAGCAGCGAAGTGACCCCACCTTTTGCTGCTGATGGTGGGTTCTATGGCGGTGCGCTGCCGCCGGCCTGCTTCGATTGGGTAGAATTGCATAATTTTTTGGGGTGTTTATTTTGCTGGAGTCTTCGGAGGTTGATTTTGGAGTTACCGATTTTTTTTAACACCAAACCTACCGATATTTAATATACACCTATTCCTACCACAGCAGGTCAAGTAACCCTTTAAGAATAATTAGTAAACAATGACTCGATTTATATAGTTTTGTTGAGGAACGTGGCATACTATCTTTCTTCTGTATATTTCGACATTTTTGGATAACAATTGTTAGCAAAATAATGAAATTACAATTTTTGATACGCAAAATATCACTGTAGCTTGGAATGGTTGCTGTTAGCCCGCTTGGATAGTCAGCAATACAATTAATTCTAATCATTCACTATTCATTCACAAAAAAATAGGTGGTATGAAAATGTCCACGCTCGTCCACAGAGAGGGGGCAGGGAATATAGAGTATGTCCACGTGGACACGAAAAATGAATATTTTTTCAAATATGATCATTCCGATACATTCTAAATTAAATGAAAACTGTTCCATATTAGAGAATTTTAAAACTTTCCGCCCAACTTGAGTATTTCGTATTTATCAATAAATGAATTGAGCTGCCTGAGAGTGCTTCATATATCATTGAACTTCTTCACTGAAATCCATATTCTAAAAATAACTCACGTAAACTGTGAGCGAGATATTTTGTATGATCCTCTAACGTTTATAGTTGCGGGCTATGCATAGACGTTCCTAGCTTAAGCCTATAAAAAATAAGCGATTCCCTAATGATTTAGTTTCCATGATATTACACATATGACGAATTTCATGCACCATCTCAGATTGCAGTGAAACGTTGTGGGTGTAAAGACATGGGTCATTTAAGAAACTTTGCATACTTGAAGTATTCGAAAAAGAATTAGACTACTTTTTGGAAAAAGCCATTTTTTTCTTAATTTTTTACAAAAATGTATAACTTATAAACTATGATACCTACAGAATTCTTGTCAAAGGATAAATTGTAGGAAATTGTTTAAAATTTTTTGGAAAACAATTTCGCTGACAAAAAAGTTGTTTAAAAAATTAAAATTTATTTTTCTCAAAAACGTATCTTTTTTTAAATTCCCAAAAATCTATATATGAATAGCCCTTACAATTTCCAACAAGTCGTCCATACATCGAAAGATGGGCACTTTTACAGGGAAAAATTTCGAACAACAACTTTTTCATATTTTCTTTAAAAAAAAATACAACATCCTAATTTTGTTTAAAGTCAAGATAGCGATACAATGTATTCGATATAGTTTTAGATCTTGTTAAAATATAAACTTTTGTCGAAGACATCAACTTTCTATATTCTTTCTATATAGTTTTTGGAATATAAGGAATATAATGTTTTGCTCGTAACATTTTTGTGTGTTAATTCTCTTACGTGTGACATGTTTCTAAATACTGAAAAGTTAGTAGAGCATTTAAAATGCGATAATTTACACATAAAAATGTAACGAATTGAACATTAATAGTATTTTTTCAAAGAAAAACATGAAAAAGTTGTTGTTCGAAAAACGTTTCCCATGTAAATGTGCCCATAGTCCGATTAATGAAGAACTTGTTGGAAATTTTAAGGGCTATTTATATCTATTTTCTCAGAATTTTAAATGATAATGTTTTCAAGAAAAATGAATTTTAATTTTTTAAATAGTTTTTTTTCAATGAAATTTTTTTTCCAAAAAATTCTTTGGTAATTTTTAATGAAAACGAAAATAATTTCCTACATTGCATTCTTTGACTAAAATTTTGTAGGTCTGATAGATTTTTTTGCAGGTTTCTTTTTAAATTTTGAGTTTTTTCAACTTTTTTTTCGAAAAATCTTAATTTTAAAACTATGAGATCCACAAAAAGTTGGCCAGAGAATGAAATGTAGGAAATTACTTAGGTTTTCATTGAAAATTATCAAAAAAATGTTTTGGAAAAAAAACCTTGAAAAAAAAATATTTTGGAAATTAAAATTCATTTTCCTCGAAAACATATGCTTTTAAAATTCTGAAAAAATAGATATAACTAGCCCTTAAATTTTTCAACAAGTTTTCCTTACATCGGACGATGGGCACATTCACATGGAAAGAATTGTTCGAACAACAACTTTTTCATTTTTTTTTCTTTGAAAAAATAGTATTAATATTTAATTCGTAACATTTTTATGTATAAATTATCGCAATTTACATGCTCTGCTAACTTTTCTTTATTTAGTAACATGTCAAGAACATGTCAAACGTGAGAATTTACACCAAAAATGTTACGGGCAAAACATTATTTTTTTCAGGAGTCTTCATACAAAAATGACTTATATTCCAAAAACTATAACAGATAGAATGTTGACGTCGTCGACAAAAGTTCATATTTTAATAACATCTAAAACTTTGTCGAATACGCTATATCACTATATTGACTTTAAACAAAATTAGGATTAGTTGTATTTTTTTCAACTAAATCATGAAAAAGTTGTTGTTTGAAAAACCTTTTACCCGTAAAAGTGCTTATCTTCCGATGTATAGACGACTTGTTGTAAATTTTAAGGGCTATTCATGTATATATTTTCGGGAATTTAAAAAAAAATATTTTTAAGAAAAATGAATTTTAATTTTTAAAATAAAAAAAAAAAATTTCGCTGACAAAATGCCAAAAAATTTTTGGCATTTTTTTGTGAAAATTTAAACAATTTCCTACATTTTATTTTCTGACATGAATTTTTTAGGTATTATAGTTTTTATGTTATAATATTTTGTAAAAAATTAAGAAAAAAAAATTTGGCTTTTCTAATTTTTCTAATTATTTTTCGAATTTTTAAAGTATGCAAAGTTGCTTAAATGACCCATGTCTTTACACCCACAACGTCTCACTGCTATCTGAAATGGTGCTGCCAACGGCCAGTCGAGTTGACATGAAATTCGTCATATGGTTTTTTTTTTTTATCAAATACTATTTTCTATAGAGCGCTCGAGATCAATTAGTCTTAGGATAGTAATGTCTGTATAGTTTTTCCTGCAGAATTTCGCGTAAAATCATTTTTTCGCATCATTTTTCTCGAAAAGTTAGAATTTTTCAAAGTACGCCCATACCTCGCTATACGGCCGCTCTTTATACGGTATTTCGCATTAACGGCCCTCTTCAATTAAGGCAAGTTTTCGATTTACGGCCTAAAATGTTTCGCTATAGCGGCAAGAAAAAAAAATTTTTTTTGATGTCGATATATCTACATGCAAACTCTTTTATATTTCCCCTTGTTTACAAGCTTTATTCAGTGTGTGGTTTAGACTTGTCTGTAAGTGTTTTACCTGGAAAATTTCGAAACAATTAGAGACAGTTTAGGTATGTAAGTACATTTGTATGTATGTACAAGTTTAAATTTAAGTACTTGTTATGTAGGTATTTTTTATTTAAAGGAAAATATTTTTTGAAAATGCAATCTGAATGATAAACCATGTTACATATTTAACAAATTTGGAACCGATCCGATTGAATTTGTATGAATTTTTATCATAATAATTGATTCCTTATACGGCTTTTCGCTTTGCCGTCAAATTTCGTAGAACCTATCTAGGCTGTAAAGCGAGGTATGGGTGTATTGGAATCTCGTCAATTTCTAGGAATTAATATTTCATTTGCGTGAAATGATCCATGCACCACTAATCGTCAAACTTGAGTCAATTGACCCAGTATTCTATTTTTTTTCAGATAAAATCGCATAGATTGCAGTTGTAAAACATTTGAATTGATTGATTGAAGTGCCTTTTAGAAGTGAAAAAATACTTTAAAATTTTCGTTTTATTATTTTTCCCCAAAAATACATGATAAACTTGATTGTTTCTATCAACAAAATCAAAGCTCTCCAACCCATCTACAATTCCTTCCTCGACATCACAATGTTATTCCTATTGTTGTCTTTTACTATTTAAAATGTTCTACAACAGAATATTATGGAATTTTTTTTCATCTTTCAAATGAATTCAATTAAATTGTTCTATGTAGCGTACTTTTGAATTGGGATCAATTTAAGGCAAAAAATAGGTCTGAAGAAATGTTCAACTTTCATAGTTGAGATTTGAGCTCGATTTCATAGTTGGGAATCAATGAATCGTGAGTTGTCTGATGTAATTCTTCCACGCGAGCACTTTGGAAGTCATCTAGACACTCAATGCAGAATGGTCTATAAGGATTTGGAAAATAATAAAATATCTTAATACGCTTTTAATACCCTCGGAAAATTCTCCGAACTATGGCGGAAAAGGTTTTGAATTGCGCTACCGACTAAAGGTGAATCGGAAATCCAGAGTGAAGATGAATCGCCATTAGCAGTGATCGATCAGAATTTTTTCATCTGAAATATTGAGTAACAATGTAAATCTGCCATAAAACAATGCAAAACAATGCATCTCTGTAGTAAAACGTTATACTGGAATTCCATATGAATCAAATGGAAGCCAATTAATCAAGTTGATTGGATTATTGCTGGCGTCTATGTGATATCAACATATTTTTTTGCAAGTATTTAGAAAATCGTGAACTAAAAATGTATTTGAAAATGTTTTTAAATCCATTTATTTTTATTCGATTGGCGATTGGCAATCACAATTAGTAAAGCTCAAGATCAATTTTTGAAGTTGTGCAGTTTATATTCAGATGCGAATTGAACATTGCGTGTTTGCGTGTTAGCAAACCAGATAGCCTTTATATATTCACTTATAATGGAAAAACGAAAAATATCATATACGCACAAGTATTTCAAAATTAAACTCATATGAAACATGTGCTTTGTTCTGCTACCCATTTCTCTACCATACAAAAACAATGAGCCACAACTGGTACAGCTAGTGAAATTTAAAATAAAAACAACTTAAGGAGGAATCCCGGTCTGGAAAATCGAAAAAATCGTATTTTTGTTTTTTTTGCATATTTGGGAAGCTTATGCTCCTTTTCGATATTTGATTTCGTTGGAAAGTTACAGCCAAAAGTATGACCTCCCCTCAAGGGATATAGTATTACTGTAGGAATTTTGAAACGCGTTTTTCTCGATACCGTGTTTTTTTCAACTGGTGGTATCAATATCTTAGGATCTACTCGACCGATTGGCTGAATTTTTTTTATCAGCATTTGTTGCAAAATGTTGTCAACAAAACTATATGCAGGTTTTCTGATTTCATAAATTTCCTTTATTCCACAGGACAAAAAAAAATTATAAAATTCCTAGAATCAATTGATCCATATTATTTGTAGGTATAAATATAGAAATTCCTTCTTACATTTAGTCTCCTAGGTATGAGTTGTCCTGCATACAATTAGACAGACTCTTATGTTTATCAATAGCCTATAAATTCAGAAATTATTTAATATTTTTACATTTTTTATAAAAATAATAATTTCGTTTCTTACTCAGAATGACAAGAAATAATTCAACGAATTATTTAAATTAATTTCGACTGCAATTATCTGCGTATTCAATTCACTCGCGCACAATGGTATCTTTATAATCTAGATGAATTTCACAATGCCTCGAATGATCTCTAGATCTCTTTATTGTTTATACATTTCAAGGGGTTCTGATGTAAGGTGCGACGAAATGTAATACATTTCGGTAACACTCCCCCCCAGTACAGCGAGGAAGATCGGTTTACTGACCGACGCGCCGTACATCCAGAACAGCGAGTTTAACTGCCGGTCTCTCGTAAATGCCCGACGATGTTTGGACCGTAGCACGTCGAACTTGACCATCTTGGCTGCAACTTGTAGAGATTACACGGCCTTTAGGCCAACAGTTTCGGGGAAACCTTGGATCCACTATTATCACAATATCACCAACTTCGATTGGCTTCACATTCGAGAACCATTTAGTCCGTCTCGTGAGTGTGGGAAGATAGTCCTGAACCCAACGCTTCCAAAACGAATTCGCTACTACATGAGAGGTATGCCATGAGCGTTGTAGAACAGCGTCAGAATCATCAAATGGAACGGCCGGTTTGGTTCCGTTAGACGACCCCAAAATAAAATGATTCGGGGTTAATGCTGGGGCGGATTCATTATCGATCGGTACATTCGTGAGTGGTCGTGAATTCACGGTGTTCTCAATTTCCGTTAAAATATTCTTTAAGATCTCATCGTTGATAGACCTTCCAGGCTGAATTTGATTTAAATTCTTTTTCACAGTCTGGATTAACCTTTCCCAGCTACCTCCCATGTGTGGGGAGGCAGGAGGGATAAATTTCCATGTGGTAACCGTACTTGTGAATTCTTTCATTAATTTCTCTTGGTCAACATTCTTCCAGGTTTGCATAAGTTCTTTGCTAGCGCCCTGAAAGTTAGTACCACAGTCGCTGTGAATTTCGATCGGTGTCCCTCTACGTGCAATAAAATTTTGTATCGCCATAATGCATGATGCTGTACTCAGACTGTATGCGATTTCAATATGAATGGCACGTGTCGAAAGGCATGTAATCAGGACTCCCCAACGTTTTTCTGAGCTTCTTCTGACAACTACCATTATAGGGCCAAAATAGTCTATACCCACGTAAGAAAACGGGCGACAGTACGCAGCCAACCGTGCCTCGGGTAAACTACCCATTAGAGGGGGAACGGGATTAGCATGGGTTATCTTGCATAACTGACAGTCTGCTTTTACCTGCTTGTATATGCGTCGTATTCGGGGAATTATAAATTTCTGGCGTAATTCATTGAGTGTCGTTTCATGATTACGGTGGTAATATTTTTCGTGGTACATCTGCACTATGAGTTTAGTACCAGAATGCTTGCCTGGTAATATTATCGGGGCTTTCGTTTCGTTCGTAGCAAATTTACAAGCGTCAATGCGTCCGCGCATACGAATAATGTCGTCGTGGTCTACGAAGGGATTTAATTTATATAGAACGCTGGTTTTCGGCAGTGAAAATTCTTTTTTATTAGCGTTTGAACTTCTTAGAATCGCCAGTTCGTCGGCAAATGCTTCTCGCTGTATTTGACGGTAGATGTGTCTTTCCGCTCGAATCAGTTCCGGTGATGTAAGAGGGCCGAGGATCTTGGTTCGTTTCTCGGAACTAGCTCGTATATTGAAAACAAAACGTAATATATATGCTTCCACTGAGATCAGCCGCTTCCACGACGAGAAGTCATCTATGTTGAGGTGCGGCGGAGGTCACGTGTAACAGAATATGAGGACGCAGCTCTTCTTCAGTTTGTCTGGATCCTAGTTGATGCCATGGCCAGTGAGTTTTAGGTGTTCCTAGAAATTCTGGTCCGCAGAACCATTTACCCTCACTTCGGAGATCAGGGGGTCGATGCCATTTTGTGCCATTGTCTGCGATATTTATTTTTGTAGAAATCCAACTCCATTCTGAAATGTTGGTAAGATCCAATATTTCGCTCACTCTGTGAGCGACAAATTGGCTGTATTTCCTATGGTCGGAACGCAGCCAACAAATCACGTCTCGTGAGTCACTCCAGAAATATCGCCTAGCTATTTTTGTAGAAAGCGATTTACCGAATGTGTCGGCCAGTCGAGCGCCTATTACAGCTGCTTGAAGTTCAAGGCGTGGTGTTGAAGTGTACTTAAGGGGTGCGACTCGTGTTTTGGCCGCTGAGATTGTAGTTTCAATTTTATCATTTTCTTGAAACCGTAGATATATCACTGCTGCAATGCCATTTTGGCTTGCGTCCACGAAAGTATGAAGCTCGACTTCGTTACAACTCGTGATGGATGTGCATATTCGATAGCACCTTGGGATTTGAATCTTCTCCACGAGGGACAACCAGGAGAGCCATGTAGTCAAATTACTGAATTGTTCATCCGAGATCGGATCATCCCATCCGATCTGACTGCGCCACACGTCTTGGAGAATTACCTTCAAATACATCAGGAAATGCGAGATTAATCCTAAAGGATCAAAAATCGTCATTAGTACCCGCAGCAATTCACGCTTTGACGGTACCCGACTTCCATTGAGTATACTCTTGTCAAAACGATTGTAATTTATTTTATACGTGAAACGGTCGGTTCTCGTACACCACCACATACCGAGAACTTTTTCAGTGGATAGTTCAGTGGATAAGTCGAGACATTTTTCGGTAGTGCTACCTTCGCTAAGAGCTTCAAGCACTCGTGAGGAGTTTGAGATAAAGTTGCGAATCTCGAACCCTCCTTGTGCATGTATATATTTTACGTTCTTGGCTAATTCGATAGCCTCTACTTCACTTTCCACACTGACTAACATGTCATCGACATAGTGTTTCCGTGTAATTACATCCACTGCAGCAGGAAATTGTTGAGCGAATCGTGCGGCATTCTTTTCATAACATATTGTGCGCTTGATGGAGAACAACATGCTCCAAATGTCATGACTTGCATGATATAAACTGTCAATTCACCACCATTCTCCGGCCAGAAAAATCTCTGGCAGTGTTGATCGCTTGAATTTATTCCAATCTGGTGGAACATTTCGCGGATGTCACCACTCAGTGCTATGCGAAATTCGCGGAATTGATACAATATACTAACCAAAGACGTTAGCAAATCTGGCCCCTTAAGTAGGAGTGCGTTCAGAGAGATGCCATGGACTTTAGCCGCCGCATCCCAAACCAGGCGAACTTTATCCGGCTTATTAGGGTTGGTGACAGGGAATACTGGGAGGTACCAGACCCGATTACGTGGCTCCTGTAGTTCAGTGGATGTGAGTTTCCTAACATAGCCGCGTTCTATGTACTCTTTCATTTTACGATCCAGAATTTTAGCCAGTATCGTATCTTTCAGCATACGTTTCTGAAGACATTGTGTCCGGCGAATCGCAAGTTGTCTACTATCGGGTAAGCGTGGGTTATCGTATCTCCAAAGGAGGCCTGTTTCATATCGATTATCATGTAACTTGGTTAAACCTTCCAGCAACTCCCTAGCCCGTTCTTCTTCCGACGATATCAGAATTCTCTCCGGCTTGCTTATACCCAAGCTCTCCCATGCGAAGAACTGTTTCATAGCGTTGTGTAGATCGTCAACCGGGGTCTCACATATATGACAGCAATGATGTGCGACGTCTTCGGTTACCTTCGTTACTCTCCCACCATAAATCGTCCACCCAAGTCTTGTTTTCACGGCGATGGGATCGTGCGAATTTCCTTCTTTGCTTTTTATTGTGTTTATTAGAAACGCATTATTGGCGCCAATCAACATCCTCGGACGTATACTACGATATGATTGGAGTGGTAATCGACGTAGGTGATGATAATTTTCTTTGAGAACGGTGACATCCATCGACTGCTCCGGCAGCAAGAGCTCATTTACAGTTTGTACATTTCTAATAGTGTACCTCTTCCCTGGGTTTCCGTGATTGGCGATCTGTAAATCAGTCAACCGGGAGTCTTTTTCATACCGGCAGGTCCCACCGGTCCATTTCAACCATAGTGGGGAAGCGATCCCTTTCGCTTTCAATTCATCCGCCAAATTCTGCTCTAGCAGTGTTACAGATGACCCATCATCCAACAGCGCGTAAATCTCTGCTCGAGTGCCAACACCGTAGAGGACAATTTTAACAATTTTGAAAAGTACCGAGCTCGCCACACTCTGATGACTATAGTTTTGAGCGACTTGACTGGTGGATGGTTGCGGTTCAAATTGAGGATTCGTTGGTTCGACGTTTCTATTTTGATATTGATCCTTTTGATCATTGTGCAATAGTTCGTGGTGTTTGAAACTACATCCGTTTATTCCACAAAGTTTATTTATTCTGCAGCCGCCTTTATGTGGTTTTAAGCATTTTCTACAGAGATTGCATTCTTTAACAGTTGCCCAACGAGCATCGTAGCTCAACTCTAAAAATCGTTTACATTTTTCGATTGTAGTGCAATTGGCTTTGCACACGATGCACGATGGGGATGATCCAGCGTATGATGGCTTATTCGTATTATGATTTATGTGTTTGTCATATTGGTCCGGCGAGCTGACGTTACTGTGCGTGTTCACGAAGGTAGTGGGTTTCCTAATTGATTTTACATCTGATGGTGGGATACTCGGTAAGTTGACTGAGCTAGCGGCTTCTGCAAGTTTAAAAATCCATGCAGCAAATGCATCAAGATTGGCTACTGGTAATGATTGTTTATGTAATGCCCAGGACAATTTCATTGATGTTGGTAATTTATCAACAAGGTTGTGAAGCAAAGATAGGTTACAGCTGTATTCGTGAATTCCACAAGCTTCAATCGTCGCGTAGAGATTTTGAACAGAAATAGCGAAGTCCACGAGTGTCTGAAGTGTATCCTCACGCAGTGCAGGTATATTAGATATGTTGTTGATAAGGCTGAGAATTATAGCCTCTGGTTGTCCAAACAACATTTTTAGGGTTGATATGATGCGAGGAACATTCGTTGGAAACAATAAGAACCGTTTAACTGCATCATATGCCTTGCCCTTAAGGCATCTTTGTAGGCGAAATAGATTTTCGTCGTTTGAGAATCCGCAGAGCTGGGTGGTATTATTGAACGTGGCCAGAAAGATTGGCCATTCTTCTGGGTTACCAGAGAATGTTGGCAGCTCGTTTGATACCGCTTGTCTCGCGGCCAGTTGTCTACGGGTGAGAAGACAATCCGTTGGATACTCTTCCGGACTAAGCAGTGAATTTTTTACACTGGGAACGACGGTTTCTTGACGGACTGATGCATCAGGTCGAACTGATTCACGTTCCGGTGGGTTAGCTACTATATGCTCTTCTAAGCCCTGATTCGCGGTAGCTAAATCGGTTTTTTCGAGCCATTCCTGGACCTTTTCAAAGGAATGTTCTTCTTCGTTGTTGAATGGAGGTTTCTCATTTTCGATTTCCTTCAATAGAGCGTATTTTGTTGCTAAATATTTCCGCTTATTTGCCTCCTCCTCTAACTGCAATTTTCGTTCCTCTTCTAATAGTTTAAGCTGTAGTTGTTTCGTTTTATTCGACTTTACGGATTTCGCTTTCGATTGTGCCTTTTCGTGTTGTAAATTCCGTTCATATTCCAATGGTTGATTTTGGGGTATCTTCAATTTTTCCGATTGAGCGGACATCGCTTTCGATTGTGCCTTCTCGAGTTGCTCGTGTGATCTTAATGTCCACGCGTTTACGCATTTTGGACACTTCCAATCCTGGCTTTCTACTTGTTGCGATACTCCTACACAAGAGAAATGAAACCACTTATCACAGTGGTCACCATCTGCACCATCTCCATATCGTCGTTTCCTCGACAAATCTGACAACTGCGACCCATTGCAGAGAGATTGAGGTAGGTCTGCTTGTCTTGCTCTGGAACATCATCAGTGTTCGTTTTGCCTTTCTTTTGTGGTACTCCCTTCTTGGATGACGATGAAGCTGTGGCGTTTGTCGACTTCTTAATGCTTGAGCTTTTTTCAGCCATGTTTGATCTCAGTAAATGAATTTTATAAATTGTTGCAAAATGTTGTCAACAAAACTATATGCAGGTTTTCTGATTTCATAAATTTCCTTTATTCCACAAGACAAAAAAAAATTATAAAATTCCTAGAATCAATTGATCCATATTATTTGTAGGTATAAATATAGAAATTCCTTCTTACATTTAGTCTCCTAGGTATGAGTTGTCCTGCATACAATTAGACAGACTCTTATGTTTATCAATAGCCTATAAATTCAGAAATTATTTAATATTTTTACATTTTTTATAAAAATAATAATTTCGTTTCTTACTCAGAATGACAAGAAATAATTCAACGAATTATTTAAATTAATTTCGACTGCAATTATCTGCGTATTCAATTCACTCGCGCACAATGGTATCTTTATAATCTAGATGAATTTCACAATGCCTCGAATGATCTCTAGATCTCTTTATTGTTTATACATTCCAAGGGGTTCTGATGTAAGGTGCGACGAAATGTAATACATTTCGGTAACAGCATTTAAAAATGGATTATCTAAAGCGTTACATAGCCGTTTTTTGATATCTCATTTTTTAATTTTTTATGAGCTTCTAAACAGCGATTTTTTATAAAAAATAGCTCAGTTTTAACAAAAATGGTCACCATTTAGGCAATGGTCACCATTTAGGTAATGGTATTGTTAGGCATTTAGGTATTGTCCCAATGTTTCAATATATTCATTGGAATTTGTTCTACGACACCCCGTTGCTTCAAAACCGATACTACCAGCAAGGTACCAATTTTCTGCCAGCATCTACGCATCCAGCTGTCAACAGCGTCATATTCATTATTCGAGCACTCAATAAATGGAAAATATATCTTCAAATATACAGTGATGCTTCTGAATCCGGACGCTTTTTTATCCGGACACTTTTTCATTACATTCAATATTATGCCAAAACCATGACATTTTTTGCATGTTGAATTGATGTGACTGATAGTTACTACTGTGTTAATTTAGTTTAGTGTCAAGCATGGTACCTAGCTGTTAACAAAAAAAATGTCAAAAATCGAAAATCAATGTGAATTTCACAACCCCATGTCCGGAATAAAAAGCACATTCAGAAAATGATTTTAAATCCGGACGGTCAAAAGTTGACGATTAAATTTCTCATTGAAGGAGTTGCATAAGGGTATGTTAGAAGCCTTAGTATGGAGTATGGAGTGTGGAGCAAAGATTTTAGAGCCGGGAAATCACAAGACTCTTCGGTATACAGGACGGGGTCGATTATATGACTAGTTTGTATGTACGTGGGTAACTTTGTCTGTAGTGCTGTCCCACATTAATAGAAATTTAACCCCCTTCCTGTTGACCGATTGATCTGAAGTTCGGAACACACCTTTATCTCTGCAGTCATTATAAAACTGCATATTTCATGATCTTGAAAATCCAAAATGGCGGTCGATATGAAATGGCAGATTTCATATTTTCTCTAAACCCCATCAATATGGGTATCAAACGAAAGGGCTTGACTAGTAGAACACAGTTATTTATGAAAACTTCGCCACCACAGAATGGGACCATATATTATTTTTCGGAACTTCATCAATTTTTTTTTCTCTATTATAGTGACTTTCAACACATTTCGGCTGGTTCGTCACTTTTACTTCCATTTTTGGAAGAATGTGGGGAGTGAGAATTGAACTCGGGATCTCTGCGTGAGAGGTATGGATGTTACCACTATGCCAGATCGCCTCCAACTTCATCAATATGTTTATCAAATGAAAGGGCTTGATTATTAGAATACAGCTATTTATGAAAAATGCAAATCCAAAATGGGCCACGTCAGATTTCCATTATCTACAGTTAGTTGTTTCATTACATGCTCCACGATTTTATTTCAGTCTCATCAATGCCCTTGATTAATGAAGAAAGGGATGTGATAACTACTAACTGCTACTTGCCTAATTATTTACTAACTTTTAGTACATCATCTGTATTATTATCATGTTTAATCATAATGAAACCGTTGAACTTAAAAAGTGTTTTTTCCTTTTATTATTTTTTAAGGTTTCAGTACATTATCTGTATCATTAGTAAATTTCTCTACAATAAAACCATTCAACAATTTCTTTAAAATTTTGGATTTGCGTTTTTCATAAATAACCGTGTTCGTCATTCTCTTTCGTTTGATACCCATATTGACGGGGTTTTGAAAAAATATGGCGCCATCTTGTAGTGGCGACCATTTTGGATTTAAATTTTTCATGAACAACTGTCTACTAGTCAATCCCTTTCATTTGATACCCATATTGATGAGGTTTAGAGAAAATATGTAATCCGCCATTTTGTAGCGGTTGCCATCTTGGATTTACATTTTTCATCAATGACTGTGATCTACTAGTCATGCCCTTTCGTTTGATACCCATATTGATGAGATTTTGAGAAAGTATGTAATCCACCACTTTGTAGCAGTCGCCATCTTGGATTTACATTTGGGATTTACATTTTTCATAAATTTCTGTATTCTACTAATCAAGCCCTTTCATTTGATACCCATATTGATAGGATTTTGAAAATATATATTGATGGCGCCTTCTTGCAGTAGTCATCTTGTGAAAATACAATAAATAATTGAATCAATAAAAATATTTGTACCGAACCCGTTTCCATTCAGTCCCGTTACTAATGACGTACCCGTTAATAAGTTCTACAATAATTAATAAATAATTTCTCTCAAAGAATTGCAAAGAAAACACGTGTCCGGATTTAAAATCAAAAGTGTCCGGATTTAAAATCACGACACGATGAAAGAAATTTCAAATTTCATTCAAATATAACATGATTTTGTGGAATTCTGTGATTCATAACTTAGATGAAGGCCATCTAATTCTATAGGAACGCTAATTTTTCATGCTATGATATGTCAATTTTTTTTTTGTAGTTGAAGTTATATTCGTAAGCGCAATTATTTAAGGTAAGGTTTAAGGTAATTACTATACCTTAAACAATAACTAAAATACCCAAGCTTCTCACTTTATTCGTAACATTCGAAAAAAATCCAAGAAAAATCATTATTTTCCGACCTTCCAGACAGGGGTCTCCCTTAAATGGAATTTAGGCTTTTTTAGTTCTTTCCTTAATTATTTTAATTTAAAATGGAAAAATCTCCACGTCGACAAAGGGGGGGTAGGGGTATGAAAATGTCCACGCTTGTCCACGGAGGGGGAGGGGGGAGTCTAAAAGCGTGCTTTTTCTGTCCACGTGGTATGTGGACAGCCCCTAAGTAAAGCAACGGGCTGTATTAAATTTATCAGTCCTATTTTGAAGCATAATTTTAGCTTTAGTACCATTGATTGGCATAGTTATTATTGATTAGAAGATGCTGAAGGTATTCACGTAAAGCCAAACAAAAATGTGATGGTTGTAGCGAATTAAAAAGTGATGAAACGATTCAAAAACTGGAGGACTGTCAACGCTTGAAAAGGGGACATAAAGATACTAATACTTATGATACGGACAGGTTTCGATATTATTTTTTTTTGATGTAGAATTCTTGGTATATATTTGTAAAATGAGTAATATAAAATGTTCTGGCCTTCCGGAATAATTTGAGTAAATTCAAGCGTTTCAGTTTGTTTTGTTCAATTCAACAATCAACAGCAAAACGTAGTTCAAATATAGGTTTGGTCATCAAATCGTTTAAACTGTTCAAACTTCGTTAATTTTTTTGTAGTTTCGGTCGTAGTTGAATTTCTCGAGATTATGTTTAACAACGGATTCCAGTGAGAGCCTTTTTGTTGTTGGCGAATTCAGCATTTTCAATGGTTACTATAAATGTCTAGACCGCGATGTGTTTTTCTATTTCGACGAGACCGATTTGCACGATTTATTTACGCGAATATATGGAGAATATTTTCAACGTTATTTTGACATATTAGGAATGTGCAAATAAATTGGTACAAAATCATCATAAATCATGAAATCATCATGAAATGTCTGGCATCTGGCATAGAACACAAAAAATTGAACAATTTTTCATATGTTCTCCCCACAAATCCTCGAAAACGTAATCCTACGTCAAAACGTTTCAATTCTTCTTTTAGACTTTTTTTTGCGAATATACAAAAAAAACTTTGAAAGCAAATGAAACTTCGCGACAATCAAACGATTCTGCATTCTGCCGGATTTGCATTTCGTTCGAGTTATAATTTCGTATTCTCTCTTTCGAACATTTTGTCCATTTAATGTTCGAAGAGAAACAAATTGAACGAAATGCAAGAACGACTCAAACGGAATACAGAATGGAATTTTATCAAGTCGTTCGAAATATTTCGAATCAATCGAAATACAGAATAGGGGTGAATATGTGCGTCCTATTGTATTTTACATTCTCTGTGCTATAGTGAGAAAAGATTATCAGTGTTATTTATTTATTACTAGCTGACTTATTTTTTGGAGTGTATTTTTTCGAACATTCACGTTTTCTTAATAAACGAGCGTTCGTGGGTTCCATCGCAGAACTCTTCATTGATTTAACTTCTAATTTTTTTTTTTTTTTTTTTTATTTTTTTTTATTTTTACAGGCTCAGTTACATAAGTTTAATGGAGCCAAACTCTTAACTATATTTCAACTAGCATATATCAACATGTTGTTTCCTTAATTCTATGGTTAATGAAATAGGAAACCGATTACTCGCGGTCGACTCGAGTTTAGAAGGGTGACACATTTTCATTAGGAAAAGGATGGGATGTAAGGAGATGTGTGTTTACACTCGCACTCACATTCACATTCACATTCTCATTCACACTGACACTTCACACTCAATTCTTAAAACTATCCTTACATCTAATATGTATTTACAATTTAACTTATTCTAATGTTAGTAGGAAGGGAACCGATAGCTCGCGAAGGACGAAAAGGAGGGGAAAAGGATGTATAAACAATCACACTCGAAGATCGATAGCTTTAAGGAAAACATATATTTGGGACATGTAATCAAGGTCTAAACGAGCCAACACATCTCTCACCGGCACATTGGGCTGCCTTCCTCTAGCCCGAAGGGAGTTTTCTAAATTCGATCTGGCGACAAGATACAACTCGCACGACCAAACAACGTGTTCGATATCGTGGTAACCATGGCCACAACCGCAGAGATTGCTGTCGGCAAGATTAAAACGAAAAAGCAGCGCGTCTAACGAACAGTGATTGGACATGAGTCGGGAGAAGGTGCGAATAAAGTCCCGACTCAATTCCAGACTTTTGAACCACGGATTGAGGCTAACCTTAGGGATAATTGAGTGGAGCCACCGGCCCAATTCATCTTCGTTCCATTTGCGTTGCCAGTTAACGATGGTATTTTTACGAACTAAAGAATAAAATTCATTGAAGGCGATTTGACGCTGATAAATTTCGCCTTCAATTGCACCTACCTTTGCTAATGAGTCAGCCCTCTCATTACCCGGAATTGAGCAATGTGAAGGGACCCAGACAAAGGTAATGACATAACAGCGTCTGGATAAAGCACTCAAAATTTCTCGTATTCTCTCAAGGAAGTACGGCGAGTGCTTTTCCGGCCTCACTGAACGGATAGCTTCGACAGAGCTAAGACTATCCGTTACAATGTGATAGTGTTCAACAGGTCGTGAGGCGACGCTGTCCAGCGCCCAGTGTATTGCTGCCAATTCAGCAATATACACTGAGCAAGGATACTGAAGACTGTGTGAGGTGCTAAAAAATTTGTTGAACACTCCAAATCCTGTGGACTCATTCATAGAGGACCCATCAGTAAAGTACATATTATCACAATTGACACGCCCATACTTTGCTTCGAAAATCGTAGGAACGATCCCCGATCGATGATAATCTGGAATTCCATGGATATCCTGCATCATGGACAGATCAAAATGTACAGAGGAATTGATGTAGTCAGGAAAACAAACACGGTTGGGAATATACGAAGAAGGATCAACCTGCATGGAGACGAATTCATGATATGAGCTCATGAATCCAGAATGAAAATTTAGCTCGATCAGCTGCTCAAAATTTCCGATCACCAATGGGTTCATAACCTTACACCGAATGAAGAACCGAAGAGATAATAAATTGAAGCGATCTTTTAGTGGGAGTACGCCTGCCAAAACCTCGAGACTCATGGTATGCGTTGAGGGCATACATCCCAACGCAATACGGAGACAAAGATACTGAATTCGCTCGAGTTTAATGAGGTGTGTTTTGGCAGCTGATTGAAAACAGAAACTGCCATACTCCATCACTGAGAGAATAGTTGTTCGATACAACATTAGAAGATCTTCGGGATGGGCTCCCCACCAGGTGCCGGTAATTGTACGGAGAAAGTTTATTCTTTGTTGGCATTTTTTACTCAGATACCTAATATGGGCCCCCCAAGTACATTTGGAGTCGAACCAGACCCCAAGATACTTGAAAGACATAGCATGAGTGATCGGTTTACCCAAAAGTTGAAGCTTTGGTTTTGCTGGTCTATGCTTCCTAGAAAAAACCACCATCTCTGTTTTCTCCGTGGAGAATTCGATCCCTAGCCCAATGGCCCAGGTTGAAAAATTGTTCAAAGTATCTTGTAAGGGTCCTTGCAGTTCGGATTCGTTTGATCCTACGACAGACACCACTCCATCATCTGCAAGTTGTCTTAGGTTGCAATTTTGTGTAAGGCAATTGTCGATGTCGCTTACATAGAAGTTGTACAAAAGGGGGCTTAAACATGAGCCCTGGGGGAGTCCCATGTAGGAGACCCGACTTACTGTCGAATCCCCGTGAGAAAAATTCAAATGTTTCTCACAAAGCAAGTTATATAACATATTATTCAATAGAGGCGGCAGACCCCGAGAGTGTAATTTGTCTGACAGGACCTCTATTGAAACAGAATCAAAGGCCCCCTTTATGTCCAAGAATACTGAAGCCATTTGTTTTTTTTCGGCGTAAGCCAATTGAATTTCTGAAGAAAGTAACGCAAGACAATCATTCGTCCCCTTGCCCCTGCGGAACCCATATTGTGTATCTGAGAGTAGGCCATTCGTTTCAACCCATCGATCAAGGCGAAACAAGATCATTTTCTCCAACAATTTCCGTATACAAGACAGCATTGCTATTGGGCGGTACGAATTGAAGTCGGACGCGGGTTTTCCGGGTTTTTGAATAGCTATAACTCGTACTTGTCTCCAATCATCTGGAACAATATTATGCTCCAGAAACCGATTGAATAAGTTCAACAAGCGATGTTTCGCCACATCAGGGAGATTTTTCAGCAAGTTGAACTTAATTCTATCCGATCCCGGAGCAGAATTGTTACATGAAAGGAGAGCAAGAGAGAATTCTACCATCGAAAACTCGGAATCAAGATCGCACCTATCTTGTGGTATATCTCGAACAAATTTTTGCACAGGAGCTGAATCAGGACAAACCTTTCGTGCAAAATTAAAGATCCATCGATGTGAATATTCCTCGCTTTCATTGGATGAAGAGCGATTTCTCATGTTTCGAGCCACTTTCCATAATTTTTTCATTGACGTTTCTCGTGACAAACCTCCCACGAAATTTCGCCAATAAGCACGTTTTTTCCCTTTGATCAAATTTTTGAACTGATTCTCAAGGGCTAAATACGTTTGAAAATTTTCAGGAGTACCACGTTTCCGAAAAGCTTTAAATGCATTCGATTTTTCTACATAAAGCTTGGAACATTGGCTATCCCACCATAGATTGGGAGGCCTTCGGAAAATGGTGGAACCTGGATTGGGTTTCGTTTGAGCGCGAACTGCGCTGTCATAGATCAAACGAGAAAGGAAGTTATACTCCTCCAATGGAGGTAAACCATCTCTGGAATTGATGGCTAGAGTAATCGCGTCCGCATATTTTTTCCAGTCAATGTGTCTTGTGAGGTCATATGCCATGTTTATAGATTCAGAAGAATTCGACCCAATGGTGATGGAAATTTTGATTGGCAAGTGATCACTACCGTTGGGGTCCTGGATTACATCCCACTTGCAATCTAACGATAGTGAATTCGAGCAAAGCGAGAGGTCAAGAGCACTTGGGTTAGCAGGAGGTTTAGGTACACGTGTTGTTTCCCCAGTGTTCAAAACGGTCATATTGAAGCTGTTACAAAGGTCATATATCAACAATGAACGATTGTCGTCGTACTGTTCCCCCCAGGCAGTTCCGTGAGAGTTGAAGTCTCCCAAGATCAATCGTGGCTCAGGAAGGAGTGAGCATATGTCAACAAGTTGCTTGCGGCTAACCTCAGCTCTCGGAGGCCAATACAAGCTGACAATACAGAGGTCTTTGCCTCTGATGTTTGCATGACAAGCAACAGCTTCAATCCCTCCAATAGGTGGAAGGTCAATTCGAAAAAATGAGTGGCACTTATTGATCCCCAATAGCACCCCTCCGTATCTGTCCTCACGGTCCAAGCGTACAATATTGAAATCATGGAAAGAGAGATCATCTCGCGAAGAAAGCCAAGTTTCGGACAGAGCAAAAACATCACAATTGAACTTATGAATTAAAAATTTGAATGTATCCAATTTAGGGATAAGACTACGACAATTCCACTGTAAAACAGTGATATCTCCGACCTCTCTATTTGAATTAGACATCAAGAGAGATAATCATTGCAAGGAGGGGCCATGTTTGCATCAATTGTTGCAAAATTGTCTTTAATACTGGAAGCATTGAAATGACAATGGTTCTGATGGAGTCGGAAACGTTAAAACACTTGAAGATTTGATCCAAAAGGTCAGACAACTTTATAAATCCCGATTGGGAAGTTGAGCTGGACGGAAAAATAGGGACAGTTGGGGTTTTTGATGTCCCCTCGAGTGCTGGGTCGTTCGAAGGTGAACTATTCCCACGGAAGCCAGGAGGAACCTGATTTTGCTTGTCCGCTGCACTCGTTTTTTTAGGCAAGCTAACAGGGGATATCACCGGAGGGACTTGTGATTGAATTTTGGGAGTGGTCACATTTTTGCGCCGGGGATTCCCTTGGGAAATAAACGGTGTACCCCCGTGAGCTGTGTCCGCTTCCATTTCGTCAACTGGCAACGTGGAAAAGATATTGTGTGAGGAGATTGGATGTTGTTGTTGTTGGGCCTGTGGAGAAGCGCCCTTTAAAATTTCCGCAAAAGTGCGTTTCGAGCGTTCCTTTAAAGAGCGCTTCTGTTTCTCCCAGCGACTCTTGTAATTTTCACAAGCTGAGAGCTCATGTGGGGTCCCCCCGCAATATGGACACTTATGCTCAGTCGCACTGCAGGATTTGCCCACATGTTGCTCTCCGCAAGTGGCACAGCGCTCCTTGTTGGCGCAGTAGTCTGCTGTGTGACCAACTGACTTGCATTTGTTGCAAGTCATGGGCTTTGGCACGAAGAGACGCAGCGGAAGCCTCAATTTGTCCACCATAACGTAGTCAGGGAGGGCGGAACCAGCAAAAGTTACTCGAAACGAGTCGGACGGCGTGAATTTTGTTTTTCCCTCTTCCTGGGACACTTTTCCTAATTGATGGCAGTCCAAAATTTTAACTTTCGTCAAAGGGAGCTTTTTAAATCTGCCATCTCCCTCTTTTATTAATGCGCTCGTCAGACCCGTTTCTGTGATCACCCCCGAAATTTCTACGCTATGGCAGGGCACATAGACGCGATATTCTAGTACGAACCTATTGTCGACAACAATCTCGTTAGCTTGCTTCCGATCAGCCACGACAACACGCAGTTTGTTCGGTCGAACCTTTCTAATTTCGACCACGGAGGAATAATTTTTTGTCAGATCTTTCATGATCTGAATGACGTTGAGCGATTTCCCGTTGGGTTTTGGCCGGAAGAAAACAACCCATGGGCCAGATCCAGATGCATCTTCTGGATAGACCTTGACACGCGGAGAGGGGACAACTGAGGGGGAGGACGAGGTCGATTGTTGAGCGGGAGCGGGAACAGTTGGGCTGGGAGGCAAGTTCGGGAGATAATCGGAAGCGGGAGCGGGAGATTGAGAGGGCGAAGTGGAAAAGTTTGCCAATTTTCTTGAAGGGGGCTTGTTGAGGTTGATTAACTCTTCCTCTGAAAAGACATCGTCTGAGGGGGGAACGCGTTTAAGCGACTTCCCAGTAGTTAGTGAGGAGGAAACATCAGATTCAATGTCCATATCAAGAGGATCGCACTCTGCCATTATGGCAGATATACAATTATACTTTTTCTTTTTTTTTTTTAAATCCTTAACCTAATATATATATAAACTAAAATACTTGAAGCGCACGGTGCGGATGATTTGTAACGGTGCTCCAATCGAACCACGTGATGATCGCTTGGCACAACAGCAATGGTGTATCGCACCACAATACGATGACGAGGAACGGCACACGCTCACAGCGCCCGCAGTGGAGGACTTCTCCCTCCCGCTGGTTGTGATTACTTATCACTTCACTCACGCAATAAAGAAAACACCGTTAGAGCGACACAATCACTTCAGCGAAACCGATAACGGTATTGTTTCAACACAATAACGGACACGAACAACTTTGCGTCCGGCGGCTTCGGACTGCGCGAGCTGACTGATTGAACTTCTAATTGTCCCATTACAATTTCCTTTTACTAGAAATTTTCTCGTCCAAAACTTGTCATTATAATAAAGAGATATTTTCAGACACAATTTTCGCTCAAGTTTCTTGATTCACTTGCAAATAACATGTTTCTCCGTTACACGGAATACATGTTTGATACAGAACATATAATTACTTACATTCGAACTTTCTCTCAAAGTTTTTCAGAAAAAATTCTACGGGCAGAGGCTAATACAATAAAATAAAGCCGACTCAAATCGGACCATTCCATACTGGTGTTTAGCGCATACAAACAGATTTGGCGTTCTATTTCCATTTATATAGATAACACTAGCCTATAACGCAGACGTTGGCATGAGAATGTAGGACATCATATGAATGTCGAAAACAGGTGATTCTCATTTAAACAGATTCAAGGGCTATATGAATAAAATCGACGAGATGGGAAAAATATTATTAACATCAAGTCGTGACTATTATTGGAACGTTATTTTCAAAAATCTGTATATACTGTATGAAACCCAAAAAATCTATAATCTGGGTCTACAGATTCTTGGTCTCAGAAAATCGAAAAAATCTGTAGAAATACTGTAGATATGGTAACACTGATTGGGAGTAGTAAGTTTTAAACTTTGGAAATAAACTTGTACATTGATTAAATTGGTTCCACGTGGCATTTGAATATACCTGTTTCATACAACAACAGACAATTGTCCATCAACTGAAAGTTTGAAGGAGTGATGACATACAAGAAGACAACAATTCATGAATGCCTCGCAAAAAATAATCTTGGTTTGTTTTGAGCCAAACCAGTCATCGAGTCATTTTCGCACATTTTTATATGAATAAAAGCGCTGCTCAGCGAAAGCGTGTCACATCGATGAAATCAAATTGTAATCGGATGGTGCCAATACTGGTGAATAAGCTGCACGTGGTAGTTGATCCCAATAGAGTAGCTCAACTGTTTCGCTGGTTGGTCGTTTTCGGTGTGACGGGGCATTGTCATAGAGAAAAATCACTTTGTGTTTGGCGGTTTTGGTGCCAAAACAGTAGTAAATGATTCTAAAATACTTCGTTGTACCTCTGACTGTTCATACGTGTTGATGAAAAGCTATCTGAACCAGGCCTCCTTGAGTTAATTCCAAACCATCGAGTGCCTAAACAAAACTTAAAATTTTAAATGGCTATGCAATGCTGCAAAGCTTAAATCGGACGACCCGTTCTCGAGCGGGAGCTCACATTGGTTTTGACGTAGGACTACGTCCTTCATTTCTGTACCGGGGTGAAAGTTCAATGTTTCGAAAATCCGTATGCATTTTTGTACTCCAGAATGTGTGTGGACTTCAAAAGCGGTATGAACAAAACGCTTTGGCTCGGTTATTAGGGCTGCATTGGAAGATGGATCTCTTCATGTCTTCAGCTCACTGAACTTATACTTATTACGTTTGGCAAAATGTTGGTAACAATTTGCTGCGATGACGTCGATAACGTCGATTGAACAATATGCGCTCAACTTACAGGTCAAAATCAAAACTGAGGTGCCTGAAGTTCATCAAATCAAGCAAATTTGTGGTTCAAGAAGTACGTACGCTTGGAAGATGCAGTAACTTCAGAGGAAAATGTTGAATACATTGATCGTTCACATACTTTGGGAGTCTTTGGAAGTAAATGAATCAAATGAACTATGCATCATGCCATACGTCACACTTGCAACGAAGAACGTAATCTATTACAATGCATGAATTGACCTAAATTGGGATATGTTCGCAATTTAATTTTTATTTATGAAAATTGAAATGAATCGTTCATATTTGAAGTCATTTTTAACACAACCACTACCATATACGATCTTACACTTGTGCTAAACGTTTTACAATGCATGATCGGTCACTGATATGAAATTTCACCACACAAAATGTTCACCACCTCGAAAAAACACCCTATGCAAAATTTCAGCTCAATCGGACTTGAGGTAGAGTGGCGCGAAGCGGTTAAAGATTGTGTTTTCAAAAAAAAAAATGCAAATGCAAAAAATTGCATGACATGTCGAGACTTCATATACTAGTTTCGTAGATGTTAAAATTTAAGTTTTTGAAAACCGAAAAATCACCCGAAGTTCTTGATTTTCAGAAACATGTGACATATGCAAAAATCAAACTCATATATCATAACACAGTCCCGTACTACAGAGTGCAGATGCACTGGATGGAAGAGCAAAAAAATGGAACACGAATCGACCAATCAGAACGCGTGATTTCCGTTGAGATAATGCTTGAGTTTTTTTTATATTGTTCGATAGCCAGTTTCATAAAATATATTATTTTATTCATTTTATTCATTTATTCAATCGATTGATGCAAAACACTTGTAAACCAATCAGAACGAGGTATTTCCGTTTGATTAACGGTAGAGATTTTTAAATTGTTTGATAGTTAGTTTCATAAAATATATTATTTTATTCATTGTTATGGGAATCCCAAACCGTTTGATGCGATCCATCAAATCCATCAAGAGATGACTGAGAAATAATTGTAAGTAAAACAGGAAGGTTTCGATCTTTCAAGTTTCGACCAATCACAACGCGGTATTTCTGTTTGGATAACGGTTAAGATTTCTCAGTTGTTTGATTGTTGTTTTTTTATCCCTTTTGTTTATTTTAGGCTCATTAGCATTTTAGCTGTAACAGAGCTGAATTTTAATCGTGTACATGTCACATGTTTATCATATCTATAATTAGCACATTACACAGTTGCCATTTTCGGCGTTAGAGTATTCCCTTCTATACCATTGCATATGGTACACATTTACACAGTAGCCATTTAGGCGTAAGAGTTTTCTATCTGTTCTTCCATTATCCAGTTAGACCGGACAGCGCAGACAGTTGTTGATCATTGTGGGGTTATTTATAGAACAGCAGCCCGATGTTTCTTGCAGAGCAGAGCAGTTGTATGGATGAATCGATCTTATTTCGACCGTGGATCGATCTCCATCGCTGATGATTGTTGCGTGGACGTAGTTATTCTGTAACAACACAAAGATGGTCAATGAGGGCCCTGAGTTTTGAACTCACGATCGATCGCTTACTAAGCGAACGCGCAACCAATGTGGCTACGGAGACCCCCAACTGTTGTTTTCATGACATATATCATTTTCTTCGGTGAAAAAATTATTATGGAGTGCCGAAATCGATTGATGCAAAAATTTCATACCATACATCATGAAATTACTAAGCAATAAGCGTTTGAAATTAGACGTTTTCCACAATGCGATCGATTTTCGATTGGAACCGCCAATATGTTCCCGAAAGATGTAAAAAATCGATCTTCTAAATATCGATCCAAGATCGCTCAATCCTAATCCATATGCATATATTTTTCTCAACAGCTGCACAAT